>NC_138056.1:60585059-60971357 GCF_964194185.1 Rhinolophus hipposideros
TTAAAGAAATTGAGTATGCCTTAAGCAGACAAAAACGGTTTGTTGGACTTTTAATTGCAGGAATCATGGCTTTGGTCACTATTATTGCAACTGCTGCTACAGCAGCTGTAGCTCTTTCTCAAACTATCCAAAATGCTCATTATGTTAATACTCTTACAAAGAATGTTACTTTGGCTTTAGGAATTCAAGAAGATGTTAATGTAAAATTAAAACAAAAGGTAAATGCCCTTTATGATACGGTTCAACATATGGGAGATGTGATTCAGAGTTTAAAAGTTAGATCTCATTTGGAGTGTCATTCAAAATATCATTGGATATGTGTCACTTCTAAAAAGTATAATCAAAGTCAATATAATTGGAATCGGGTTCGTTTACATCTCCAAGGGATTTGGCATGATGCTAATGTGTCTCTAGATATGCTTCAGCTTCATAATGAGATTAAAAATATGAGAGAAGCTGAGCCTTTGAAATTTGATGCTGCCCAGGCTGCCTCAGATTTTATTAATGTTCTTAAAAATGTTATACCTTCTATGCCAAATCTCACTCATTCTATTTTGGTTTTTCTTACATTAGGCATCTGTGTCTGTGTAATTCTGTGCCTACTTCCCATCTTCATTAAGCATTTCATTAATCAAATGCTGGACTTGCGAGCTGACCTTCATCAGCTTAAGCTTAAGACAGAGCCTTAATCCCATCTCCTTCCTGTGCCTAATGGGACGGGTTAGCCAAAGACGGGTAAGTCTTAAGGAGTCTTTCAACACCTAAGACAGGACTTGTATTGCACAGTACAGGCACCTATGACGGGCAAGTTGATAAGGTTATCCTAAGATGCCCAAGCCAGGCACCGTCACCTTGATTTTGATGTAGGAAAAATTCTGCAGCTTTAGAATAAAAAAGGGAGCCATAATTTCTTGTTTCCTTGGAAACCTGTGGCCTGGCTTAGTTCATGATTAATCTGTTTCAGGACCTAAGGCGTTGTTTCACCTGTGCCTCTAGGGGCCTGCAAGTATTTGAAGAATGAGGTGGGAGTGGCCGGTTTTCCCCGGACACAGATAACTGATGGCTATCAGGACATTTGGTAGTCTCTTTCACATGATAATTACTTCTGTGAGGTAATGCATACCTGTGATTGTTAAACTGCATGTACCCAAAGGGTATATATTGGTGAAGGTAAAATAAATCCGTGCTTCAGCACCACTGAAGACCGGCTGCATCATCATACGTGTGAGTGTCTCTTTTGCATTCCCGCTCCCCCTTCCAGGTACCGTTCGACTCGTGGCGGCTGGACCGCCACACTCACCAACATTTGTTTTTTTCATTTATTGATGATAGTCATTCTAGGTTGTATCTAATTGTGGTTTTAATGTGCATTTCTGATGATTAGTGATGTTGAGCATCTTTTCATATGAAAATAGACTATTTTTTAGAGCAGTTTTAGATTCAGCAAAATTGAGGGGAAAGTACAGAGATTTCCCATATACCTCGTGCCCCCACACATGCATAGCCTCCCACATTATCAGCATTCCCCATCAGAATTGTTACAATTAATGAACCTACAATGACACAGAGTCCCATATGTAAATCCATAGTTTACCTTAGGGTTCACTCTCGGTGGTATCTATGAGTTTGGACAATTTATAATGAAATATATTCAACATAATAGCATCGTACAGAGTAGTTTTATTGCCTAAAAACACTCTATGCTCTACCTGAATCCATTATGCTGACTATGATTTTTTTTTTTTTACTTTTTTTTTATTAATTTTATTGGGGTGACAATTGTTAGTAAATTTACATACATTTCAGGTGTACAATTCTGTATTACATCGTCTATAAATCCCATTGTGTGTTCACCACCCAAAGTCAGTTCTCCTTCCATCACCATATATTTGATCCCCTTTACCCTCATCACCCACCCCCCACCCCCTTACCCTCTGGTAACCACTAAATTATTGTCTGTGTCTATGAGTTTTTGTTTCTCATTTGTTTGTCTTGTTCTTTTTGGTTTATAGTCTGATGTTTTAGGATGAAGTGCTCTATATATGTCAATTATGTCCAATTCATCTAATGTGTCATTTAGTGCTGCGATTTCGTTATTTATCTTCTGTTTGGATGATCTATCCATAGCTGTCAATGATGTATTTAAGTCCCCTAGTATAATTGTGTTTTGGTCAATTTCTCCCTTTAGTTCTGTTAGTAGTTGCTTGGTATATTTCGGTGCTCCCTGATTGGGGGCATAAATATTGATGACTGTTATGTCTTCTTGTTGTATAGTCCCCTTTACCATTATGAAATGTCCATCTTTGTCTCTTGTTATCTTTTTCACCCTGAAGTCTGTTTCATCGGAAATCATTATGGTTACACCTGATTTTCTCTGGGTACCATTTGCTTGGAGTGTCAATTTCCACCCTTTCACTTTGAGTCTATGCTTGTCCTTGTAGCTGAGATGTGTTTCTTGTAGGCAGCATATGGTTGGGTTTAGTTTTTTGATCCAATCTGCTACTCTGTGTCTCTTTATTGGTGAGTTCAGTCCATTTACATTTAGGGTGATTATTGATATGTGAGGATTTCCTGTCATTCTGTCTTTAGTTTTCTGGTAAGGCTGTGTCTCCATTGTTTCTTTGCCTTTTTGTTGTTGTCTGTTATTTCTGTGTGGTGGTATTCTATGATGTTTCCCTCTGTTTCTTCTTTTATTACAGTATATTTTCAGATTTAGATGTTTTTTGAGTGGTTACCCTTGAGTTTATGTAAAAGAAAGTTTGATATTTAGAGTATTCCAGTTTCTTCAGTACACTTACTTTCTCTATTCCCATATTCCAGTTCAGGCCTTTACGCTCCCCCTTTTTATGTTTCGGTTGCCACAAGTTGTCCCTGTTGATGGTGGTCTAATAGCCTCCTTTAGTATTTCTTGTAGTGCAGGTCGTGTATTAGAAAATTCCCTCAGCTTCTGGATGTCTGGAAAGGTCTTTATTCCTCCTTCATATCTAAAGGAGATCTTTGCTGGATATATTATTCTTGGCTCACGATTTCTCTCTTTCAATAGTTTGAATATTTGGTTCCATTCCCTCCTAGCTTGTAGAGTTTCTGCTGAAAAATCTGATGATAATCTAATGGGCTTTCCTTTGTAAGTTACCATCTTCTTTTCCCTGGCTGCCTTGAGGATTCTTTCTTTGTCATTGATTTTAGACAGCTTCAATACAATGTGCCTTGGTGAAGGCCTGTTGGGATTGAGGTAATTAGGTGTTCTATTTGCTTCTTGGATTCGAGGATCCAGTTCTGTCCACAAGTTTGGGAAGTTCTCATCGACGATTTGTTTGAATATATTCTCTGTTCCCTTCCCTCTTTCTTCTCCTTCTGGTATGCCCATTATTCTTATATTGCTCTTTCTGATGGAGTCAGAAAGTTCTTGTAGAGTTCTTTCATTTCTTTTAAGTCTCAAGTCTCTTTCTTCTTCCCTCTGGGTAAATTCCAGGTTCCTATCTTCGATGTCACTGATTCTTTCCTCCATCTGGTCAACTCTACTACCTAAGCTGGATATTTTATTGTTAATTTCTTCTATTGAGTTCTTAATCTCCAGAAATTCTATTTGGTTCTTTTTCAAGATTTCAATCTCTTTTGTAAAATGCTCATGGTGTTCTTTGATTGTGTTTCTGAGTTCATTAAACTGCCTTTCTGTGTTTTCTTGCATCTCGTTCAGTTTTTTCAGAATTGTGATCTTGAATTCTCTGTCATTTAAATCACAAAGGTCCATATCTCTAAGTTCCTTTTCTGAGACTTTTCACTTTCTTTCTGAGCTATCTTGTTGCCTTGGTTATTCATGGCAATCAATGATTTACTATTTCTCTTCCTAGACATCTACAGGAGTGTCTTCTGCAACAGGTTGATAGGTATGCGAAGAGCTTTTGGAGTTCCAAAGCTCTTTCTGCACCAGATTCAGAGCCCGTTTGTTTCAGCAGGTCTGTTTACTCCACAGATAGGTGGGGCCAGGGGCGGGGTGAGTTGTGAGAGGTGGCCCAGAGCAATGGCGGCGACCACCACCACAGCCAGTCCTGCTTCCACAGCTCCCTCCCCTTTGCCGGAACTAGTTGAGCTGCGAATCTGTGTCTGCAGTCCACAGTTCTCAGAGCAGCAAATATTCTGTCCTTTGATCCGACACTGCTACTTTATCGCTTCTAGCACCGGGCAGGTGGGGGCGGGGCGAGCTCTGGGAGGGTAGGGAGGGGGCGGCTAGTCTCCGTGCCTAAGGCTTCTGTTCTCCGCTCGGCAGTGAGGGCTTAAACCACCGATTTCCGCCCTCTTCCCTCAGTCTTTGCTCCGAGGTCTGTCGTGAGCGAGCGTTGTGTTCAGCGGTTTTGTATGCTGCCCCCTCAGCCCTGTGGGCCGTAAGCGGAGCCCTAGCAGTCCGAGTCCTTCCCTCTCCCGCAGCTGCGGAAGATCCGGGAGCAGCGGGCTCCGAGCACTGAGCTAGGTCTGTGTCCTGCGCCAGCGCGGCTCCGTCTCCGCACTTCTCCTCTCCCTCCTCCCCCGCTCGCGCGATTCACCCACCTGGAGGTGAATTCAGTAGTCGGCCTCTTCGTCTTGCCTGTCTGCTGTGCAAGGAGTCCTTTGTGGAGTTATTGTTGTCCGATTCGTTGTAAATTCCAGGGGAGCGTTACAGAGGCTCACCTCACGCCGCCATTTTTTTCCGAAATCCTGACTATGATTTTTTTTAAGCAGAGAACATTTTTTCTTATAAGGCAATTAAAAATAAATGTTTTCTGATAAAAACAAGAGTTCTGTCAGAAAATTGTCCTTTAGGTTGAAGTAGCTTGTCAGCATGTATGTATAAGTATGTATATATTTTATTATAAAGAACTGCTTTTCTTGTTGTGACCTTTTGGAAGTTAAAGACATTTCACAAAATAGAGTTTGAATGACTTTGAGATACATTTACTACTCAACAGCAGCACAATCTATGGTGACTGAATTATAGGTATGAAACTGTAAAAACATTGTGGATCATTAGATTAGTATTCTGAAGCACAAGTTACAAAAATTCTCAAATCACAGATCACAATAAGTTCATAGATCAAAAGTTAGTAGTGGGCTAATGAACTTCTCTAAAGTATTGTCTAAACCTGATATAACTATGAAAAACAAGTAAGAATCAAAACATTTTTGATGAGATGTATGAGACTGAGAGGTGTCTACTTAGTATAGTGATCCTTTCAACTCTAGGTCAATACATTATAGAGATTAACTCTTTCTATTACCTGCTCCTCACAATCTCCTAATTTATTATTTTTCAATAATCTTCACTCACCATCTAAGCCTGCCATCATATTGCCCTATTGTTTTTCTTTCTTCTCTCAAGTAACATGTTTATTTCTATATTAAGGTTGTGGCTGAATGTTCAGGATAGCAGGCTTAACAGTATGCATTTTCATTCTATACTTACTTGTGGCTTGTTTTTATTTCCTTATCCTCCTCATTCCTTTTATTTTCTTTTTCTCCTAACCTGAACACACACACACACACCCATAGGGGAGGAAGGTGGAGATTAATTATTAATATTGAATTTATTGATTTAAAAGAGGCTTTAAGTTAGTTATGGTTATACTTTGTTGTAGTCATTGCATATATTTTTCCTAGTATGCTGTTTTCTTTTTTTTATTAGTTTATTTTGTTTGTAAATCACTTTGTGATTTTTCCAATTTTTAGGTTTAGTAGGTCCTAATTAATTTAGACTTGTTAAACCACCCCTTCATTTTCTTCTGATTTTATTGTTATATTCTTCACATTTAACTGTATATTTCATTTGGAACTTATTTTGGCATTTGAATATATTTTGGGTTGGATATAAACGGAATTTAAATTATTTGAAAATTTTACTATTTGGCATTTGCGTTTGTTGTCTTTACAAATAGCTCCGAAATATTTTTTTAAAAAACCCAGAAGAATCTGATTTACTCAAGTAAATGTAGTAGACAGCACATGAATTGAAATATGAGAAATCATAGTGAAAGGCCCTAATAACCAGAGGTGAAATTCCATCTCTATTACTTTTTGTAAGACAGGTAAATAATAAGCTTCAGTCAGTTATGTAGATATTCAGTTTCATTGAAATACATTAATTCTAAATGCCATTAATATGATTAACCCCTTTTCTTTGTAAATCAAGTAATTAATTTACTAATGCCACAAAACCCTAGTACTGTGATTATCTGTTTAATGTCTGTTTCCTTAAAAATTATGTGAGAAGGGAATATCAGGGACTGTGTATATCTAGGGTATGACAATTCATTTGAAGTACAGTAAAGGCATTTCATAAACGTTTACTCTATGAAAGATATAAACTAACTTTGTTACTTTTTTTTTTTGCCAATAAATTGAGAGGCAGTGATGATGGTTGCTGATGTGGTTTGGAATAAAGGTGTCAGAACATGAATGTAAGAGACTACATGAACTTCATTTTATTGAGTTCTACTAGCCATCCACTGAGAATAAGAAAGGAGGTGATTGGAGGTCGTTTTTGGCAAAGGAAAGTCTAGATCAGCCATTGATAGAATGGGATGAGGAAATGTCTAGAAAACCAAAGTAAATATGATCATTTCTGCACTAATATTAATAATATGTATATTTTTAATATTGGCAGTACACATGTTTCTTAGGATTAATTCTGAGTCGGATCCTAGAATACTCTTTCCTTGCATTAGGTAATCTGACTATCACCAACAGTCATTGGGAGGTTGTTCCATTTCCTATATCATTTCACCTTAGAGTCATGTATTTTTTAGAGGCAACACACAGCAAAGGTAAGCACACAGATATTGGAGACTTATTTATTGATTTAGTTCAAATCACTAAATTAATCACAGCTCCGTTTCATCAGAAATGATGGATTAATGTTTCTATATGTAAATTGAACAAATTTATAGGAAAACTAGATGGTAAGATTTCCATAAATGTAAACTAGTAATGACGAATGAGGACACTGGTAAAGTGAATTTAAGTGACCTGTTCCAGGTCACGCAGCCAACATGCATTCCCTTGTATGATAGATCACAATGTATGTTAAGCTTGAGTCTCATTTTCTAGCCTAAGAAACCACGTTGATTTTATTAATCAGCTTTAATTTCTAATAATATATTAGAAAAACATATTTGATGGAGGAAATACAATGGTGAATTTACAATTCAGAGTGGGACAAGAACAATTAAAACAAAAACCAAGGCAATACTGTATGATAGTGAAATGGGGATAGACAGTAGGGAGCTTATGTCTGCATTTTGTTTCTCTGTCCTTCCATGTCCTTGCTCAGATCCTGGGCAATATTCTTAAATAAATTATCAATGTAAGACAGCCATGACTGTAAACACACACACACACAGCCCTAGTCTCTATACTTTCTGCCTCCCATGAATAGATGCCATTTTCTCACACCAGTGAAAAATCAATGGGGTTTAAATTCAGCGTATGTAATTTAATCAGTTTTCACACTAGCCTTCAAATCCTGAAAATGTAAAGTTTTGAATTTATTTACTTTTATAGCAAACCCCTTTCAAGTAAGGTAATTGTCTCACCCATTTATTTATTCGTTCAAAAATTTGTTTAGTGCCCCTGATGTCCTAGCCAATGTGTTAGCTATTGAGAACACAGCAGTGAAAGCTAGAGACACCTCCACTCTATCTCTTGTCACTTATTCTAAGAAAAGGGCCAGCTATTCCATGTTCTCTAAAACAGGTCCTGAAAGTCAGTGGAAACTTCCCTGTCAATTTGTTTTTCTTTCCCTGAGAGTAAGTTCACTTGCACTATTGACTAGATCAAGAGGAAGGAGAAGAAAGTTGAACTGACATGGCTATGGTAGATAACCAGGTCTGTCCATGATATGCAAACCCTGTGTTCCTGCGTTCGGGACCATGAAGTAGGATCACAGTTGTATCTATTTTGGTGACTCCAGCAAGCTCACAAAACAGGTCAGCAACAACAGCATATATTCTACATAATGAACCACAACATATGATTTTAATGTCAAGAAAATGGAACCAAGAAAAGTTTGCATTTCACACTATCATCAGATCAAATAATAAGAAAAGGAGATTATATTAAAGTAGAAGCATAAAAGACAAATTATCATTGATTTGCTTAAACTGAGACGGGCTCCCTCAGATATGGAGATCCTGGGCAGAAAGTCAGGTTCCTGACTCAGCTCTAATCATGAATGGCTAGAATAAATGAACTGCCTGAAAGAGAAACTGAACATGCCATCTAGATACCTCTGAAGAGGACAAGGCTTAATGCGGGAATGGTTTATGAGAGAACACTTTGCAACATCCACAAAACTCAAACTTCCATTGTCAGCATCAAGGCACACACCAACCCTGCCCAGAGGTTTCTCTATGTACTGATGAGTCATTGGGGTGGTGATCCAGAGAGTGTAACGACTATCCTCCTTCACACATAAAAGGAGAAATGTGTCCTGAAACCCAATCAATGTGCAATTCTTCCTTAGACAGGACTCCTTACAGACCCCTACAGCCCAGTCCCAAGAGTCATCCACGTGCAGCTCCCAATAATATTTGCCAGAGGTAAAGACCTGGGCTCCCCACGCAGCATAATAGTTACATGTTCCAGAATCCAAAGACGCATGAAGACTGTCATGCATAAACCTCCGCCTTCTCACATCGTCAACCAGCCTGATATTGTGACTGGTTATTTCATTAGTGAAGGAAATTTCCACTGTGGAGAGGAGAGAATATTCCAGTCAAAATCAATGTTAAAAATGAAATTGTCTATGAGAGAAAGGGTCTCCTTAGTGTCTCACTGGAAAAAAAAATTCCAAAATTAGAAGTGTAGTTCTGACCAAACAATATCAGATTCAAATGATGCCAGAGTGTCTCTTGAGCAAATACCTAATTACAATATAAAACACTTCCTAAAAATTCAGAGATCATAAAGGAGAGGGAAGCCATGTCTATTTGTGGCTGGTTATTTTCTTGACACCTGAAAAGATAGATACCTGTGCAATGCTTCCAAGTCCATAGCAATATAATTTAGCTCCGCCACCTGTTCTCGGGGGGAAAAAAAAAGATACACTTAAGACAAATAAACTGTGATCACTTTACCAGGATAAAATGACATTTCCGTTAAGTAAACAAATGGATATTGAAGAAAACCTAGATGCCTTCTTAGAAGTGGTTTCCTAATGAGTATTGTCTCCCTTTGAAAGCTGGTTCCACCTGAGGACTAGACTTCCTCTTTCTACTAGACTAACTCTCCAGGATTAGGGCTCGATATATAGGCTCATCCATCACCAACTTACTTCATTGTTATTCATAAATTCTTGGTTTCTGCACTCATTTTTATGTGCTTTTTTCTGATCATATCATTTGAGACGTACATTATACATTTAATTACTCAGAAACTTTAAAGAAAAAATATTTTTTTTTAAATATAACTCATTGCCCTTATTTGAAACTGGAATACCTTGAATTAATATCCAGTTTTCTATGACTCAGTGAGCAACTGATATTTTATATGGTAATACATTTAGGGGCTTAAGGATCCCTTTTCTGTAACATGTCCTTTAACTTATCAAATCTATAAGTGATTGATAATCCTGAGTCCCATGTATTGTTATACCAGCTTTCACGTTATCTTTTCCTATTATAGTGACTCTGTGACTATAGGACTGTACATGACTCTTTGCAGGCTGTTCTTCCCTACAAGGTGAAGATTAGAAAGAGGAAAAGATCACCCATAAAAATCACTCTTGAAGAGCCCTGCCAGGTGTTCCCACCGATGTGCCACACTCACCTCGGAAGTGGTTGAGCCTGTCCACCAGCCCAGTGATGGGTCGTGCAGGCAGTTGTGGCTGCAGAGGCTGTGGCATGTGCAGCTGCACCTGCTCACTCCTACAAGGGGGAAGACGCAATTACGCGTTCTGGTGCCCAAGGCTTCTCAACCACACATTAAGAAAAGTCCTCAGCCTTTAACTGAACACTCTTCATCTAAATCCTTTTCTGCACAATTATGGGATACGACTGTGTCATTCTTAGGGAATCTGTCATTTTTCTTCTTGGCCTGCTTCCACCCCCATTTCTCAGAAGTTCTTGCCTCTATCACCTGATGTCTGGGAATGCCTAGTCCTTGCACTTTCCGTTCTTACTGATTTTGAAATCTAAAATCATAAATGACCAGTTTTCTAGAAACTGTTAATTGAACCCAACAACACATACCTCCCTCCACCACAGAAAGGAAAAAGGTTAACTTTTGATCAAGGGGACAGGAAATCATATTCAGTAAAACATGCACAACATGTGCATACAAAAATAATTGGATACAATCTGAGAAATTATGTCTGCACTTTGGTAGAAGTAGCTCAGTCTTTCACAGCCCTCACAAGCTCCCATTGACATTGAAGATGAAACTCACCTTGTCAGTTTGTCCCCTAATTCCTGTCAAGAAAGAAAAGAGAAGCTTAGACTTCTTCAGAAATAGGGCATTCTGCCAACCAGTTTTCGGATTTGGGGAAGTTCAGAAAAGTACTAATCACTACTGTCCTCAAACTATCTTATAAATTAATTTTTATTTTCCTCCCTAAAGATAACATGTTTTCAGAATCTAAATTCTTTTTTATTTTTTTGATTTAATTTTTATTGAACTTATTGAATTTATGATTGTTGGTATACAATCATATATTGGTTATATTAGTTTCAGGTGTACAATAGTGATTTGACATTTTTATATTTTACAATGTGTTGACCCCACTAGTTCTAGCAATTATCTCTTACTGTGTAAACTTATCATATTATTGACTATAAACCCCTCTCCCTTTTCACCCTTTCTCCCACTCCCTCCCTTCTGGTAACCAACCCTTTGGTCTCTTTTTGTTATTGGTGAGTTGAAAATCCTGAGTGTGAAAAGAGTAGACAAGGGTACTTATTTGCATTGCTGTCACCGTCACCTCTCTGCAAAGAGATCTTTTCTATGGCTTGTCCCCAAAAGGTAATACACCCCCAAATTAATGGCAAATGAAATCAAGCATATCCCAACAGAAAGAAGAAATATATAGGTGCTTTAACCAAATGTCTCCACATTGCCCAACTGCAGACCACAATTAAATGCCCATGAATAATTTGTTCTTTTCTGGTTTTTAGTGAAGCAAGAGACACAAGAGGACATTTAGGATGGGAAACGCTCCCTGGGGAACCTCCATAATCACAGTTCCATAAAGCTTGCTTGTTCATGATCCGGTCTTTGCAGCTTATCTATATTATTCCCAATTGGAAGAGACCCCTCACCATAGATGCAGGAGATACAGAAATATATCTTTGGTACAAAATAATGGAAATGTGTGGGCTTCTGATGATATGAAATATTCATATCACATGCTCAATTCCTACCTGGAGCAGCTCTACATCTGGTTTATGGCACAGGTGCATGAGCTCCTCATACATTGCTCTTAGGCTTATCTCCTCAATCATTTTGGCTCCACATTTCTCCAGTTGCTCAAACATTTTTGAGTCTTCCTTAATAAGATTCTTTAAATATTGTTCTTCTTCCTCACGGAGAATCAGTTGCAGAGTCTCATAAAAATCTCTGGTTTCCTCTTGCTGTCCATGTAGATAAGTCTGCAAGGATATAGATTTTCTAGATCAGACACTCAGGGTGACCTAATCCTCCTGCACTTAAAACAGCATCTACTTTAGTGATTCGTGTTCTTTACCAATAAACTACATGCATCCTGATTTCAGGTCATCCCACTTGTTAGAAACCACAAACTCATTCCTCTTCCTTTATCTGCCATTCTTAACTATACCCAAAGCCAATCCCACTCTTCCCTCAAACCACTTCCATCCACTTCATGGGTTCCTGAAACAAATGGAGGAAAGCTTGTCATTGATCACTTCCTTCAGATGCATCCTCTCAAATCCGAAAGACTGCAAGCAAGCAATTAAAATTTACGGTCGATTAATCAATCATAATACGCAATATTCTGATCTTTGTGATAGTAGAGAGTCTCCACTGTCTAACCGTCCCTACTCCACAGCCTGACCTCTCCCTCTTAGCAGCAATGTTGCATTTTTCTCTCAGGATTAAAAGCCATCAGAAAATATCTTCCTGAAATCCTCATCACCTCAAACTGATGTCCATCCTCCCCACCCTTTATTTCTGCTTTCCTTTGCTCTGTGAATGAAATTCCATTCTCCATCTAAAGCAGGGGTGTCCAAACTGCGGCCTGCGGGCCAACTGCAGCTCGCAATCTATTGTTAATTGGCCTGCAGCAAATTCCAAAAATATATTTAGTTTACTTAAATAAACTAGGTGAGGCAATATGTACTTCACCTCAAGTGAGTGGCCCGGCTGTTTGTGTATTTTACTGCATAGGGCCCTTGGTGAAAACCGTTGAAAAAAGTTTGGACACCTCTGAAAAGCCACAGGCTTTCATATTGTTTTGAAGGACATTAAACTTTATTCTATTGCATATTCTCTCCTAATAGTTATGGATTCATGCTCTCTCCAATCTCAGCCTTTTTCTTTTCTTATTTTTTTCAGTTTTCTTTTTTAACATGTTACATTTTCTCCTACTTAAACTAATGCTACTCTCTAGCACCCGCAGTATCCGTTTTTACCATCACAGGCACATTTCTTAAATTGCTGGTCACAATTCATTTTTCTGGCATGTCTGTGTAACCTAATTCAGACAGAATTACTTTCTCATACATACCATCCAATAGACAGATATTCCATCATCTTTATTGAGATTTCTTTGGATTTTTTGGACATTTCCCCATAAAGATTTCATTTGGTTTGAGAACTTCACCTGTAAAAGAACAGTGAATTTTATCACGAGAGAAGCAAATAGGTTTAGTTTCAGACCCCAAATGACGGATGTTTGAAAAAAGTATTTTAGGTAGTGTGTAAGATTCATCATGTTTCTCTATTCTCTTTTTTAAACCAAAGTTTATTGGAGTGACAATTATTAAAGTTATATAGATGTCAGGTGTACAATTCTGTAATACATCACCTATATGTCACATTGTATGCTCACCACCCAATGTCAGTTCTCTTCCCATCACCATATATTTAATCCCCTTTACCCTCATCTACCACCTCCTCCCCGTTACCCTCTGAGAACCACTAAACTGTTGTCTATGCCTATGAGTTTTTATTTCTTCATTTGTTTGTCTCGTTCTTTTGTGTGTTTTTTCAGTTTTATATACCACATCAGTCTTTAAAATGATCAATTTTAGGAGATTTCAACCTGTTGAACCACACAATATAATGTATTCATTTTTCTAAGAAAACTGATTTTACATAGCATGGCTACTTCTCAGATGAAGCATCTTTCGTCAGAATTTGGAATGAGTGATACTTGTTCCATGCTAATTTCAATGCACTTTATCCTACTTTTTTGTCCATTATTAGCAAATATGCACCCCATAGCAATTTTTTTGGCATTTGTAGTTTTTATACCAGAGACTCTTTCTCAAAAGCAGTTTTATGAGGCCTTGAGCATGATGCCGTATCATCAAAACAATGACCATCAACGTAATCACCATCCCATTGGATGCAAGCTCCATGAAAGTAGGCATACCAGTGTGTTTTCATCACTGGTACTTAGATTGGTACTGGACACTCAATAAAGAGAGGATTTAAACATCATGATCCTCACATCCTTATCATCTCTTTGCTGTACTATCCCCACCCCAGCTTTCAAAGTGCTTTCAGAAGCATCACTTACCCGGGATTCCTCAGCAACCTCTTCAATGGAGCAGTGTCTGTGAGCCTCATGCTCCTGAGAGCTGGAGCAGAGCAAACAGAGCAGGCTCCTACCATCTTCGCAGATGATGTCTTCGTAGCTTTGTCTCCTTGTGTAAATCACACATATGTTCCTCAGAGCTCAGGAATTGCCAGAGACAGGCTTTTCTGGCAATGAACACCAGATTTTTCAGAAGAATATTGGTTTTGAAGTTTGTCTGCTGTGATGGTTCCCTGCACAGAGGGCAATGAGCGGGGCTTTCAGCTTTCTCTCAGGAAACACAGAGACAGGACAAACAGAAACTGCCCACATCTCATGGTGACTGGCTCTATAAGGTAATTCAGGCAGATGAGACAGGTGAGTTATTTATGAAAGTCTTGCAAGATGTCTGAGTCCATTTTTCTGAAGGAAGAAAATCAGGCATTTATACCTCTGACCTGAATACACAAAGGTCTAAGTAATATTTGATTCCTGCTGTGATTTGATTCGATAATAGCATTGTGTTTGGAGCAGAACAGGCTTGATTGCTCATGTGACACAAATGGAAAACTTAGACAAGGAGAGTTCTCAGGCTCTGTAGAGAACTAGGCTTTGAACCAACACTATCCACCTCTTGCCTCACTCTCTATATCATAAAAAAGAGGTCCTACTTTTTCCTACCACATAGCTTGAGTTTCAGGAATTTCACACAATTTATGGCTCCAGATGGTGGGTCTTGAATGCTCTCAAAATCCATCATAAGGCTCAGTGCTAGTCGTTGATTTATCAAAGAATATTTGAAAAGCTTCAATTTTCCTTATTTCATGTAACTGTCAGGGATTTTTCCTTGGATATTCTTTTTCATCTCAATCAGAATCCACATCCCAAACATTTTTTTACAAAATGTTGTGAATACTTTAAGAGTTAATAAAGAGGAAACAAAACATTGTCAAATTGGATCAGAGTCTATCTAGAATCTACTTAAATGAATATACTAATTTGTTGAATTTGTCCTCCCCTCTCTACTATCTATACCACTCTAATCAGACACTAAAAATTAAAGAAAATGATTGTATCTTCCAAGTCCTATAAATGATTATCAACTACCCCTTCACATTGAGATAAGATATAACTTGGATATCACTTTCAAGCTTCTTTAAAATTTAAGTCAGAAAACTTATGTTTCTTAAGAGACAACATTTTCTTCACTTTAAAACAATATTTTCCTCAAATCTCTGAATGTGTTATCTAGTTATATAATATAAACTGTCGTCTTTTGTGTATATAGGCATGCACCACTGTAAAAGTAGACTCTAATGTGTACTACATATAGAATGAAATATTCCTTAAAAAATGTTTTTAATCTTCACCAGGAACAAAAATACAAGATATCTGGACACAACCTTCTGAGTCCTTATAATACATGGAAACAACTATGGGGTGCATAAACCAAAGAATTAAAATTAATCATTTATTAATTCCAACACACATACACACAGGACGCCAAAACAAGAATGGAACCATTTTCACTAAGTTGGCAAACAACGTCATTTCATAGGAAAAACCTCAGTTTGCAAATAGATTAAAATTAGGAAATTGTTTTGTTTACCTTTAGGAAAGATGCAGGAACTACTCAATGGTCAATTGTGTACTCACTTAAGGACCATATCCATGGTCTCTCCAATGCTTGCTGTAGAAGTAATAACACAGAGAAGTCGGCTCAGGGATCAAGCCTTCCAAGTGTGGTAGCTTTCCAAAGTCTCCCCAGCCAAGTGGGTTCCAAACATACTCTCTCTGTTCTGGAGAAGAATGAGTTTGGCTCCCTGAATCTCTTTATATTGAGTCTCTGAAGATCACACCCATTTCTTCCAGATAGTTTTTAATCATGACTAGGTTTCTTCAAATTAGAGAAAATAATTAATTTAACACTTTAGCTAATCTCCCTAAATATACCTCTACAACCATCACCTCATCAAGAGCCACTCATTTTACAACAAAACAACCCTCATATGCTGCCTTTGCATATAAATTTCTGGACATTATCAACTTTTGTTTAATTTACAAAAAGGTAGGATTATTTCATCAGTTAGTGATTTTAGAAAAAAATGCCTGAAAACTTGGACATGTTTCCTGAGGTTTGTTAAAATAGGATCATTTATGGAGTAAGTACTTACTTGTACTGATCTATTGACTTTCGTCATTTTTAGGTAAGACTTTAATGTAAGAACACATTTGGTCCACCATTCCAGTGACCTAATACAGAACGCTTTTGAGACTTCTAAACTTTTCAAACTTTTGGGAGCTCTGAAATCTACAAGTATACCCTTGTTTTGAAGGGACACCTTAAATTCATTGTTTTCATACTTGAGAAAATCAGATCGAGAATATCTTTGTGAAAAGATCAGAGGAGACTCATGTAATTGTGATGTTGAAAGGAGATCAGTAGCAACAGTTTCCCTCAATCCAATCTTAGGAAATAAGATTAATCATTCACTCTGTGCTTCTTTTTCCCCAGCCACTTGGAAATCTTCCTTTGTGAGTTGTCTCTTCTCACCTACAGTCCATCTCCAAAGATGTCTGGGAAACACCCACAACTAACACTGACTGCATTAGCCTAATCCTATTAACAAGAGAAATCACATTTACGAAAAGGAAGCAACCTGCAAGAATAAAAAACGGATGATTAAGGAAGATTCCTGTGAGTTTTGTAGCCTTGAGCTTGGAAGACTGACACAGCTTCTAGAGTTAGAGTAGTCCAGGGAAGCTTCTATGGAGTGAAGAAATCTCAACTAAAGATCAGACTAAATTGACATCCTTTCTCAATAAATTTATAGTAACATCATTCTTCAAACACAAGGTAGGAGTGGACTGTAGATGCTATTATTTCTCCCTCATATTCTATCTTCAAACACCTATTTGTGTGTGTATATATATGGAATGCAGGCTGGACTATAATTTGATTGTATTTTTCTTTCATATTATTGCTTATTCGCTATTATGCTTATTTCTACAAGCAAGTTTTCTACTGACTATTTTATGTGTTATTGCTTTATGTCATCTAACTGTACGATTTTAAGTACCAGTTAGCATATCTAAACTATTTTAAGGAAGGATCTTATTCATGCCTTATATTTATTTTGTTGTAGTAACTAATGCAGTAGTTTCAACTGGGGGTGATATTGTTTTTTCCAGGGGATATTTGTTGATGTCTGGAAACATTTTTGGTTTCACAACTGGAAGTCACTACTGGCATTTAGTGTAGAGACCATGGATTCTGCTAAACATCCTACAATACAAAGAGGAACCTCACCTGAAGAAACAATTATCCCATCCCAAATGCCAATAGTCTGATGTTGAAAAATCCTGAACTAGAGAATCTTAACATGAATTAATAATAATAATTTTATTTAGTCAGTAACTGGAGAGAACAAAGAATCGGTAGAAGTCATGCAAAAATGGAAAGCTAAAAATGAGATTAAAATGCTGTTGGTCAAAATTTATATAGGATTCCCTAAAGTCAGCCTAGAGGATGAATCTAAATTCATATTTACTAGAGAATGATATTTTGATTTGGGATTATTGTCACTGTGATTTATTTAAGATGTTCTGCCTTTTAATTCATAAACGTATTTTCAATACTGGGAATAATACACCTAAAGGCATTCTTGGATTATTTCATGGCTTATTTATTAACAATTTGTCCTAGATACTGAGAAGCAGCCATGATCAAGACAAACACCAGTACTACCCTCCTGAAGGCTATAGTCAGGGAGCAAGACATTGAACAAATAGATACAGGAATTTTAGTTACAAATTGAGTTAATGATATGAAGGAAAAAAGGGGGGAGGGGGCAGAACTAAGGGAATATATCATGAGATGTAAAGTTAGGCTAGTGCAAGGAAGCGGCTTTTGAAAACAGACTTGTGGGTAATTAGGGCGTGGTGGGGTGGAACCTTGCATCCTGAGGTGGGAAGGAGTGTGATAAGTTTAAGTGACTAAAGAAGTCACATAATCTGAAAGGAGCAACAGACAAAAGTGGAATGAGGTAAGCAGGGGCCAGAATAGTCAGGGTGTTGTAGGTTGCAAAGAGTGTTTCAATCTTGAATATATTTTCCTATCTCTTTCCTAAGTTTTCCAATGATTTGTTGGTATATGGTTTATTTTATTTCTTTTATAATTGTTCCCTACCGATATCGTCATATGAACAGTATTATTTTCTTCATTCCATCCCTCTAATTTGTTTCCTTTTCTCTTCTTCCTCACCATCATTTTTATAAATTGTGCCAGCTAGGACCTCCAGTATAATATTGTATGGAAGCAGTAATAGTGACTGCCTTTGTCCTTATCTCCTGACTTTAAAGACAGTGCTTCTAAGAATTCTCCATTTGTGTTGGCATTTGGCTATATTTCTCTTAAGCATGCACATTCTCAGATTTAAAAAATTATCTTTCATTCATAACTCTCTAAATGCTTTTATTGTTACTATATGTTCCATTATTTTAGACTTTTTTTAAGTCCTAGAAAATGGTCAACATGCATGTTTGAGAATAATGTGTTTTGCAACGAGAGTAGTCCTTCCTTATCTGTAAGGGACACATTACAAGACCTCTAGTGGATGCCTGAAACCTCAGTACTGAATCCCTACTTATATTTACAGGTTTTTTTTCCCTGTATATAAATAACTTTTTTCACTTAAAGGTAGCACTTTATGGTTTCTCTTTGGCATATCCAAATTGCCAGCATTGCAACTCTTGTGCTTTGAAGCCTTAAGTAAAATAAAGGTTACTTGAACACAGGCACTGCAATGCTGAAACAGTTGATCTGATAACCCAGATGGCTACTAAGTGACTAATGGGCAGGTCATGAATACAGCCTGGATGCATTGGACAAAGGGATTTATGTCTTGGGTGGGATGGAGCTGGAAGTTGTGAGATTTCATCACACGGCTCAGAATGGCATGCAACTTAAACTTATGAATTAGTTATTTCTGGAATTTTTCATTTAATATTTTCAGACCACAGTTGACCAGAGGTAAATTGAAATCTGGGAAATAGAAACTGCAGAGAAGGTGGACTACTTTATGAGATTTGATGTCTGTTAATAAGATTAATCTTTTTAACAATAGTTGGATTCCCTAATGTCTTTGCTGATTATTTTGTATGCTTGACTTCTCTATAATTAACATATATGTTCATTGCTTAATAGAAACGTGGTTATGTCAGTTATCTGCCATTTTTCTATCAGTCAGTTGTCCTGCATGTTTAGATTTGGTATATATTATTAAGTTGAATATCCTTTATTGTTTATTGTCCCTCCAAAGCACACTAGATTTTTCCACTTAATATTTTGCTTGAGAGCACACCAGAAATGTTAGTTTTCTTTCACTTAGCATTTCCTATTGTTTTATTTTCAAACTTCCCCTATCACTATGCATTAGTGTTTCTGCTAATAATAGGTCTCCATTTTATTCCTGTTTGTCCAATATGAAAATATATTATTTCTTAATGGTAAATTTAATCCATTTATGTTAATTATAATTAACATAAGTCTTTTCAGATTGGCATCTTTCACTTAGTAATATTCATTTAAGGTTCTTTCATGTCTATTGCTGACCTGATAGCTCATTCTGTTTATCATTGAGTAATATTCCACTGTTTTGACGTACCCAAGTTTGTTTACCCATTCATCTACAGAGGAACTTCATGGTTGCTTCCAAGTTTTGGCAATGAATAAAGCTGCTATAAACATCTGTTTGCAGATACTTTGTGGACACAAGTTATCAACTTATTTGGATAAATAGCAAGAAACATAATTGCTGGATTGTATGTTTAGAGTGAGTTTAGTTTTGTAACTAAAGCACTCATGGAGAAACTGCCAAACTCCTCCAAAGTGGCTGTTCCATTTCATGTTCCCGCCAGCAGAGGAGGTGAGCTCCTGTTGATCTGCATCCTTGCCAGCATTTGGGGTTGTCAGTATTTTTAATGTTCAACATTCTAAGAGGTATGTAGCAGTAACTTGTTGTTTTAATTTGTAATTCCCTGATGACATATGATGTCGAACATCTTTTCATATGCTAGTTTTCATGTATATCTTCTTCAGTGAGGTGTCTGTTTAGGCCTTTTGTCATTTCTGAACAGGGTTATTCATGTTCTTATTGTTGAGTTTTAAGGGTTCTTTGCACATATTTGGATAACAGTGTTTTATCAGATATTTTATTTGCCACTACTTCCCCCAGTTTTGGCTTGTCTTTTCATTCTCCTGGCAGTGTTTTTTGCAGAACGGAAATTTTTAGTTTTAATGCAACCCAGTCTATAAATTATTTCTTTTATGGATCATTCCATTGGTGTTGTATCTAAAAAAGCCATCATCATCCCAAAGTTCATCTAGATTTTCTCCTGTTATCTTCTAGGAGTTTCATAGTTTCATATCTAGGTCTATAATCCATTTTGAGTTACTTTCTGAAGGATGTAAGGTCTGTGTTTAGATTATTTTTCTTTTTCTTTCTTTTTTTTTTTTGCATGTGGATATGTAATTTTCTAGCATCATTTAATGAAAATATCATATTTTCTCCCTTGTATTGGCTTTATTCCTTTGTCAAAGAACAGTTAACTATATGGATTTGGGTCTATTCCTGTGCTTTTTATTCTAGTCCATTGATCTATTTCTATATTTTGTTCATCAATACTGCACTGTCCTGATTACTGTAGATGTATAATACATCAAACTCATGTAGTGTCAGTTATTTTAATTTGTACTTTTTGTTCAGTATTGTGTTAGTCATTTTACCTCTCCATAGCCTAGATCATAGCAAAGAAAGTACGGAAATGATTAAGAAATGGAAGGATGTATATTCAAATACCACATTGAAGTATAATGTAGAGGAAATTGGACTAAAATGTGGGACCCTGAAAGTCAGACAAGAATTTGTCATGTGGATGTTTGTTATAAAAATCAATGACAGGGATAAACCAGCATTAGGGGGAGTTTGTAGTGGATTGTTCACGGAAAATAGGGGGATGTTAATCTAATCAGTGTTGAATAGTTGTGTGTATCCTAGGGAACTGCAGAAACCTAATCAGGGTGGGGCTTCTGGGATCCTGATAGAATGGATTTCCAAAAGCAAATTGGTTCTGCTCAGAGGCATTTGTAGTTTGGCTGGACAGCGGAGAACTCAGAAAGTTACAGCTGCTATCTGGTCCAGAGAACACAGGTCCCCTGACCTGATTAGGTAGATTTTCCTACCAGTGTTGACGAGAACAATTACAGAATCTTCAGGTAAGTAAAGAGTTTTTAGTAAATGAATTTATATTGCTTTGCCTTAAAAATAAAAAAGGGAACTTTCACTGTCAGCAAACTTCAGACTATCCAAAGCAGATGAAATGTGCCTAGTTAACAAAAATTATGTAATTATTTTCAGATTACTCTGGAGCTACAGAGTTTTAATATCTATAATTGTTTGAAATTTATAAATAAATATGTGTGATAGTTTCCGTTATTTTATGATGTGTTTGTTAAAAATAGACTGAATTTATGGATGGGAAATCATAGTTATAATGTAGTTTTTATATTTGTCAAGCTACTTAAACTTAATTGGGAAACGTTGTTGTAGAATGTAAAAAAAATAATATTTCTTCAGGAATTTAAAGTGGCAGCTTTGGTCTTTAAAATGCCAAATAACAATCCAGAAATCGGTGATGACTGGGAGAAGGTAACTGTGACACACAGAATACCAGAAAGCAGAGGAAATTCTACACTCACTCTGGTCTAGAAGTGGGAATTTTGATTACCACCAGTCATTTATCTTAATATACTAGATGGCACTTTAAGCTAGATTGTCATTTAAACTTATTTTAAATGATTTGTGTGTTTTCAAGTTTGTGATTGCATAGTAAGTCTGATATAATTACTAATATATTGATCTCATATTCTAAGCAGTGGGTAATCTTTATAGTAGGGTCACAAATACAAAGAGTTTGTTATAAAAAAGAAGAAGAAATTTTTCTTTTCTTCTGTGCAGAAGAAAAAAAAGAAGGGATTTTTTTTAATAGAATAAAATAGAACATTGAAAATAACTAAGTTTGGTTAGTGTAGATACAATGTGCATGTATGTGTGTGATCATTTTTCTCAAATTGTTCTGTCAATCGGTGTCAAAAAGATCATTTTTGTGTATTAGAGCAGAAAACAAAATGTAGAAAAGTGCTTCTTCCTGCCAGTTCCTAAAGTACCCGCACATTTCTCCATAACGGCAATTTTCTGTTGATATTTTCATTTGTTCATACCTGTAACCATCTGATGAGAGATACGTCTCCTTCAATTTTATATCTCTATCAAACAGATGGTCCTTGTCATACTGAATATGGTTATATTTAATATGCTTATTCCAATATTTCTTAATATAATGTCTATTGATTTTACACGAAATAAAATAGCTAGTTCTTTAACTCCTTGACCACCCCTACCATGCACATGTATACACTTCTCTTCCCCTCGTTTTCACCATAATTTCACTGTTTTTGTTAGATAAATGATTATATCAATTATAAACGCTAAATAAAATGAAAATCATACCTGAGCTATGAGGTGTACTGCAATTATACTTCCTTTTTCTTATAACATTTCTACATCCTGCAGTTTATAAATTTCTTTTCATCCTCAAACTCTGAACTAAAAACCTCTTCTCGAGATATGCAAGCATGTCAGCAATTGGTCCATTTCATCTAGAGAGTGTTGGCCCCTTTAAGTTCAGCTTCCCACTCTTGTGAGACTTTGCATACCTTAACTCCTGGTAGATTCCCTTCACCTTGCTGATAATATTGTCAGAATCCCCTTTATCAAAATCTCTTAATCTGTGCTAGATTGTTTTCTCATTTCCTGACCAATAGCACCTATTTCACAACCTTTTAAGTTGTCATTCTACATTTTGATATTATTTTCCTAATCTTCCATTCAGTTTTCATTTCTCCTATGTTATATCTAGTATCTCCTTTGTTTTCTGAATGGCTTTTATCATAAGTCTTTTATTTTTTAATATTATATTTTGTCATCACTATAATTTAGATGGGAATAACTGATCTTTTTACTGTCTTCGTAATTTTACCTTTTCTAAAGTGTTATATAGTTGGACTCATGAAATATGCAGGCTTTTCAGATTGGGTTCTTTAACTTAATAAAATGCATTTAACTTTCCTTCATAACTCTTCCTGGCTTGATTGCTCATTTATTCTTGGCACTGAATAATATTCCATTGTCTGGATGTACCATAGTTTATCCATTCTCCTACCTAAGGATATCTTGATTGTTTCCAAATTTTGACAATTATGAATAAAGCTGTTGTAAGTATCCCTTATTGCAGTTTTTTTTTTCTGTACAAATAAGTTTTCAGTTCATTTGGGTAAATACCAAGGAGTATGCTGGATTATATAAGAACATGTTTAGGTTTCTTAAGAAACTTCCAAATTACCTTCCAAAGTAGCTGTGCCTTTTTACATTTCCACCAGCAATGAATGAGAGTTCCTCTATAGCCTCACTAGTATTTGGTGCTGTCACTGTTCTGAGTTTGACCATTCTAATATATGTGTAGTGGTATCTCATTGTTTTAAAGCCTTTTTTTAAAAAAAGGCATTTCTCTTTCATTTTAATATTTTTAAACTTCCCATCTTTTCTTTTGTTCTATGCCTATTGAGTGAGTTGCCGGTCATTTGTTTTGTCCATTTGTAGTTAAGACAAAAGGTGGCGAGACTGGTGGGAAGGCATTCTAGGATGGGGCTTGAGGATTTTTAATATTGCAAATGAAGCATCTTAATGTTTATCATAATCTCACCTCAGAAGTTGGGTCAGTTTTCATTTGTACTTTTAAGGGTAAATTAACTTATAAAAGAGACATATCCCAAACAGGGTGTGATTATCTCATTTATCACATAAGAGAGTAACTTTCCTTTTCTTTCTCCTCAGAAACATAGAATCGCACACACTGAAAGATATCCAGAAATAACCCACCAGGTGAGTGTTGGAAGTGAAGAAGTTTGAGATCCTGTTGAGGTGGCTGAGCTGCTAGCATCACATAGTGGCCCAAATACCTAGAAATGGCATTGCCTGAAAGCCAAGACCACTGGTGTAAAGAAGACATTGTAAAGCTGCTGGAACGCATGGAGAATAACCTTCCATCCAATGACAGCCACACATTCAAAACAACCCAGTCACACATGGACTGGGAAAAAGTAGCTTTTAAAGATTATTCTGGAAAAATGTGCAAACTCAAATGGTTAGAGATTTCTTATAAATTGAGAAAAATTCGCACTTTGAAAGAATTAGTCCTGGAAGCTAAGGAATGTGTTAAAAGTTCCTACAAAAGCAAAACACACAAGAAACATCCAGACTTACCCAAGAAGCCCCTGACATCTTACTTCCGCTTCTTCAAAGAGAAGAGGCCCCAGTACTCCCAAAAACACCCTGAGCTGAACAACCGGGAGCTGACCAAGGTCCTGTCTAAGGAATACAAGGAACTCCCGGAGCAGATAAAGCTGAAATATGTTCAAGATTTTCAGAAGGAGAAGCAGGAGTTTGCGGAGAAACTGGCTCAGTTCAGGAAAGACCACCCTGATCTAGTCCAGAGCTCCAAGAAATCTGTTGTCTCCAAGAGGAGTCCAACCAAAACCCAAAAAAAGTTTCAGGGAAATGTGAAAGAAGTGAAGCCTCCCCCAGAAAATTACTTTTCCGAGAAGATGGAATTCTCTGGGGAGCCCAAGAAGCCCCCAATGAACGAGTACCACAAGTTCTACCAGGACTTGGGGTCGAGCCCGGAGCTGCAAGACCTGCCCTTGAGGGAGCGCATGGTGGAGATTGGCAGACGCTGGCAGCGAGTCCCGCAGGGCCAGAAGGAGCGATATAAGAAGCAGGCTGAGGAGCTGCAGAAACAGTATAAGGTGGACCTGGCTCACTGGCTCAGGAGTCTGTCTCCCGAAGAATACGCTGCGTACAGAGAGAGAACCTATACCAAGCGTAAGAACATGAACGTGAATGGAGGCCCGGATCCCAAGCTCAGCCGGACAGACCTGCAGGCTCCATCAGTAAGGAGTCTGCAAGAAGGGCAAGCTCCATCAGTAAGGAGTCTGCAAGAAGGGCAGGCTCCATCAGTAAGGAGTCTGCAAGAAGGGCAGGCTCCATCAGTAAGGAGTCTGCAAGAAGGGCAGGCTCCATCAGTAAGGAGTCTGCAAGAAGGGCAGGCTCCATCAGTAAGGAGTCTGCAAGAAGGGCAGGCTCCATCAGTAAGGAGTCTGCAAGAAGGGCAGGCTCCATCAGTAAGGAGTCTGCAAGAAGGGCTTGGACAGGAGCAGGCGCTGCAGGCTCCTGAGACAGAATCGTCAGAGACTATTGGGAACCATTCTCATGTCTCACGGGGATCAGAAGAAAACAAGGAAGATGGGGAAAAGATAGAAGACAGTAGCTCCTTGGACTCCTGCAGTGAAGATGAAGAAAGTGAGTCTGAGGACAGCAGCTCTGGCTCGTCTTCCTCAGGGACAATTATGACTGAAACTCCAACTGAGCTTTGATCACCCCCTAAAAAGTGGGACAGAGAACTTCCCAATAAAAGTCCATGGCTTGGATGTCAAATTGAAGGGCTATTCTTTTTGTCCCTTTTCCATTTCCTTACTTCTTTCTTACCCTCCTCAAAACAAAATAGGACATGTTGGAAAGAAGGGATCTTGTGCAGTACTTTCTGGCTCCCCTTTATCCCCCAACTTCGCCCACCCCCAGAGAAATTCCATGCAATTAAGGCTCTTGAAATAAACAATGAGATAATTGGGCTGTGGACTGGACGGGCCCCAGAAGTAATAGGGACACTCATGAGCCAATGACCCTTACGTTCTCTGTGGAACTGTCTCTCAGGACTCAGGCACTGGAATTGGGGAGGGGAAGATTTTTAATCGGAGGGAGAATAGTTGCCTTACAAAAAAAATCAAAGCCCTGATATCTGTCTCCCTACTCTATGAAGTAAGGAGTTGGCCTCCCCTATCTTGTGAGTGGGCAGGGCATAGGGGCATCAGCATTTCTGTGTGTATATTTATTGCTTAGCAGTCAGTCAGTGAGATTTTTCTTTCTGATTTCAAAGGTTAGAAATTAAAAATTTTTAAATAAGGATTTGTGGACCCTGATAGAAATTACATTTTTAAAAAACTCTTTTTCATTTGAATTAGCTACTCATTAGAATCAGTCCCCTTTGACTCTTGGCACTAATTTTCCAGGCCATGCCTAAATTTATTCTGATTTCTTGCCCAACCCATTCCTGATTCTCCAGGTGCAAGTGAATCATAATTTTACCATACCCTAACCCCTAATTTATATGGATTACATCATATACAATATAATATATACATGTATACACACACAACACACACACACACACAATTCTACTGATCACTGATCTGTCTGAATTCATGTATTGGTACCATGCTGCTTTAATTATTTTTGGCTTACTGATATATTGAAAGACTGTTTAAAGCCAGTGTTACTTCATTATACTTCTCTTTTTTAAACATTCCTGACTATTTTCATTTTTTCGTTCTCATGGACATTAGCATTGTATAAGTACTTGTATCCTTTATATATGAAAATTGTTTGGATTTAAGAGTTTATCTTCTTCATTGATGTCTTAGTGAAATATTTCATTATCTATAAGTGTATTTATAAGCATACAATTATAGTATCAGAAAATGACATGTACAATGTTCATGCCTCTGCTTGTGAGTCATGCTTTTAAATGACACATTTTCAAATTCATTCAGCAGCTACTGTTTTGTAAGTTTTATCCTAGTTGCATAGGGTACAGAAATGAACGTTACAATTCCTGTCTTTTCCACACTTACAATCTAACTGGGAGGAAGAGACAGTAAGTGTAATCACTAAGAGGGAGAAAAGCATGAATACTGGACAAATATAGGCTAAAATTCTAAATTTTCTATTATAATAAGATGGCATTGGTTAAAATAATAATATCTTTACTTATCCATTTCGTCATCTAATACATCATGAACTGGTAATACAATGACAATCATATAGTACTATGTAAGTGATATTAGATTTAGTGCTTATAAATGGCTCATAGTTGAGTCATAAACACACACACACACACACATACACGGTAAGTTGATTTCTTCCTTCCTGCCAAATCTAAAATTATGGGTTAATTGAAAGAACCCACAAGAAGAGTGAGCAGGCACTGCTAACTGATCATCACACAGCTTTTCTCCCTTTTACCTTAGAAATGGTATTGAAGCCAGGAACCTAGCAACATTTCTGGCTTTTTGGCTGCAGGACCCAGATGCTTCATTTAATTAGAACTGGCTTTGCTGAACTTTTTAGTTTCTCCACCTTGAAAAGGAAAAGCTCTGGGCAAACACAAGAAATGCAGAACCCACTGGTTCCACCTTGCAGGATTCTCACTCTCTCTCCCTTCCTTACAGTTACTCTTTCAACTAAGTGCAGGGGTTCATTAGCTCTTTGGGGCTCCAGCCCCTCCAAGTGACTGCCAGTCTCTCCAAGAGGAGGGTTGACCTGGGCTCGGATGGCAGGCTCAGAAGAGAGATGACACTCAGCATGGAAAGTGGAAGGAGAGCGACTCTGGGACCCTCTAACCCCAACCCCGGCTGTTCCCTCAGGCCTGCACTCCGCCCAGGACCTCAGGGCTGCACTGGCCTCATTCCCAGCGTCCCCAACAAGCACTTAAGGACAAGAGTTAAGGACCTGGTTCTTTAAGGATGTGCAGGAGCCAACTCCAGAGAAAAGCACTAGGCACTGTCAAATGTTAGCCCCTGTGGAGCCAGGGATCCCGGATCTCATCCTCAAAAGTCTGCGAGGTCCCTGTCCAGACAGTCTCCACAGAACAGAATTTCAGTTCAAATTTAAATTTGCCTTAAAAAATACTAATGTAAATTAGGCCATCTGCCCTTGAGTCCAGGCCCGAGCATCCAAGGATGCCGCAGACACGTCAGGCAGATCCCTCCAGCCTCTGTGAGGACATCGGGACCACCTCCCTCATGAGGCCAGTCTCTTAAGGATCTGCCAGGATTCCGTGGCACCACCAGTTCCTTCCTCACACCTGGTCTTTGGTAAGCACCTAGAGAACTGATCATTTTAGGCCCTGAAGTCCTTTCTGGTCCCTGGGCCATGGTTGCTCCTGAAAATTTTCCAGGGTTATTGGAGCCTAAGGTTTTTCCTCAGATCTCTAGAGATTCAGTCCTTGGAACGTGGAAGCTCTTTCGTCCCACAAGTTTCTGGGAGCTGGTGTGTGATGTGTAGTCTCTAAAAGAGCTAGGTTCTCTGTACCCCTCACCCCATGTTAACTTAGCGCTGCCCAGCACCCTCAATGAAATGGGGATTTCTCTGGTTGGCTCCAAGAAGACCAGAGGCACCCATTATCCATCTAAGCCTCTAGCGAGATTTGTTGGAGCAGGGCTCCCTCTAGTAGCTAGATGCTTGAATCAAGGGAAATACCTAACCTCCCACTTGAACTTGGCCACTACCTGCCCTGACTGCAAAGTTCATGACCCGTGAGCCAGATTTCAGAGGTGTTCCCTTGCATGGCTCTGGTGGGATCCAGGGACCAACTCTACATTTACATATTCAATATTTTCCCGTAGATCCTGTGTACATATAATTAAATATCTTTCTAAAGAAAACATCACAAAACTACATGAAATCAAGATGATTTACAATTTTAAAAGATAAAAATATTAACAGTGAAATTTATGTTCTAAATTTAAAAAAAAATAATGAAATCTAAGAGACAATAAAATACGAATAAATTTAATACATTTTTGGACCTACATACCTGACTATAAACTCCTGGAAAAGATTGGAAGTGTTTTGACTTCAGGCTACATACTTTTAAAAAAAATCTATTATATTCTTTCCTCATAAATAAAAAATATAGATGCAAAAATTAGCTGTTGTTAAGCAGCCAAATGACAATTTTCTCACTGATAAATTTGAATCCATTTTTGGGGAGTCAAGTTTTATGCCAAAGAATAACAACCTGAAATACTATCATTCTCATTTTATAGCTAAAAAAAAATAGTTAACTTTATTCTACAAGCACTAAATAATAAAAATAGAGTGATACAGATCAACGACTGTTAACCAAAATATTATTTACATACTACTTGCAAACATTACCAATAGTCATCAAAAATCTCCAGCCACAGACAGTTGCAGCCCCCAATAGCTTTTCAGTAACCTCCAGGTGCTCTGTGTATCCTCAGGTTAGGGTGGCAGGACCCTAAAGAATAGATAGCATGAGTGACAGATGACGATGATGAAAAGTCTGGGCTACAAACCAGGTCACAAGAATTTGCTGTGGCTCCTTTGGAGCCAGAAGCCAAAGCCCTGCTAGGTTGCTTACCCCCTGGCTCCTCACATTTGTCCCAACCAGGAAAGGAATATGGAATCTCAGTAACAGAAGAGCTGCTGCATACACATGTATGTGGCAGAGGGTGGGAGATGGGGGAACGGAAGGGGGCATACTGGGAAAGACAAGTTGCAATCCCCTCCTTCCCCACCATTCTCAACCCCACTATGGCTTTGGTTCCTTTTCTAAATATTTTAATAACATCAAAAGATAATCCATAGATAGGGAGAAAATAGTTTCAAAACATACAAGGTCTGACAAGTTCGCAAACTCATCCTAGAAAAAGTGCTACATATCTCATTGCTGAATATCACTATGGTCACCTTCCCCTTGGAAAGCTATGCACTGATGCCAGTGCCTAGTCCACACTTCAAAGCAATTTTGGAACTCTTTTTCTGGAATGGCCATCAGAGCTGTCGTCGTATTACCCTTGATGTCCTGAATGTCATCAAAATGTCTTTTTTTCAATATTTCCTTTATCTTCAGGTAAAGAAAGAAGTCATTGGGGGCCAGATCAGGTGAGTAGGGAGAGTGTTCCAATACAGTCATTTGTTTACTGGCTAAAAACTCCCTTACAGAAAGTGACATGTGAGCAGGTGCACTGTGGTGATGTAAGAGCCATGAATTGTTGGTGAAAAGTTCAGGTCATCTAACTTTCTCAGGCAGCGTTTTCAGCACTTCAAAGTAGTAAACTTGGTTAACTGTTTGTCCAGTTGGTACAAATTCATAATGAATAATCCCTCTAATATCAAAAGTTAGCAACATTGTTGCAACAAGTTCACAAATTTCATTGTCAGATCTCATATTCTAAACTGGATGTAGTGATGGTTGCACAAAATATATTTAATAAAAATTCATAAAAAGTCATCAAACTATACCTATTAAGTGGGTAAATTTTATGATATGTAAATTGTATCTCAATTAAGCTGATACAATTATTGCACACCCCAAAGAGTTTATGAGATTTACGTCAGGATATGCTGCATCAGAAATTAAACTGAAAATAATAAAAATATTACTTACTAAATAATTTAAAATAATATTTATAAAGCCATCTAGGCCAAAAGGCAGATAATGTCTAAGTATTATTATCAAAATAATTTTGACTTCCCAGGCTTTTCAGAACCATACTTTGAGAACCCTTGCAGTGAGGACACTTTCATACTAGTTGTGGGGATGGGAAAGGGGTGATTCAAAGGCAGGGCAGCCTGGATCTCAGGATATCAAGCCTGTACCTTGTTGCTTGATGTGCTGGACCCTGAAAACCAAGGATACTGCAGAGTAGCCATTTTGCACCCCTTCTGAGGCACTGTAGCTGCATGGGCAAAAGGGCCTGCAATTCCCACTACCCCTCTCTCCCCACCATAGACCACAAGAATCTATAGCAGTAAATCCATAGCTGGACTTCCAGCCTTGTGCTATCCCAGGAGATTTGTTTAAACTGTCCATTCCTGTACAACCCAAAGTATCATCTTTAATAAACATTGAGCTAAATCAGAGATTCTCAAAATATGGTCCAGGAACCAGCACCAGCAGCAGATTAGGTAAGATTATAATTTGTTATATAAGCACTGTCTCCGGCACCACCCCAGACCTACGGAATCAAGAATCTCTGTGGTTGAGGCCCAGCCATCTGTGTTCTAACAAGTCCTGCAGGTGATTCTGAGGCAGCTATTAGGGTCAGGCAATGCTGATGTTAATCTCTGAGGAGGACCCCTTCTCAGAAAGGAAAGGGAGCACAGCTGGGAAGGGGTGCTTCTTTAGCCTTTCCCCATCTCCTCCCCTTCCTGAATCTGGCCAGTCTAGATAAACACACAGAGAGTCAGTTCCCGGTGCTGCAGGCAGACGGAATCAGGCAACTTGAGAAGCACCAATTGGAAGGTAAGGAAAATAAGTTGTATAAAACAAGATTACCTTGTTTCTGGTTACTGTTTGCTTTTCTTTCCCTGTAGTTTTCCTGAAGCCTTTAATAAATCCTTTTATCAGAGTTCCAGCTTCATCTCTTCCCCCTGTTCGAAAAGAAAGGACCAGGGTTCAACAAGCACATTGATGTGGAACAGCCTTACCTGAGGTCACCTCCATGGTGACAGCGGTTATTCAGAAAGGCTTCAAAAAAGTAGAGCTGGAGTAAGAACTGCCCTCTCTATCTAGATTTTACAGAATTCCTCTGGAGAGGAATTCTATCTAGATTCCTCTCCAGAGCACCTTGAGAGATTTTGAGCTTTACTTCTGTTGATGAAAGAGGCTTCATTATTGTTCATTCAAAAGTCTGTGGATACCATAGGGACAGAAGTCTACCTTTACTTTCCTAATACAACCACACACACACATTTTTGTTACTTGTAAAAAATGTGTAAAATACAAAACAACAAAAATTACATGAAATTATTTTAACCTATAATACAGAAATAATTTTTGTGAATAATTTTATTAATATCTGTTACTATATTATGTATACATTTTCTTTTTTTAAACTTTGTGTCATCAGAGGAAATGTTATTAAGAATATTAGACAAAAAATTGGGATTGACTAGTAAAGTTGTATTTATGTATACTGAGAGAAGGATTGAGGGGAGGAGGGAGAGGGTCCCCATGGAGTGAAATCAGCTGCACTTACAATATCTTACCCAGGAAAAATTCAGAATGAGCAAAACTTCTGGGGATTAAATGATGTTTTAAAGTATATTTCAATAATCAGTAATCACAGCAATTTCTATAGGCTTTTGAGAAGCTCTGCATCTGGGTATGAGTGTGTGAGCTTGTATGCATGTGTACATGTGAAGAGAAGAGAAGAAAGATATTCCCCTACTTTCTAAAGACTTTGTAGTCTTTGAGGGGATCTGATCTCTTCTGAAAAATAGCAAGAAAAAGAGGCCATGTTTTTTAAGGATGAATGATAGTCAGGACTTTAAAAATTGTTTCTTTTTTTCTGCATTTGGTTATTACAAGAAGCTGGTTTGTGATAAGGGCTACGCTAGGCAGAGGTGAATACTGAAGAAAGGTTTTGCTTAATGGCTGTGAGAGGAACATACAGATGGTTATTAGGACTGCTATATTTCATTGAGTTGCTTTGTATAAAGGAGGCAATTCATCTGGTTTGTTTTGGGTTATTTCTTCCCTGTTTCTGAGAGGCTATTACTGTTTCTGAGGAACGGAGCTGGAAAGAGCCCCACCTAGAACCTCTTGACCCCAGGAGGCTGCTTAAGTGCCTGTTTTTAAGACAACCAGGCTGGGGCTTGGGAGTGACCAATTATTTTCCCTAGGAATATTGTGCTCATATTGCGATGGCCACATCTCCCAGAGAATGAGGGATGGGGGGAAAGCTGTGAGAAGTTCTGCTCTGGAAGTGGGGTGCTGGCTCTCAGAGATAAAATGGGGACTAATATTCATACTTCTCTAATCTAAAGGACCTGTATTCAGGGAACCTGACAGGCTATGGCATCACTGAACAAAGGGAAAGTTGAGTCCTGGATGTGTGCTTGGTTGGGTGTTTGGAAGAAAGAGAATCCCAGGACTTGAACTCAGTTGTCCCACACTCTTCCATGCCTAGAGTCCCCACACAGCTTCTTAAGTCTCCCATTCTTTTGTGGCTCTACTATGAACCTGAAGGAGTACCTGATCTCATCTACCTCTAGGGCAGCTGAGACCCTCCGGGCTCTGAGAAACGTATTAAAATCTACAGCAAGGGGCAAGAGCATGGTGAAGCTATGTATGAATTCATTTGGGGGTTTGCAAGAGCCCAAAGGTAGGTAGTATTGTGCCCCAACCCTACAAATTGAGAACTAAATGAAAGAATGTCCAAATTGCTCTATGTTTATTTCCTCCTCCTTAAGTCTCTCTTTTTCCTTTCATTCCTATCTTTTTGCTTTTCCTCATGAGTGTGCTCCCTCTCTCCTTTAATGTAATTTTATTAATGTACTTAATAATGGTAATAAAATTAACACTGTGCAAGGCACTGATCCAATTACACCCCTTTGGGATAGGTGCTTTGTTTTGCAAGTGAGGAAACTGAGGCATCTTTTGTTGACTGGGCTAGTAAGCAGTGGGTCTGGGAAACAAGTTCAGCAATTCAGCTTCAGGGCCTGCGCTCTTAACCACAATGCCATATGTCTCACCACCATCTTTATTACCTTGGGTGTTAATGAACAGTTGAAACTTCATGCTAATTCCTTGAAATGGAGTTTTGTACCACTCTTTCCACCTGAGAGTAATTTTGAAATGTACAGGAAGTTTTGCCTATTGTCTCCTTTAGCAGTATTCCATATTCTCTACAACTTTGCTGCTGTCCCCCAAGAACTATCTTTCTCTTGGATTCATTTGTACATTCAGTTAAAATAAGGGATGTTTACTTTGTGCCAGGCACTCTTTGAACCTCGTTTTCTCTATATCTGCCCAAAGGGTTACAGTAAGCCCTTCCCCCACCACCACCCCCGGAAAATTTCTCTATAAGAGAGAAACATCTCTTTTCCTCTGCTTTCTCTCCGTTCCTCTTTACTCCTGATATCTCCCTTGTATGACTCTCATTTCTGTTCCTTTAGTTGAACTTCACTTTCCTCTTCCTCTCTTACTATTATGTAATTCCAAACACCCCATGTCGTCTTAGACATGAACTCCTCACATGTTTGTGGCATAGTCAGGACATGAGAACCTTCATTCCAGATCTAGGAAATGAAGTCACATCACAGGGATAGGACTGAACATTTTGGAAAGCCTCACCTTTGTCACCTCCTCCCTACATTCTTATTGCTGGGTTGTAGGCAAAAATAGGCAGCCCCCACTTCTCATTCTAGGATATTTTGACAATCAGCTCACCTCATATTGTGAAAGTGAAGAGCAAGAGCAGAGTCCTGGAATGTGGGTAGAGACATTCCAGACCTTCGTACTGAGATCTGGACCCGACAGAGGACAGGAGAAGGATTTCAGAGCAATTCTAACAGACATTGTGGTTAAGTAGAGCCAGAGTAGAGCGGCATATAGGTTCAGAGACATTAATGTAGACACTAGATTTTAGCAAAGAGATGACATGTCTGAGCCAGCATCAAATACCTCCATAATCCAAAAGAGAGGCAGGTCACATGGAACTAGTCTGACTTTCCCTTCAGAGCATGGGAGGCACAGGTATTATGAGACTAGAACAGCCTCTGTCTGAAATTGGGGCCAAGGTTTCTCTCTCTTCAGGCCACACTTACAGGTAAGGTCCAGTGGATGACTTCCTCACCCTCTATTCAGAAACGCTCATATGGACACAGGCCAAGTCCATAGTCCCTTTCATCAAGAAGTCATAGGAAGCACAGGACATCCCCAAGACCTATCATAATGAGACTTTTCAGCCAAATATGCAGACAACAGAAAGGGTTTCCTGTTACTAACCTTCTTCACCCCACTGTCCTAGAATTACTTAGTCTGTTCTGGTGCTCTATGCAGATAGATAACAACCTTCCCATCTCTCTACTCCAGTTTTCTACATATCCATGTCAGCTCTGTTTCACCATGTTGTGTCAGAATGATTGTCCAGTTGACACAAAATCCTTAAAGCACTCCCCAAAAGAATGAATATTTGCTATATCAATTGTCCAGAGAATTAGAAGACCCTTTGATAGGAATCTAGATCTATAAGAAGTTCATTAAATCTCACTGTCTGAAGGACACTCATTCTCTGGATCCAGATCCCTGCAATTGGCTTATAAGCAGAATATATATTGCAGATTGTAACCCTCCCCACCCGCCCCAAAAAATGTACAACAATATATTCCATCTTTGTTCTCTTCCTACATTGTAATTTCAATACTACTCCCATTAAGAGTGTTCCATCCCCTTGAATATGGGTAGGGTTGTGACAATAATAGATGAGATACTCTGTAATATAAAAGGTAGAATAACTTCCACCTGGTTCTATTGGGCTGCTTGCTGTAGGAAACTAACTACTATGCTGTGAGGAAGCCCAAAAAGCTACATGAAGAGGCTACATGAAGATATTTGGTAACAGCCCCAGCTGAGGTAACCCGACAGCATCATCTGCCTGACTTGTGAGTGAGCGATTTTTTTATTTCCAGTACATATTCACTTACAGATTTGCTATATACCTTGGAATTTGACCAGAACTGAGTTTGTACTTGATTCTCATTTGTTTCCACTCTAACATGAGGTGATGATTATATTTTGAGTCTCCGTGTATCAATAAAAACTCACACCCTGTGTGAATTTGAACTGTATGCATATTCCTATATTCCTAATGAATATAGAGGTCCCTTTGCATAAGGACTGGGTAATCAATGCAGTATATACTTGTCATGGTATCACTGGGAACTTATTCTTAGGGCTATAGCTACCTCATTAATCAAGAAGTACTGAATCTGAAAATGGTTTCAATCCTGGGATCTAGAAATAGGATCATTACTTTAACTGAGGAAACAACCCTCAACATCCTGCTAATTCTTTTTTGCTTTCTTTGATTATATCTTAAGGTAGTCCCCTTGGATTACCGGCTATCTATTTTGCCCCTGGGGACACTATTTGTTTTATTAACCATCTCCATAGTTCTACATGGGTCAAGCTCTCTTGGTTCCTTCTCAAAACTCGGTAGTCATTACAAAAATTGCAATACATTGGCATCTTGCAATTAAATGCCCCATCACCTGATTGCTATCAATAGTCAAGTTCTGTAAACACTTTTATCATCATTCCAAGTCTGGGAGGATAGCTATCAGTGAACTTCTTACTGAGGTTCCCTCTCACCATCATGTTCCTGATGGAGTTGGTAAATGGTATATCCTCTTGGCTTTCTTGAGGAACAAAATGCTGTGGTTGGTCTTCTGTCCTCATAATCGATCCGCTCAAAAATACAAAAGTCCCTTTGCCTTTTAATCTTGACCCCTACCATCTGACACAACAACTCAGGCATTTCAGTGTTGCTGAGCATGGACCATGGCTTTTTCCAGCCTTATAGGAGCCAGCAATTGGTCAATTTGCTACATCCTCTGATGTCATTGTCAGGGTGTTATATCCTGTCTCCTGAGAAAGTGCTTCCAGACCAATAAACTCTCTCCTTTCCTGTTTTACAAGTATGCTCTAGCTCCATTGTTCAAGCATCCTCAAAATCCAGCCTTAAAGAGATTTCCTCACCTCTTGTAAGTAAATGCTGGATAATTCCTCCAGCTTCTTGGGACATATTGCCTTTATTCTCAGTCAGACCAAATGTCTTTCTGACTGGGCTTTGCTGAGATTTAAGGAAACCAGGAGAGGAAGTGGTGAGGTCCTGAGGGGGTTCCCAATCATTGACATGATAATATGGTTTTTTTTCTTTAGGAGAGAAACAATTTTATTGAAATATAATTGACATACAATAAACTACACATACTTAAAATGTACAATTTGAAAATGTTTGATATACACTCTTATAAAACCTTTACCACAATCAAGATAATGAACATATCCACCTATCACTTGCAAAAGTTTCCTTTGCCCTTTTGTTTTTGTTTTTGTATTATGGTAAGAACACTTTGCATCTACCCTTTTAACACATTTTTAAGTATGCAATACAGTACTGTTAATTATAAGTACAATGTTGTACATCAGATCTCTAGAACTTATTGCGTCTAGTTAGTTCAGTTTTTGAGGTTATTGTAAATGTGGAGGTTTTTTTTTTAAATTTTCAAATATAGGCTTTTCATTGCATGTATGTAGAAAGAAATTCAAATTTAAATTAACTTTTTGTCCTGTGTTCTGCTAAACTCACTTGTTAGTTCCAGGATTTTTTTAGAAAATTCTTTGGGATTTTCTATACTCACAATAATGTCATCTGTGAATACATACATGTTTATTTCTTCCTTTCCAATATATGCCTTTTTTTTTCTTGCCTTATTGCACTAGCTAGAACTTCCAATACCATGTTGAATAGGAGTGGGGAGAAAGGACATCTTTCCTTATTCTGATATTAGAGGGAAATAATTTGGTCTCTTGTTATTAAGTAGGATATTAACTTTAAACTTTTTATTGAAACACTTTATTGAGATAAGAAAGCTCCCTTCTAGTTCTAGGTTGCTGAGAATTTTTATCATGCATGGATGTTGAATTGTTTTCAATGCTTGCTCTTCATCTAATTGACATGATAATGTGGTTTCTTTTCTTTAGTAAGTTAATGGTAATTTACATTGATTATATTTTAAATGTTGAAGCTGCCTCACATTCCTTGGATAAACAAACTGAGTCACAATATATTACCTTTTTATATACAGACGATGCTAAAAGAATGTATACACATTTTAAGAAAGGTAAAAGCTGTATTAAAGTTGTAATACTTAATATATATTGATAACAAAAGATGACTGCAATTCACATTTGACTTCTTCAATTACAAAAGGTGCTGAAAGTGGTTACCATCAGCATAATTTTAATATAGTTTTTTTCCTTTCTTAAAATGTGTATACATTTTTTTGGCATCTCCTATATTACTAGATTTGCTTTGTTAATATTTTGTTAAGGATTTTTGCCCCAATATTCATTAGGGATATAGAAATGTAGTTTTCTTTTGTTATAATCTGTTTGATTTTGGATTCCATTATTTTCTTAATTCTGATGTAACTTTTACTAGTTTCTCCCTTCTGTTTGCTTTATATTTAATTTGATTTTAGTTCTCTAGTCTCTTAAGGTGAATCTTACATTATTGGTTTTAGACATTTTCTCTTTCCTAATATGTGCATTTAATGTAATTTTACTTCTAAGTACCAATTTAGCTGCATCCTAAATTTTGATGTGTTGTATTACCATTTCATTGAGTTTAACATATTTTTAAAATCCTATTGAGATTCATTCTTTGGCCCATTAAATATTTACTATTGTGCTGTTGTTATTGTATCCTGTATCCTGCTTGATTTACTTGAACTTTCTGGATCTGCTACTTGATAATATTAATTTGGGGAAATTCTTAGTCACTGTTACTTCAATTATTTTTCTCTTTCTTTCTTTTTTTTTTTCTCCTCTGGTAATTCCATCACACCTATATATAACTTTTGTACTTGTCTCACAGTACTTGGATATTCTGTTCTTTTCTTTCTTTTTTTATTTTTAATTTTGGAAGTTTCTATGGTGATAGCCTCAAGATTAGAGACTCCTCAACCATGTCTAGTTTACTAATGAGTCCATTGTTCATTTCTGTTACATTGTTTTTTTCTCTAGAATTTTTAAAAAATACTTTCTTAGAATTTCCACTTCTTTGCTTCATTATCTATCTGTTCTTGGATGTTGTCTACTGTTTCCATTAAAGCCCCGTGTATAGTTTTTGTTGTTGTTGTTTTCTTTCTTTCTTTCTTTCTTTCTTTCTTTCTTTCTTTCTTTCTTTCTTTCTTTCTTTCTTTCTTTCTGTCTGTCTTTCTTTCTTTCTTTCTTTCTTTCTGTCTTTCTTTCTTTCTTTCTTTCTTTCTTTCTTTCTTTCTTTCTTTCTTTCTTTCTTTCTTTCTTTCTTTCTTTCTTTCTTTCTTTCTTTCGTAAAGATTTTATTGGGGGAGGGGAACAGGACTTTATTGGGGAACAGTGTGTACTTCCAGGACTTTTTTCCAAGTCAAATTGTTGTCCTTTCAATCTTAGTTGTGGAGGGTGCCGTTAAGCTTCAAGTTGTCCTTTCAATCTTAGTTGTGGAGGGTGCAGCTCAGCTCCATGTCCAGTCACCGTTGCTAGTTGCAGGGGGCGCAGCGCAACACCCCCTGCGGGAGTCGAACTGGCAACCTTGTGGTTGAGAGGACGCGCTCCAACCAACTGAGCCATCCGGGAGGCAGCTCAGCTCAAGGTGCCATATTCAATCTTAGTTGCAGGGGGCGGAGTCCACCATCCCTTGCGGGACTCGAAGGACTGAACTGGCAACCTCGTGGTTGACAGCCCACTGGCCCATGTGGGAATCGAACTGGCAGCCTTTGGAGTTAGGAGCATGGAACTCCAACAGCCTGAGCCACCCGGCTGGCCCTTGTTGTTGTTGTTTTAATTAAAGTTTATTGAGGTGACAATTATTAGTAAAATTACATAGATTCCAGGTGTACAATGCTGTATTACATCATCTATAAATCCCATTGTGTGTTCACCACCCAGAGTCAGTTCTCCTTCCATCACCATATATTTGATCCCCTTTACCCTCATCTACCACCCCCTCCCCCCTTACCCTCTGGTTAATCATAGTTTTTAAAATTTAAATTGCTGGTTAGGTAATCCAACATTCCTGCTAAATTTGACTCTGGTTTTGATGCTTCTTCAGTCTCTTCAAACTGTGTGTTGTTTTTTTTTTGTTTCTTAGTGTGCCCTGTAATTTTTTGCTGAAAGGCAGACATGATGTATTAGGTAAAACAATTGCAATAAATAGGCCTTTAGTAATGTGGTAATAAGACATGGGGGAAAGGGAAGCATTCTATACTCTCATGATTAGGTCTGCTTTTTAGTGGTCCTATGTCCCTGAGCTGTAAACTTCACCAGTGCTTCTCAACCCCCACCCCCTTGGGTGAAACAGAATACCTAGAAGGGGCTGGAGTAGTGTATTCACCACCACCATTGTTAGCCTCTAACAACATTTCAAGAGGTTGTGCTCTGGTAAGATAGTTTCTCCTGAGGACAATCCTTTTAAATAAGAACAACTAAAATGCCCATTAATAGACAATTGGGTAAAGAAATCATGGTACATTTATACAATGGAGTGTTACTCTGCCATAAAAAAAAGAATGAAATCTTACCATCTGCAACAACATGAGTGGACCTAGAGGCTATTAGGCTAAGTGAAATAAGTCAGACTGAGAAAGACAAATGCCATATGATCTAACTTATATGTGGTTCTAAAGAACAGAATAAATGAACAAATGAAATAGAAATAGGCTCATAGATACAGAAAACAAATTGATGGCTGCTAGATGGGAACAGGGTTAGGGAATGGGTGAGAAAGGTGAAGGGATTAGGAAGTACAAATTGGTAGTCACAAAATAGTCATGGGAATGTGAAATACAGTATGAGGAATATAGTCAGTAACATTGTAAAGACTATGTAGGGTGTCAGATGGTTACTGGACTTATTAGGGGATCTTTTCATAGATTATGTAAATGACTAACCACTGTACTGTATGCTGAAACTAATATAAAATAATATTAAATGTCAACTATAACTAAATATATCTACATACATATGATCACAAGATGTAAAGTACAGCATAAGGAATATTGTCAATGGTATTGTAACAGCTATGTATGATGTCAGATGGGTAGTAGAGTTATTGGGGTTATCATTTTGTGAGGAGTGTAAATGTCTAATCGTTATATTGTTTTGTACATCTGAAACTAATAAAAAATAAATAAGTATACAAATAAATAAGAACAATCCTTTTGAAGAAGAATGCTGTGGCATATTTCAGAATGGTTACTTTCCCTCCCCCCACTCACCCCACTGCTAGAAGCAGGAGGGGAGTTTTTCAATATTCACAGTGAGGGCCTGGTAGAGGTCCTGAAAGTAAAATTTGCAGTAATGTGGGACTCCTCCTGTGACTGGGTATCTCTGGAGTTTTTAAATCTCAGAGTTATCCACATGGAGCCTCAAGCAATTCATCAATTGCAGTTTACATTTTGCTACCCTAGCACTGGTTCCATGGAGGATTCTGCTGGTTGATTTTCTACTCTGATAAACTGAGATTCTTTCTGTTTGTGCCTGAGTCACTCCAGTTCAAGAGGCAATGGTTGCCCTGTGACCTTACTTCTCTGATGACTCTAAGAAGAGTTGTTGATTTTTCAGTTTTTCAGCTTTTTACTTGTTATGACAGTGTGCAACTTCTAAATTTCTTACATGCTGCACCAGAAACCAGAAATCTGAATGGGTATTTTTGAGGTTTTATTTTATTTCTTCAATTGACTTATTTATATCTCTATTTTAATTATTTTTAGTGTTTACCTTATAGTTTAAAATATCCTTCTTTAAATAATCTTTTTCTACCCCCAGTAATATTATACCACATATAGTGTCAAAACCTTGTAGTATTCCCAGTTCCTCCTTCTCATATCAGTGTCACTGTTGTCATACTTTTTCTTTACATATGTCACAAACACATTGCACATTGTTATTACTATTGCTTTTAACAATGTTATCTTTTAAAGAAATTAAAATATGATAAAACTTACATTTTATCTTTATTTATTCAATATCCAGTGTCCTTCATTTCTTTGTGTGGAGGCAGATTTCTTCCCAGCATTGTATACTTTTGTCTGAAGAACTTCTTTTTGTAGTTCTTTTTTTTTTAATTTTAATTTATTAGTTTCAGGTGTATAAAACAAGGTACTACTTAGACGTTCATCATTTATATCCCTCACACTGTGAACCCCCCTCCCCCCATCCACTATCCCTCCAACCTCGCACCAAGCCATCACATTATATATATAAAATTATAGTTGGCATTCATTATTGTTTAGCTTCTGGTGTACAGTGTATTTCTTGTAGATTAGATCTGCTGGCACGAATTGCCTCAGCTTTTCTTTGTTTGGAATATTATAATATCTCCTTTACCTTTGAAGGATATTTTCACTGGTATAAAATGGCGGGTTGACATTTGTTTTATTTCAATGCTTTAAAGATGTCACTCCCTGGTCTTCTTACTTGTATGGTTTCTGAGAGGATTTCTGCTATAATTCTTACCTTTATTCCTCAAAATGTCATCTTTTTTTTTTTTTTTCCTGTTATTGTGGCTACCTTCAAGAGTTTCTCTTTGTTACTGGTTTTCATTCATTTGAGTATGACTTGCCTATGTGAGTTTTGTTGTGGTTTGTTTTGTGTTTTTCCTGTTTAATATTATTTGAACATTATAAATCTCTGTTTGGTGTCTGTCACTAATTTTGGGAAACTATAAAATCATTCCTTTAAATGTTTCATCTGCTTTGTTCTCTCTTTTCCTCTGAGAATACAATTCCACAGATATTACATCATTTAATGTCATCTTACTGCTCTTTGATGCTCTGTTGTTTTACTTTTTATTTCTCCTACTTGTGTTTAGTTTGTATATTTTTTATTGACCCATCTTCATGGTCACTGATACTTTTCTCGATTGTATTGCATCTGCTACTGAGCCCAACAATGACATTCTCTGTGTATTTTATTTGTAGCCTAACTGATGTTCTCTTAAAGTTTTTATCTATCTCCTTAAATTACCTATATCTTACATGTTATTAACATTTTTCATCAAAGCCTTTAACATGCTAATTACAGTATTTTAAATTCCCAGTCTGATAGTTCCAACATCTGTGTTGTATACAAGTCTGGTTCTGATGATGGTTATGTTCAGACTGAATATTTTCTTGCTTTTTGATACTTTTCAAAATTTTTGGTTAAGCACCTGGCATATGTGACAGTAGATATACTGTGATAAGTTATTTTTATGTGAGCACACACTTTCTTCTATATGCCACTAGTATAGGGATTTGTGTTAATGTAGTCAAAAGTTGGCAGGAGTTTGAAGTTTGCTATTGCTGGGGTTACCTAAGTTAGAGAGTGTTGATGCCATGGGCACCAGAGACTTCCAATGCCTTTAGTGTAGGTTTTCTCACCTTCAGCGCAGTTAGCACACTGGGCTTAAAAACTCTATTTTTTTTTTTTTTTTTTTTGTAAATTCATTCTTGTGTTATTCATTGCAGGATGATTAAAAGGATCTCTGGCCTCTTCCCACTAGAAGCCAATAATATCCCTGAAGTTGTGATAATCAAAAATGTCTCCAGACATTGCCATATGTCCCTGGTTGAGAGCGGATAGCCTCAAGTTGAGAAACACAACTCTTGAGACACTTTGTTTTGCTTCCTGGTTTGGCTCTGGCCTTTTTGTGCTGCTTCCCAGAGAGACTCTATCTCTTTCATCTCTCCCACTGTATTCCCCTGTATGTGATCTTAATGGTCTTTGCATGCTCACTGTAGCCCACATTTAGTTTTTAGCAGTAAATTAAAATTACTTTATTTATTTTCATACCTACTTATACTCGTGTGGCCTCTGGTAGAACCTGCCCCAGATAAACATGATCAAATCCTATTTTTTTCTATGCTTGTCTCTGTCTCTGTCTAGAACCTGACAATTGTTTGACTTGCTAATTCAATTCTCTAACAGTTTCAACAAAAGTCATTAATTTTCAGTTTGTTTAGCATTTTTTCAAAAATTAATGACCTTTTTGAAGTGAAAAGACCCCATTATCTCTCTCATGTCCTCTAATGTCCCAATAATGTCCTATTGGTTGTTAATTTTTTCACCCAGGAACAGATTAAGGATACCACATCAGAGTTCATTTTCATGTTTTAGTAACTGTTAATATACAACAGTTTCTAAATTTTCCCCCCAAGAAATTAAGATTATTTGTTATTTTATGTAATGTCCCTCAAATGTATTTGTCTAATTTTCCCCCATGGTTACTTGCAGGTTAATATTTCTGTCAAGAGTACTACAGAGGTGTTGTTGTATTCTTAATGGTCCACATCTTTGGACACATGAGATAAATGCCCAAAGTTTGATTACTTGGTTAATGTGTCTGCCAAATATATACCTTGTAAAGGTACACTTTTTTTTTTTTGAATTTAAGAATTAATATGATGGGTAAAACTTTAATGATATATACTAATCTTTGACTTAGTTATTTTAACATCTATTATGATTCTTTCCAGATTCAATTATTTGTATAGTATCTGTAAAATGGTAATTTTCTACCATTCCTTCTACTTTTATGAGTTGTCCTTTCCAGAATTAAGTAATTAGTATTCAGTGGCATTAGTATTAAGAACCCAGGTTCTTTCCATCCCTCTGTACTGGTTTTGGTCCTTAGGCTAACTCATGTTGAGATCACAAAATGTCTATGCAGATGGCTATTGTATTAAAATAATGTCTAGGAACACAAAACGCAGTTTTTTCTTCCATGCATCTGTTCTGGCGCAAGAACATTTTATAGAACTCTCCTAGAAGTCTTACTTTTTCATTTCATTGGTGAGCATTGGAGCACATCCCATGTGCCAACCAATCAGAGAGGAGGAAAAAAGAGGAAAACTGTGATAGTTTTGGACAAAACATGATCCACTATCTAGGGAGGACCCAGGACCTCTGATTTCTTTGTCTTTGTAAAAGAGATAATATTAATGAAAAATATTGGATTTCTAATAGGGAACTAAGAAGTACTGCTGCAGGCCAAGGTTGGAAAACAATACTGCATGTTATCAATCTGTAGGGCTATCTTTGTGCCTCACCATCCTATTCAAAACCTCGCCTGTCCTGCTATAGTGCCAACAATGTTAGTGAGAAAAGGCTTAAACTCAGCTCACATGCACAGGGGTAAGGACTTCCCTTTCCTTTTATTTTCTCAGAAACATGGATTCTCTTTTCATGCAGTGTGCCTCCAATAAGCTCATCTGTTCCATCTGCAAGGACTATTTCACAGACCCCGTCACCATTATCTGTGGACACAGCTTTTGTACTCCATGTCTCTGCCTTTTGTGGGAAAATACCCAGAATCCCACTCACTGTCCTGTGTGCAGGACAATATCGCCACGAATGGACTTCAAAAGCACAATTTTTGTTAAGAGACAAGTTCATCTTCCTAGAGAGTCAGTTGTCTGCCAGTTCCCAAGCTCTGCCGAGCAGATCTGTAAAATACACCAAGCAATAAAAAACCTCTTCTGTCACATGGACAGGAACCTGCTGTGTTCATTCTGCTCTCACTCCCCAGAACATGCCACTCACAGGCACTGTCCAGCAAAGCAGACTGCTCAGCAGTACAGGGTAAGTAATGACTCTGAATGTACTTTGAAAGGTGGGAAGTCCCTGTATCTGCTAGGCAAGAGGAAAAATACATTATTATTATTATTATTATTATTATTATTATTATTATTCTTTTCTGCAATAAACACATCGAATTTCTGAACACTATGTGCCAGGCACTGTTCTAAAAACTACAGATAAATCACTGAAGAAAGTAGGTAAATATCCTTTATCTTTTTAAGTTTAAATTATTTTGGGCTGGAGAGGAATATGATGAAGTTGATGAGGATTAGGCTGCTTGCATTTCAGGATAAGTATAATAACATGGTGGATGAATCCAGTTGCAGAGAGCCAATGACGGCATTGGCTACTACAACCATGATTACAATGAGCCTGTTCTAATGATAGCAGATTTAGAAACACTGGCCAATATACTATAATAGTACTTTAGAAAAACTGAGGGCTAACATTTCAAAATTAAATATGAAGCAAGATTCAAAGTAATTGCGGTTTTTGCAATTCTTTTTAACCTTTTAAACTATAATTATTTTTGCACTAACCTAATAATTGCAGAAGTCAAACATGACTTGTATTCATCTTTTTTATCAGTATATATTGAGTATTATAATTTTAATAGTTTTTCCTTTCTTAAAACATGCATGCATTTTTTGGCACCCTCTGTATACTGTTTATTTGTTGTGTTTTTTTTTTCCATATACGTGCATGCATCTCATTTTTATCTGAAAATTGACCAGATTATATGCACTATCAGTGCCAGATTCCTCAGATAATGGATACACTTTTTTCAAATTCAGAAGCTCTATTTTTGGTTGAGCTCTCAGATTTGACAGTTACTATTCCCAAGGAAAATCACTGACATCTCTGCTCTTTTTACTGTTTATTTGTCTCATGCCTAACCTCTTACCTCTTTTTGAGGTAGAGTCATCCCTCTTTACTCCAAGAAGATACATTCTAAAACCCCCAGTGGGTACCTAAAAACCACAGATAGTACAGAACCTTATGTACTGGGGGTGCCAAAAAATGTATACAAGTGGACACTTTGGTCAACGTTGCTCAAACAGTAGTTTGCCATAATGAAATGTCTGGACACTGATGGTAACCACTTTGAGAACCTCTTGTATTGGTTGGTACAAAAGTAATTGCGGTTTTTGCAATTTGTTTTAACCTTTTAAACTACAATTATTTTTGCACCAACTTAATAATTGCAGAAGTCAAACATGACTTGTATTCATCTTTTTATTAGTATATATTGAGTATTATAATTTTAATAGTTTTTCCTTTCTTAAAACATGCATGCATTGTTTGGAACCCTCTGTGTACTGTTTTTTTGTTGTTGTTGTTGTGTTTTGTTTTTTTTCCATATACATGCATGAATCTTTATGGCTTCTTATTGGCATACCCAAATTGCAAACACTACCACTATTGTGCTTTGGGGTCATTATTAAGTAAAATAAGGGTTACCTGAACACAAGCACTGCAATACCACAACAGTGAATCTAATAAACAAGGCAGCTACTAAATGACTACTAGGCGGTAGTGTATACAGCACGGATTCACTGGACAAAGGGATGATTCAGGTCCCAGGATGGATGGAGCACGATTTTATCATACTACTCAGAACGGCACACAATTTAAAACTTAAGAATTGTTTATTTCTGGAATTTTCCATTTGATATTTTCAGACTACAGTTGACTTTGGGTAAATGAAACTGTGGAAAGCAAAACCATGAATAATGGTGGGCAACTGTATCTGAAATGTTCTATATTTGTTTTCTAGTGCTTATATTTATAGTTCTTTTGCAGGAGAGTATTCTGATGCAAATGAAGGCTATTTGGAAAAATAAACAGAAAAATCAGAAAAATCTAAACGAAGAGACCAACATATTAAGAATATGGGAGGTAAGCAGTAGGCCCTGTTTCCTTTGGAATCAGCTTGGGACAGACAGTCATGGTAACTACAGTGGAATAACTTGAATTAAATCCTAACGTCCCTTGAGTGGGTGATGAGAAAAAGAGTGACATGTTTTTCAATAGGGAAATATGTCCTGCAGTGTAGGATCTCATGTTGAACTCAATATATAACTAAAATATTTTTTCTGTGTTTTTATACATATATATATATATATATATATATATATATATATATATATATATATGAAGCAATATCTACCATGAATATATCATCAGGGACAAGAAAATGCACTATCACAATGGAATGTGGTGATCACTGGGGTGGAGGTAAAAATAGAGTTCTATAGGAGCTTAGTAACCTTTGAATGTTAAGTGAAGCATCACAAACAAGTAAAAATCAATCTGATGCTAATGTGTTAGCAGAATTTGTAAATTCATGAGTATTAGTGGTAGAGAGATCTGAGTCCAAAAAAAGGTAAATGTAAGACAAACCATGGAATTGTTTGTAACCTGTAAGTAGCTTCTATTGATTGGCACAAAAGGGTATGAGGCAGACAGTGATGAGAGGTATGTAATTATGGCAAGGTCAAGAATGTGAATGCCTAGTTAAGGATTTTGGATTGTATCATTCATTGGAATCACAAAAATTGAATTGAGAACCTGAAGAAGTAAATTACATTTTTATCTTCAAAGAACTCAAGCACTTCTGAAGGAGACATTATAAACAGGCAACATTAGAGAATAATAGTTCGTTAAATAGGAATCTGTTCATGATGCTGTAAGAAAGACAAAGAGGAATAACAACACTATAATGATCATTTAAGATGTATTTCCTAATGAGTCATTCATTCATATGAGATCCTGTGATGTAGAGCTCACTGTTCTAGGCCAGCAAAGAGATACGGAAATGGACAGAAATAGAAACAAATCACTGACCTCAGGATTGTAATCTTTTGGAAGAATCTGATCCACAAAGTAAAACAAAAGTAAAACTTATAACATGTCACATTTGTGGGTGCTTACAAAAAAAATTAAACTAAGGGATGGGTATAAAGAATGCAGTTTTGGGGGATGGATGCTGATCAGGGAAGACGCACTGTAAAGGTTCCTTCTGGGCAGAGACATAAAGGAGCTAAGGGAGGGAACCAACAGCTCTAAGACAATACAATCTTTCTGGAGGTAAAGAGGAGGTATTAATAAAAGGAATGAGTGGGAAATAGTGTCAAATGAGGAAGAAGGGTGAACTAATGTAAGAATGAATCATATTATTTGAATTTAAGAAAAGAAGGCTCTTGGTAAGTTGGAATGTGTAGTTCAGCAAACAGTAGGGAATAGAAGGAAGAAGGAGTCATTGCCTGGATAAATAGTAGAAATTGAACACTCAGGCAGAGTGAGTTTGATCACATTTGATCAATAAGTCTGGTTTTGATGGGGATAAAAGTGTAGCATAGAAGCTAAATATAGTCATTAGGACAAAGACGTTTAGTTTGGGGTTTTCCAAAATAATTTGGTAAATGTGTACACTTCTAAAGACTGTGTGAAAAGGAGAGAAGAGCGTGTGTGAAAAAGTAATTAAATGAGAGAGTGAAACAGGGCAATACACACTGAAAGAGGGGACAGAGAGAAATAAACAGAGACAGAAAGAGACAAAGGGACACGGCAAAGGAGAGCATGATTATTGTGGGGTGGAAACTAAAGAATAATATCTCTAAGGGGACTAAACAAGATGGACCAGTAAAGAGGAGGTAGGTGTAGAGCTAGGTGTTAAGAGGCAGGCAGAGCCAAGCACTGGTGAAACTGAGGTAATTTTAAAAGCTCATGTCTGATGTCTTCCATTTTCCTAAGGAAGTAAATTGTTGCTTTTCGCTGACAGCAGAAAGTCAGTTTGTGAGAAGGAGTATTGAGGAGAATGGATTATAATTTAGATTTAGTAACAGCTTATAGGAAACAATATAAAAGTTGATCTTATATTCCTATTTTTTTTCATAAAAGATGTGAAATTTGAGGGACAGTAGTTGGAAACAATGATGCAGGAAGAGAAATAAATGAAAATGAAGGAAGGGAGGGGGAGAAAAAAGAAAGAGAGAGGGAGGGAGGGAGGGAGGGAGGGAGGGAGGGAGGGAGGGAGGAAGGAAGGAAGGAAGGAAGGAAGAAAACATGGGTTTCTTAGAAGTGGAAAGGCATAAAGCTACATGTAGTATTTCTATGGTCTGAGTGTTTGTGTCCCCCTCCCCCAAATTTATTTATTTGTGTCTCCCTCCCCCAAATTTATTTATTTGTGTCCCCCTCCCCCAAGGTGATGGAAATAGGAAGTGGACCTTGTGTGTGGGGTGAGGGGGGAACGTGGTGGTGAATGCTTAGACCATGAGGGCAAAGTCCTCATGAATGGGATGTGTCTCATAAAAGAGGTCCCAGAGATGTCCCTTGTCCCTTCTGCCATTTGAGGACACAACAAAAAGATGGCTATTTGAGGAGTGACCTCTCAACAGACACCACTCTATCAGCACCAAACTTGGACTTCCAAGCCTATAGAAATGTGAAAAATAAATGTCCGTTGTTTCAAAGCTAAACATTCTGTGGTGTTTTCATTAAAGCAGCCCCAACTGACTGCAAGTACACTGTGCAGAGCACAAAAACAACAGATGATAAGGGAAGAATAAAATCATCTATGTACATGACCTAAATAACCCAATGTCACTGCAGGGTTTTGTAAATCTACGGATGCTGATGATCAGGGCTGAATATCCTAAGGTTTATCAATACCTCCATGAAGAACTAGAAGAACAGTTAGAGAGCCTGGCAAATGAAGGCAGGATAATTTTTCAGCGACTCAGCAGAAATGTAACCAGAATGGTTCATATGGGGAAACTCCTGAGAAGAATATATGAAGAGCTGAAGAAACTAAGCCGTAAATCAGATGTGGATCTGCTCCAGGTAAGGGCAGAGGAAGGATGCCAGAGTTCTGAGCACCACCTGCTTGGAAATCATTGATACCCACTAAAGTCTATATCCTCTTTGACCTCCATTATTTTTCTGTTTCCAAAGTTCAGTTTCTGCCTCTTCTGACTTTGTGATGGCAAGTTTTGTTCCTTTGATCTAACTTGGAGACCCACGGTCACATTTGCCATATACAGGAGAAGAAAAATTACATGAAAAGGTTCAAGTAACAGATACAGAAAATTTTTCCTTCTAAATTCTTCTGCTATACTTATAGTTTCTGACCAACTGCAACAGAACAGCTTGTGAATGAATAGATAGATAACCGAGTCTTGTATCTGGACTTGCTAATATGTAGACATGATGGATGTTTCCATTCTTTCTCTTTTGAAGGTCTAGATCGGGAGCCCACACACCCTTACAAGAATTTTGGGGGGAAAAAATCTGTGAATGTTGCTGTAGATTGCAACAAAGCACACCCATGTGTTCACCCTAAGAACATCTTCTGATTTTAAATTTTATCGAGATCATGACTTTATCGACTATATGTAAATGTGAGACTGAGTTTCACCTTTATAAGGCTAAGAAGAATGACACATGATTTTGCCAAAGGAAGGAAACCGGAATACTGAATTTTCCAGTCAAGTCTCATATTGTCAAACTAAAGAGGAGAGCCACCTTGTACTGAAAACTAAGCCTTCCTCTTCTTCTCTTTACAGGATTCAGGAGACATAGTGATAAGGTAAGTTTACCCCTCCGCTTAAGTCATGGTAACATGCCAGTGGTCAGGCTATTTCTGCTAAGATGGACCCACCTTTTAGTGGTAAGTTCCTTTCTGTCTGCATGTATTCCTTCTCTAAAGGACTTCCAGGCTTTGAGGAGACTACTTTTAAGTAAAAGTAAGGGTTTAGGAGTAAAGCTCCAATTGAAAGATTTAATGTAGAGTTTGCAAGAAGACAACTATTTTTCTTGCCTATAATTTTCAAAATCCTTATTATTTGAGGATTATTTCAGGTCTTTTATTGGAAAGGCAAATAATCTCAGAGAGGTAGCAGGTGGAAGGATGGTGAGAAGAGGAGGAAGGGAGAATCACCAAAAAAAGAACATACTATAGAGCTGAGGCTCAATCTATAATGTGGCATGTTCCAAACATTTGGCATTTATTGGATTTCAGGAATTAAATGAGAATCTCTCTGTGGCTCTCCCAGAGTAGCTGGAAGGGAGGAGAAAAAAAACAAACTGTTAGGATTCTGAGGAACCATCTTCAATGCATGATGAATGAGACCCTTGAGGCTGTAAGGAAGTGGGTCTTTCTCTTTGCAGAGGTCAGTTAGTGCAGCTCTACCTGCCCCAGCCTGTGGACCCACAGCTCACTGCATGGACCATCACCGGGATGTCGGAAAGGCTTAACAACTTCCGAGGTGAGAGGCAGTGCTCTGGTGGGACAGCAATTGCATTTCCTCCATGAACAGGTACATATGGGGGACCTCTTCTTATTGCTCTGTTATTCTTTTCAGAGAACAGGGAAAGAGGTAAATATGGAAACCCTTATAACTAACTTTATAATTCATCGTGTATTAACTGTCAGGAAAAGCTAACTGAGCTTGTCAAAAATAATCAAATATGACGGTTTGTTATAAGATTACTTACAGTGATTTTTTCTCTGGTATATAAAAGTGAATATTCATTCAGTGTATTTCAACTTTTAGTTGTTCACTGTGGTTCTATGTAGATGTTCGTGTATTTAGAAGCACCTTAACATTGCTATTTAATTGTTTATCTAAATATTTAATAAATGTATCTGAAAAATTACAAGATTTAAGAAAGAATAAAGGTATTTTTATAAACAACAAGTATGACCACAAAACAAATGGAACACAGGATTTGTTGTGTGGAGGGCAACTTGAGACAAATGTAGGGGGTGAGGCCGGCAGACGATGGAGAACCTGACCTGGGATGGGAGGAGGTGGATTCTGGCTTGATGAAATTCTGAGAGAAACCACTTCTTGCAAAAAGAACATATGGATTTCCAATTAATTTTACCTTTGCTTGTTTAAATGTTACATCCTGATAGCTTAGGCATAGTGATCACTATTTAGAAAATAATAATAATATATTTTAAATTTAATGTATATTTATTACTGTGATTATACTTATTCTATTTTGGGACAGTTGATTAATGAGAAGGCCTAAGTAAGTTAAGGGCCATTTTGCTATTTACTTGGCCTCTATGAATGAGCTCACAAATATTCAATATGCTGGTACAAATAAAGCCAGAGTCTGACATTTTATATCTTTACATAGTCTCAAATTTCCCATTGATCTAATTGGATGATTAAAGATTTCCTTGCTCTGTAGAAAAACAAGAAAACTCTGCTGATCTGCCTGTCTTTCCAGTGTCGCACCATCTGTGTGAAAAAAACCGTGAAAAATGGGTTTTGGGAGCCAGCCAGTACTGACTGACTCTTTCATGAAAGCTGATTGTTACATGTTCCAGAATTTTATGAGCAATTCCTAAATGGTTGGTGCCTTGAAAGTAGCCATTGTGGGAGTAACCCAGTCAACAAAACAAATCCGTTTTGTTCTGTTTCAGAGATTTGGTTGTTAAAACTTTTGCCAGAACACCTCTGCACTTGACCTTCAGAACTTTTCCAACCTGTTCTTTGACTTCGTTGTTTTCTTTTTACTGAAGTGTATATTACCTTGGACCATAAGATAAGCAAGTATGACGTGCTTCTGTTTGAAGAACTGAGACATTTGCAGTGCAGTCTGGATCATCAAGACTCACCCCATAATCCAGCAAGCTCAGAGTACACTCCTTCGTGGGGAGCACAGACCTTCACATCTGGCAAACATTACTGGGAGGTGGATGTGGGAAGCTCCTGTAATTGGATTATAGGGCTTTGCAAGGAATCCTGGGCAAATAGGAATGATATGCTCCTTAACTCTGAGGGTCTCTTTCTACTTCTATGTGTCAAAGTGGAGGACCATGTCAATCTCTTCTCTACCTCCCCACTAATACGCCAATATATTCAAAGACCTCAGGGCTGGGTAGGGGTATTTCTAGACTATGAATTTGGTGTAGTAAGCTTTGTTAATATTGCCAAAAGTTCTCTCATCTGTAATTTCCTCTCATGTTCCTTCTCTTTTCCTCTCAAACCTTTCATTTGCTTTGGACCCAAATGATGAGAAACAGTTCACAAACCTGAGCAAGATTTTGGGAATTCTAATAGCTGAGGAAGTTCATGTCCTAGTGATTTCTTGAATGGAGAAAATCAGTTTATACCTCATTATTTTTAACTTCGTTTTACCTTCAGAAGACACATTTGTTGTATTATTTTTTAAAGTGGTGATAAAGTATGGACATTTGTCTTTTTAATTTTATTTAAATAAAGTAATCTCTTTTATTGTATTGTGTAGGATCCATGCACTTTTCATTTGCCGTCTGAGCTTGCTAGAGGTGAAAGAAAAACTGGGTGTGGAAATCCAGCTAAACGGATAAATGCAATGCACAGAGAATTGTCCTTCCAGAGAATTCTTGTCAAAACTCATTGTCAGTATAGAATTCTCTTCTCCCTCCATCCATCTGGCTAAGACCTATTCCTCCAGCAGTTCTCCGGTTACTTAACTGGATTAGGTCACATTATAATATAACCTCAAGGACAGTTTATACTTTCCCTTTGTAAAACTCACAACAGAATTTGGGTCTTCTTTTCTAGTTTGTAAATTACAAGAAAGGAAGGCCAGTTTCAGTCCTCTTCACAGCCACATTCCAAGAATGAAACAGCTGCTGGAGAAAACAAGATAGATATATATATATATATATATATATATATCTTGTATATATCTATACATATATATGTATAGATATATGTATATATCTATACATATATATGTATATATCTATACATATATATGTATATATACACACACATATAATGTATAAAAAATATATATATAAAATATGTATTATATATTATGTATATAAAATATATATTACATATATTATATTCATTATATATATACACAATCTCTCTAGGGATGTAATGTAAAACATGATAATTATTAAGACTGCTGTATGATATATATGAAAGTTTTCAACAGAGTAGATCCTAACAGTTCTCATTACAAGGAAAACATATTTTCCTTTATTTTGTATATAAAAAAATCAAACTCCTCACCCCACCCCCACACATACATACTTTCTCCTTCCATCCCTCCCTCTCCTACTCTCCCTCCTTTCAAAGAGAATATTGGGTAGGAGATAATCTGAAAGTCACTTCTGTGAAAGTGTAGTAGAAAAGACACTATATCTAAATTTTCAGATATAGTTGCTTAAGAGATTGTTTAAAGCCTCCTGACCACGCCCTCATTTTTTGGAAGGTTCCAAGAGTTGCTGCATACTTAAAAGTTTTCTATTGACAGTTTTCTGGAACTAGGCTAAAATGGAAAAAAAAATCCTCCACAGTGTACTTCCTCCACAGCTGTTATTTATAATCTGGACTGTCAAAAATAAACTATGTGAGGTCTCTGAAAGATAAAAATAGTGAAATGAGGAGAGAAGACTCGAGTGATTACCCAATGCCTTGGACTGTGGAGTCACTGTTCCTCTTCTCTTTCCTGGTATAACTGGACTGAAGGAAGACCCAATTCTCTGAAGAGCACAGCAGGAACGTACAGCAAAAGGTCCAACACAAACACCCACTTTCTGCTCAATGGAACAGGAAAAGAAATCCCTGAGAACTAAAAGCAAAAAATCTTATAGTAAAATAAGACCGGGTCTTATAATATAATATAATATAATATAATATAATATAATATAATATAATATAATATAATATAATATAATATTAATATAATATTAATATTAATATAATATATATTATATTAATCTTATATTATATTATATTTTTATATTAATTTTTGCTCCAAAAGATGCATTAGAGCTGATTGTCTGGCTAGGTCTTATTTTCAGAGAAATATATATATATATATATATATATATATATATATATATATATATATATATAAAATTATAGTTGACATTATTACTCAGCTTCACCTTCAGGTGTACAGTGCAGTGGTCAGGCACCTACACCATCCATGAAGTGGTCTCCCTAATAAGACAAGTGCCCATCTGCCACCCTACAAAATCTTTACAACATTATTGATTACATTCCCCAAACTGTCTTACATATCACTGAGTCAATCTTGTGGTTACCGAAGATATTTGTCAATGATATATCTGATAAGGGGTTAATATCCAAAATTTATAAAAAACTCATTCAACTCAACACCATAAAAAACAAGCAACTGCATTAAAAAATGGGCTGAGGACTTGACTGTAGCACTCTTGAAGGGCCCAAGGCCTTGGCTGCCAGCAGGAGTCACACTGGTACCAGCAGGTGTTACCCTGTCTCCAGGCTCTGGTGCTCCAGGGACCCACTGCTCCCTGTCCACCCTTCCCACTCTGTACAAAGTTGGAGAAAGCAACTCCCCAGTGCACCCTAACCCTGCCCCTACATGCAAGAACCTTCTGTACCCACTGTGCTCAGCCAGGCGACCACCATCCAGTTCCTAGCATTTGCAGAGCCCAGGGGCAGAGGGAATACCAGGGCCATAGCATCTGTTTATTTGGTTTATTATAAATATATGATTTTACAGTATTTCTGATTTTCATTAAACATTTAATAGGTACAAAAATACATATGGAATATGTATAAATTAGAAATAAACTATTGCCCTTAACTAACAAGCCCAACGTGTACCTCTTCATTTTACCATTCTCCTGCTAAGATCAGCAGCCATTGGGCAGTTAGTCTTATATCAGGTATTTGTATCACCTTTATCATTTACCATCTGTGATTCTAACAATAATATAGTTTTGCAGGTTTCGAAATATAGAGAAACATCATACTCTGTATTCGTCTGTGATTTTCTTTTTTTCACCTCAACATTGTGTTTCTGAGATTTATCCAGTTTGTAGCATGTAGTTGAGGTTTATTAACTTTCATTACATTACATGCATTTGTTCTTTTTATATTTTCTTCTTTTTCCAGTTTCATTGAGGCATACTTGACAAATACAATTATATATATGTAAAGTATACACTGTGATTATTTGACACATGAGTACATTTTTAAATGAGTACCATTATCAATTAATCAAAATACTCATCACTTCACATTACCTTTTGCTTATATGTATATGTGTGTATGGTGAGAATGCTTACAATTTACTCTTATCAAATTTCAAGTACACAATGCATATTGTTAATTATAGTCATCGTGCTTTACATTAAATTCTTAGAACTTATTCATCTTATAACTGAAAGTCTGTATGCTTTTACCATCATTTCCCCATGTCCCCCATCCCCTGGAAACCACCATTCTATTTTCTGTTTCTGAGTTTGACTTTTAATTTTAAAATTCTTTTTTAGATTCCACGTATAAGGTATACTACATGGTATTTATTTTTCTGTGTAGCTTATTTCACTTAGCAGAATGCCCTCAAGTTCTATCCATATTGTTGCAAATGGAAGAATATCCTTTTTTGTGGCTCACTAATATTTCATTATATACATATCTACCACATCTTTTTTATCCATTTATCTGTCAGTGGACACTTATGTTGTGTCCAAACCTTGGCTATTACGAATAATGCTGCAATGAACATGGGGGTGCAGAGATCTCTTTGTGATACTGATTTGAGTTCCTTTGGATATATATCCAGATGTGGGAATGCTGAATCATATTGTAGATCAAGTTTTAATATTTTGAGGAACCACCATATTGTTTTCCATATGGCTGTACCAATTAACTTTCCCAACAACAGTATATAAAAGTTCCTTTTGGCACAGCATGACCAACATTTGTTATCTCGTCTTTGATAATAGCCAACTGACATGTGTGAGGCACTATCTCATTGTGGTTTTGACTTGCATTTCCCTAATGATTACTGATGTTAAGCATCTCTTTATGCATCTGTTGACCATCTGTCTGTCTTCTTAGAAATTATGTCTATTCAGATCTTCTGCTTATTTTTAAATCAGATTTATTTCTGCTATTGAGTTATGTGACTTCTGTATATACACTGTATATTAACTTATCAGATAAAAGATTTGCAAATACTTTCTCCCATTCAGTAGTTTCCTTTTCATAGTGTTGATGTTTTCCTTTACTACTTAGAGGAGTTTTAGTTTGATACAGTCCCATTTATTTTGTTTTGTTGCCTTTGCTTTTGGTGTCAGATCAAAAATCAAGACCGAGATCAAGGAGCTTACCGCCTATGTTATCTTCTAGTTTCATGTTGCAAGTCTTATGTTCAAGTCTTTAATCATTCTCAGTTAATTTTTGTAAAAGAGTGATTCACTTTCACGTATTTTTACATGTGCTGGTCCAGTTTTTCTAATACCGTTTATTAAAGAGACTGTCCTTTCCCCTATTGTAAATTTGTCATTAATTAATTGATCATATAAGCGTGGGTTTATATCTGGGCTCTCTACTCTGTTCCATTGATGTATGTGTCTGCTTTTATGCCAGTATTATACTGGTTTGATTACAATAGCTTTGTAATATAGTTTGAAATTAAGGTGCTTGATGCCTCCATCTTTGTTCTTTGTTCTCAAGATTAGTTTGACTATTCATGGTACTTTGTGATTCCATACAAATTTTTTTTTGATGGCATTCAGGACATCAAGGGTAATACAATGAGAGCTCTGACAACCATTCCAGAAAAAGAGTTCCAAAATTGCTTTGAAGGGTGAACTAGGCACTGACATCAGTGCATAGCTTCCCAAGGGGAGTACTTCGAAGATGACCATAGTGATATTCAGCAATGAGGTATGTAGCTCTTTGTCTAGGATGAGTTCGCAAACTTAATTGTCAGACCCAAATACTTTTACCCCAGGCTTCCTTAGAAACCAAGTGTTAAGTCATGATATACATTAAAGATTGCACAGTATTCTCAGTGAGATTATTTTTATTTAAAGAAAAATGAAACAAATTTATATACTATAAGAGTATCAACCCTTTAAAAAATAGTCAAACTGTTTCATGAAGGAAGATAAAGTTAAAGAAAATCAAGGAGGCATTAAGTTAGTTACCTTGGGTATTGGTATCTCTAACACATGTGATGGTCAGGTTTCTGACCTGTCCCTTACTATGGGTGTTCAGAGTAAAGAAAAGGTCTGAGAGGAGAAGAGAAGGAGCATGAGAGGAAGCTACAAATGAGGGAACTATCGGCCACATTAACAAAGCTCACGACACCACACTCATAATCCAGAAACACCCCCACATGGCCTACAGGCCGTTCTACATACTGAGGTAACAGTGGGGAGGAGGAGGTAAAGAGACTATACCGATTGTCTTCTTTGACACACAAAAGTAGAAACATTTCCCCTGCTTTAAGTGTCATGTCATCCCTCCCTGCCCAAGAATCATTACAAAATCCAATGACCCAGTTACAACAGCTCGCTACATCCACCTCCCAGTAATGTTGGCCAGAAAGGAATGGCTGGTCTCCCCAGGCAAGAAAACATCTTGTTGAGATCTTAGCCATATCAGGAGGGTCAGGACTAAAGAGCCAACTCCTCAGGCCTTTAAACAGGGGGATGTGATCAGTGACTCTTTCACGATCCACAGAAATATGCACTGCAGGAGGAAAGAAAAAGTCACATTAACAAATAGTGATGCAAATTACTGATAAACATGTGCTTCCATAGTGTCTAGTTTTGCTAGCCCATAAATGGAAACATGAGCTAGGATGACCTCTGGAGAGATCTCTAAAAAGACCTCCAGAACATTACACCTGTATGAGGTCTACTGGTCTGTTTCAAAACAAGCTAATCTTTAACAAGCCAACATGGAAGAATACATGAATTTTCTTGAGATATACTAAGAGGGACATTGCTAAGGTGTTATTTTCTCAACCGCATTTGAAATTGGGAGGTCATGAATTCAGTCAGGCACAAAAGTAGCCTGCCCGTCTCCTTAGAAAGTAAAATAATAATAATTATTGTTATTATTATAGAAGAGTGATAACTTTGCCTCAGATTTAGGCATATTTCAATGAACAGTGCAAAGGCAAAACTAACTGAAAGAAAAATGTATGGTTTTCTTTAGAAGTGGTTTGTATCTTTGTGAGAATTTTCTGCCAGCATTATTTATCAACAGGCATAAAATCGGGAAAAATAAGTCATCAGCTTACCTTATCAATGTTGTCTATAAACATTCATTTTACATTTTTAACATGATTGTGCAGAGTAGTTTTGTATTATGTGAATAAAGCATGTTCTATGTCAGGTGCATTTATTAAAAATTTCTAAAACAGAAGTTCAAGCTTTCTAAGCATCTCAAATACACATACCTAAACCTTGCAACATGCTGAACACTCGTGCAGAACACGTGAACAGTTAACACTATACCTCAGCATGCTGCCGGCCACCAAATATCTTTTTACTTCCAGATAGCTTACCACATTCATTTGTACTTGGCTTCTCTCCCGATGAAGAGAAGTTGATGGGTTTTTTCAACACATATCATTTTCCATAAAGGAAATTTGGTTATAAATGTTCTCAGAAAGAAACCATCGATGGAGCAATGGGGAGAGATTGCCCAAAGGACCCTACCAGAGGAGAATGTACAGCTGTACCACCAAAGGGCTGCCCGTTACCTAGGAATCGGCTGAGCCTGTCTATCAGTCCAGTGATAGGCCATGAACTGAGCTGGGGATACACGGGTTGTGGCATGTGCAGCTGCACTGACTCACTCCTGCAAAAAAGAACACTTCATTACTCTTTCTGAGCCCACAGTGTTCACCACAACAATTGCAATCTATGTTTCAAAGAAGAGGCTTCGTGAAAACCTCATAATTAAGATCAAGGGTTATGGATGTAATTCTGCAAACTGGAGAATGCATCAAATGTCAATTTGTGTTATGAAAAGCAAATTAGATCTAATGCCACCTCCTAACACTTCAATCTTAGCAGACAATTTAAACCAATCATGATTGTTCCTCTCAGCCAATCACAGGCCTGTGGCCATGCAGCAGCCTATCCATCTGTCTCCTCATACCTGCCCTTAAAGAAAGGAGAGTCTGTGAGACTGACCCTTTCAGGGACTTTGTTTCACCTTTGTGCTTACACCTTTATGTATCCCTGTTTGGCCCCAAATGATGGCTGGTTAGTCAGTGACGGGAAAGATTCCCCACGGGTTGGGGGGATGGTGGGGAGGTAAAGACCTAAACCAGACACAGTTGCGTGGAGAACTCATGGGGTCGATAGAGGTAGGCACAGCCCCCCATCTTCCACCAGCTAAGGAGAGCCTCTGCCTCTGTGGCTACATTCCTTCCCACAACTTGCAGGGGAAGTGACTCAATGCTGTGCTCTCCATCTACTCATATGCATAAAGGTTTTTGTCCCTTGGGGAGATACATAGATCCTGAGACTTACAGTTCCACTGCCTGCAGGCAAGGGTGATTGGTTTGAGTCAGTTTCCTAGTATAATGTGTGAGATTCACAGATTTTGAGATTAACAAACTTTACGTCCTCACCTAACTAATAAAAGCTATGCATTGGCCCGATTTGGGCTCAGTCCTTTGAGGCTCCAGTCCCTTGGCCCCTCTTGCACTCTATTCTTGGGCACTTCATTTCTTAACCCTGCGCCACCCTCCTCGTTCCCCACAATTCTCGTTGCGCTGGACGTGACACAGGGCTATGCAAAATGGCCTGAAACTGAGGACATTCAAGACGGGCAGTTTGATTTTTCACCCATGCTAGTCACTGAAATTCTCAGTGTCTAAATAACCACAGCTAGGGGGTGAGAAGCTTCGTTTAGGCAGGGATTCTGCTTCCTGGGACCCAGCTTCACTCAATGCACCATAGACTTTCCATCTGAAATTAAAGCCACCCAAACCTGGAAGCCCCAAACCCCTGATGACTCTCCCTTATGCCTCTTCTCTCCCCGCTCCCACTTTATGCTCCTCTGAAATACTGATTTATCCCACATAACCCTGTCATGACCTCAGGCCATATGCTCAATGTGTTTTTACATTTATAGAAATTAAAATCAGAAGTGGTAGGTGTCTTCATGCCAGTTTTGCACAGATCCCTGCAAATAACACCCCTACCTTAGACAAACCAACATAACCCTTCAAAAACCTTTTGAGAAATGCACAAGTAAATATGCATATTATGAAAGAAGTTATGTTACCATAATACATTATGTTCCTATTTCAGTATCAATAGTTTGACTACTGTTACAATTCTCAAACCTTTAATATAGGAGCAAACATACCTTTCCAACAGGTTTTCAAAATGCTGTAAAGAGAAAAACAGAAAAGATAAAGGTTTAGTATATATCACCAGGTTCATAACACACAGTCATTTCTTATTCTCAAGAGGGGGCTGGGGCACTAAAATTTCAGCAAATTGTATCACATACATGGAAACAGAAAGAGAAAATCAATTGAATTGATTCCCAGATTTCTTATGATGCCAGATCCAGATACATCTATCTTCAATCTTCTCTGTTGTGGCAGTTCAGTAATTGAATATGTAATATATTAGGAGAATTTTAGAAGGAATTATTCTCTAGGATTATGTTTTCACCTACGTTTTCACAAACTTTTGCTATTTTGTGTATGGCAAGAATGATTTTGGCCATCAGCATTACCCAGACAGGTAAAACCCCGCTCAAAGCTCCAGAAAGCATCATCTTACACACATGTCGGAAGGGAGGGAGAATATGGACATATCCAAGCAGCACCATGAGTGACTCCACCCCTCAGCCCTCACCTGAAGCAGCTCTCTGTCTGGCTTACGGCACATTTCCATGAGTTCCTCATATACTCCTCTTAGGTGTGTCCCCTTTAGACACATACTGTCTTTACTTTCCTTCAGTTGTTGAAAAATCTCTTTGCTTTCATTTTCTATTTTCTCTAAATAACGTTTCTCTTCCGTGTAGAGCAGAAGATTCACCTTTCGATATTCAGCACGAATCATCCTCTTCCGTAGAGTCACATTCTCCTGAAGTGACAATACATTGATTAGATCATACATTAAGCTGATTTTATCCATGTCTTATCTATTATTGGTCGTCTGACACAGCAATTTGGCAAATTCATTGACAACAGCAATTTAGGAACATCTTTCTTTTTTCTGTGTGTTTCCTACTCATGTTTATTTCATTGCACCAGAAGTCAAAACCTTGACTCTATCTCCCCTCAAATATCCATATGTTAAAACAGCTACTTTGTGTCTTAATAATTGTCTTCCATATGATATTCTAAGAACACTTATTACCAGATCCATGTAGCCTCTTATTCTCAGATACTTCACATGGACTCTTTTCTTTCAAGAAATAATACAAAATAGTCCTTCAGGAAATAAGATAAGACCTCTCTAAAATGTTTACTTCTAGGTCTACAAACCACGCAAACCACAACCTTGTGTGTATGAGTGCAGCTTGGCTCTTTCTGTCCAAGGCTATCCACCCCACTTCTTAGTGGACTTCCACACTCTCCTCAGAAATGTTGGTCAACAGACAACCACAGGCCAATATTAATTCCCTCCTTCTCCACCTCCCAGTGTTAATTCCCTCCTCACTTTCTGTCTTCTTTTCTCTCAACTTTTAAGATGATTTACTAACATTAGTTCAAAGCAAAATAGTCCTCCTTGACCCAAGGCCTTCCTTTGGCTTTTGTGCTGTATTTTACCTCCAACAAAGCAAATTTCTGGATCACAAATGTATATTCACTGTACTCATTTATGAAACTCTCAATCCTTCATCAAATCAAAGAAATTTCTTTCATTCCCAAAGCTTTAATGAAACCACACACTTCATCTCAACAAGAACCTCCTTTGCTGAATTCACATATTTTTTTGTATACCTGTTACTAAGTTCTTCATATTTCACCAATCCTTTCTTATATAAAAGTCACATACCCTGGGTTTCCAATGAATTCCTATCTTTTGGTTTCCCTCTATCAACTCACTTCTACCAGCTCCTCTTTCCCATCTGGACTCATTGATGCAGGGATTCCTCAAGCTATCTTTCCATGTGAAAACTTTATTTTTTTTCTTTTTCTTTTTTTCTCATGTGCTTCCATCTATCCCAATGCCTAGAATATGCTGACAATCATGGAATGTCCCTACTCAGGCCAAGTCATTCACATAAGTTGCAATCTCATTCTTCCAATTGCCTGTTGCATATTTCTGCTAAGATATCTCACCAGAACTTAAAGTGCATCATTTCTCCAACTAAATTTATCTTAACCGAAACTAGCTTTACCTCTTCCCTTTTCTATCCTCAGTAATGCTCCAATTACACAGCAGAACCGCTTTAATTATTTTCAAAATTTACCCTTTTAACACTTCACAAATCTCATTTTCTGACATTTCTCTTACCATAAAGACTATCCCCTAAATCCCTTTACTTCCCATTATATGTGGTCAATTTATTCCTGATCTTTCCTTTAAAGCGTCCTCAGCTGTCTCCTACTTACTTACTTGAGGTTTTTTTGTTGTTGTTGTTGTTGTTTTTAAGATTTTTTGGGGGAAGGGGAATAGGACTTTATTGGGGAACAGTGTGTATTTCCAGAACTTTTTATTGGGGGAACAGTGGTGTGTTTTTCCCAGGACTCATCAGCTCCATCCAAGTCAATCTTAGCTGTGGAGGGCACAGCTCAGCTCTAGGTCCAGTCGCAGTTGTTAGTTGCAGGGGACACAGCCCACTATCCCTTATGGGAGTCGAACAGGCAACCTTGTGATTGAGAGCACGCGCTCCAACCAGCTGAGCCATCTGGCCACCCAGAAGCTCAGCGGTAGCTCATTGACTTCATTCTAGTTGCGGAGGGCACAGTTGTTGGCCCATGTGAGAATTGAACCAGCAGCCCTATTGCCCAGAGCTCGCACTCTAACCAACTGAGCCCCCCCGCCTGCCCCTTGAGTTTTGTTTTGAAGTCTTCCAAACAATATTCTCTCTAAATAACAATCTGAATGAACTTTCCAAAAATGTATTGTGATCATATTTTTTCTTTGTTTAAACTCCTTCAGAAGCTTTCATTTGTAGTTAATAGAGTTAAATTTGTTAGTATATATTAGATGAACCTTCAGCAATGACACCTAATCATGTCCTTGTCTAATTTAATCTTCACTTGGATTCTTCTCTTTATTACAGTAGTCATATTAAACATTAGTTTTCCCAATAAGCTTTGGGTTCATCTTATATGCAGTTCCAGCCACCTAGCATGCTTACCTCAACTGCACTTCTCATAAATAAGTCACTCTCAACTTGTAGGTCTGACTTCAAATATCTTTACTCTCCCTCAATCTCCTGTATATCAGGATCTTCACAATGGAAAACACAAGGCAAGTGTGGTGTGGGAATAATTTTAGTTTGAGGTGTTGAGTTTAGTAATCTCTTCCTAAAAAGCTATTTCTCCAGAGACACATACTTTGATTTCTGACATCATGCCAGTGGCTGCCCAAATCTGATCTTCCATGGTGAGTCTTTTCTTTAACTTTCCTGCTGTAGACTTTTTCTCAAAAGCACTTATCACAGTGCATCACACTATACATTTTGTATTTTGACTTGTTGGTTGTCAGTCGACCCCACTACCTCCTAAGCTCCTTGAGTTCAAAAAAATCTGTTCTTTTTGTCTATTTCTATATTGGCTTAGAACAGAACTAAGACACAGTAGGCACTCCATATTTCAAATAAAAAAAAATTGTAAGTTATACCTTTAACTTACAAATTTATATCCTTTTATATATATCTTTATATCCTATAAAGATATTCCTTATATCTTTAACGATATCACCTCTAAATAATCAAGATAGATTTCTTATATCTCCTTGTCATTCACACAGTCCTGTTTTGATTCCTTCATTAGTGCTGAGAAGTGTTTTTAATATTCTTTGTTCCTACATTTCCATCAGGAAGTCTTTACTTCCTCACCAATATGGGTGTACTTTTAGTTCACCTCTCCTATTAGTGGTGTTGAATTCATGTTTTTGAATCAACATGTGATAGATCCAATTCCTCAGCCATGCCTGTGGGTCTCATTGGAACTGACCTCCACCATATTTCCATGTGTTTCAGTACTGCCTCTCTTATGATACATGTGTTAACAATATAATCTCTTGCTTACCTCCCATGTTTCCATTTTTTTGGTCTCTCTGTTTAGATTTCTTTGATTTTCTTTTGTCTTTTTCCACACACACCTCATTTGCTCCAGGAGCCTTTGCTGGAAAGTAAAATGAATGTATCAGAGAAGCTGATATTGAAATATTCAAATCCTGCTAAAGAGAGGGGCTGGGAATGTAAGATTAATAATAATTAAGTAGGGCCAGTGCATTTCTATTGTTAAGTCTGATTGTCAAGTATTTTATAATCATAGAAACAACCTATAGTTGGAAAAGATGTTTCACCATGGAAGAAACTGGCCCTCAAACTTTATGTCACGTAACCAATTTTCATTAAGTAAATCCTGTCTCAGATTTTAGGCTTCCTATTGGTAGTTCTTACCTCCTATTATCCTATCAATTTAGCTAGAACACAGTGTCTCTAAATAGACACCACTAGATTAGGCTTTTTGCAGTCATGGTTAAAATGGTCAATAATCATCACCGAAATTTACAAATCTGTCCACCCCGGTTTTACACTGAATTATCGCAGTTCCAACCATGATCCCCATCATCATCACCATCAACCATTAAAGCTTAAAAATGTAAGAGTTCTAAGACTGAGAACATCCTTTTTTTCATAGTTTATCCTAGTGCCTTGCACATAATGCTAACTAAGATCTGCGTGATATGTTACATGAATGATTATCTTCCCTTTCTTTTTTGTAATTTCTCTGACAGACAATGCCCGGCTTCACTCACGGCCATCACTTACCCGGTATTCCTCAGCGACCCAATCAGTGGAACAGTGCCTGTGAGCCATGTGCTCCTTAGACTTACTGCAGAGCACACAGAGCAGGTCCTTGATAACTTCACAGAAGAACTTCTTTGCCTGCATGTGTACCTGACACATCTGTACTGCAGAGTCCGGTAAGTGGAGGAGTCTTGCCCGTCTGGCAAGGAATGTCCGTGTCTTCAAAACAATGTTGGTTGTAAAGTTCATTTGAGGTGATATTTCTCTGCACACAGGGCAGCGAGGAGGATGTGGGGCTTCCTCCCAAGAGATACAGAGACAAGGCATACAAAAGCTGTGCCCGCAGCCTATAGTGACAGGGTCTATGAAATAATTCTCGCATATAAAGCAGATTAATTCATTCTGGATGATGATGGAATCCACGTTTCTGTGGAGAGAAAAGAAAATTATTTCATTATGGGCATTGAAAGAAATACATTTTCAAAACTATTAAAAATACTCAAGGGCATTAGAGGTATTATTTACTTCCTGTCCATACAGTTACACAGGTGTATGTAGCAGGATAGGTAGGTATTGCTTGTAACAGAAAGAGAATGTTGAGGAACAGAGAGTCCTCATGATCTTCAATGAGCATATCGATTTGTCAAATAAACACTTCCCCTCAGAGGTCCAGCTCCCTGCTACAATTCCAACTACATGTCCTCTCTTCTCCACAGACCTGGGAATCAGCTGTTCAGGTTTGATCCCCAGCCAGAGTGTGGGTCATATTTCTCCTAAAATAATGATCCTTTTTCTTTTCTTAGTGATTAAATGTGAAAACCATTGTGTAAAACAGTGTCACCCCAAGGATTATTTTTATAAATTCACTTTATTACCATCAAGTAATATATTAAATTATGTAAACTAAAAAAAAAAAAAACAGAAAACATGTTTTTAGTTACCATAAATTATGACTCAATAGGTTACTGTTATCTTCTGTAGTTTGAGAAATAGAATGGGAGGGGCTGCATGTTTCCAAGACTGAAAACTTATTTTTGTTCCAAGATACATATGAAGTAAACGGTGGCTTCATTGAACTGTTATAAAATCAGCTTTAAGATACCTCTTTGAAAAATGGGTAGCAATGAGGTGACGATACCCACAGATATTTATCAACAAAAATTTGTGAGATTTATAGACTTCTGATTGATGGCCAAACATTTTGATATAGAACATAATCCATTTACTCAAACATGTCTAAAATGATGAGGTAATTTGAGGGACAGGAAGAAAATGTAGATTAGTCCTGTGTAGAATGGATGGGAGACTGACCAAGAATTCATTGTGACTATAACTGTTTCTTGATTGATAACATTAACGCCAATGATAACATTAAAACGATAATAGAAGCTAATACTTACTGTTTACTAATTCTAGGTTTTGGATTAACTCTTCTTATCCGGATTATCTATTTTTAATCTTGTCAACAGTACTATTAACTCATTTTCTATTTTTACCAACACTTTATAATGAGGAAATTGACAATGTGTGAGTGAAATGAGTGACTTGTCTAAAAACCACTCATTGAATAAGTGATTCAGTACTCAAATAAAGATTATACTGGTAAAAAAAAGAAAAAAAAAACTAAGCTTTAGTGTCCAGGGGTAACATTAAATCAAGCAAAATTTTATGATCTCTAAACCGTACTGACAGTAATCTAAGATACAGTAAGTAAGACAATAACCTGGTACTCAGTGACTCAGAGTTTGATGGATGATATAAAGAATTTTTTAAAGGAAATTTTTATAAAGGATGAATGTGTAGTGTGCTATGGAAACAGAGGAGAGAATCATCTAATGTTTTACCTTTGGTTACACAGTCATGTTACAAATAAACACTCTTAATTCACACAACCAAATGTACTTGTTTTAATGGCCTATGATATTTCATTAAGAATATCCTCTCCTCACATTCTACCTTATTTTTAATACAAAAGATTAATTAAATGTAAACAAAGTGATTTACAGTTTGTTCATTCCTTACCTACTACCTTCATTTTGAAATTTTCAAAGCAATTTATCTCCTATACCAGCCCTGATGCATTTGAGAAACTAACATAAAGAGATTAACAATATACTCATTTTGAATTACACTCCTTATCTAGATGAAAAGATGTGTTCCTCAAGTCAAAATTTTGAGGGCAGCAAATGACAATTGTTTTAAAATAAATGAATTTGGTTACAATACAGATTTTTTTATTCTTATACCAGGTGAATTCAGAACACCTTCCCCCATCTAACACACACTTGTATGAAAGCATCAGTTTTCTGTAGCTATCTTTAGTTCCCAAACACTTCCCAAAGAAGCCATGAAGTGCTTCCTTTAATTTGACTCTGAAAACTAAAATCTAAAGTCTGAAAATGAAAATTGAAGATGCATCATCTTAAACACTCAACTTAACAATGAGTTTTTCTTGAATAATTTCATTTCATTGAATAGAGCAGCATTCTATATAGACCTGATATACAAACATGTACATAAACACATACATAGAGATAGCATAATGTGAATAGCTTGATAGACATGGATAGGTGAATTAACATCGTGGTAAAATAACACAATTAGTATATAATTATTTTACGACCCAAAAAACTGCAAGCTACTGGTGGCAATTATCTTCTGTACCGTCACAATTATAAATGAGCAATCAAGTTACACAAAATAATAACAGGAAAAATAATCATAGTAATTTATAAAATATATAGAAAGAAGAGAGATTGCACCTATATGATGGAGTAAGTTTAAAGTAATGACATCATTTCTACTATTAAATTCCTTGGGAACACCTAAACAAACAGACATATAGATGAAAGTTCTTATTTTTAAGAGAAGATAGCAGAAACTGCTTTAATGTAAATGGAGTACTTACCTGTGGGTAATAATGGATTTCTCCATTCTTGTTGAATAAGCAATTCTGTTCAATACAGTTCAAAGATTAGGTGCTCAGCTCCTGGTAGTGGTAAACTTCAGAGGTCTCCACAACTCAGCCAACTCCAAAGGGTCTTGGAGTAGAATGAACTTGGTTCTTTGTGCGAGGTTTTAATTACTCTGAAGACCACACCCATTACTCTGAATCACTCAACTGATTCAGTTACCAAATCTTTGAAAAAGTGTGGGTGTACATGATTGGATTTTTGCAGTGTGGAAAACATACCCTGATGCATTGATTGAATTGAAACCTGTTTAAACATATTTAATCAAACTGCCACACCCAATCTCTAGGAAGAAATCTTGCCTGGAGTTAACCTATGTAATCCACCTACTTGTGGTTTTTAATATAAATGAACCCCCCAAATAAGAACTGCTTTTAAGAAACTATCTTTTAATCCTAATTGCATCAACCCATTACCACCTCTTATATTTGGTTGTCTGAATCTGCATGCGTTTCTTTTTTGATATTTCTTGAGAGAGAGAGTCATCCCCATTCCATTTATCAACCCAGTGCAGCCAAACTCCTGACCCATAATGCCAGGTACTATCTGGCAGAGACAGCTACCTAGAAAGGAATACTAAAAACACTCTTTCCACTATGTCAAATAACCACCCGTTATCTACAATTTTTTCCGCACATTCCCATCAGTGGCTTAAGAACTGAATTGTTGTAGTTCCCCATACCTAATTCAGCAGTTTCCCTCTCTGGGGTTTCAGTTCCCCATGATCATTGCAAACCAAAAATAATATTATGACAAATTCCAGCATTTATACATAAGTTTTACATTTTGTGCTATTCTGAGTACCGTGATGATATTTCTCACCATCCCGCTCTGCTCCCCCAGTGACTGAATGACCCCTTTGTGCAGCCTATCCACACTCTATACACAACCTGCCCATTAGTCACTTAGTTTCCTCTTTTCAGACCCAGTATCCTAGTGCTTCTGTTCCAGTTACTCTTGTTTTATTTAACAATAACCCAAAGCTCAAGGCGTGATGCTGGCAATTCAGATATACCATAGAGAAGCTGGAAAGTGTTTTCTTTAAGTGAAAAGGTGAAAGTTTGTGACTTAATAACGAAGAAAAAACCGTCATATGGTGAGGTTCCTAAGATCTACAGTAACAATGAATCTTCTATTTGTGAAATTGTGAAAAGGAAAATAAATTAATGCCGGTTTTACAGCAGCACCTCAAACTACAAAGTTACATCCATGGTGGATGATAAATGCTTAATTAAGGTAGAAAAGGTAGTAAACTTGTGGGTGCAACACATACACCGTAAATCCTCAATTCACCAGGAAATATTGCATTGATTGATGATTGGAATAAAACCTTAGTGTTTCTGGTTTAGCCATCTATCTCCACTTCCTTGATATTTGTAGGGAATTGGCCTGGATTTATTTATTGAGAAACTGAAAATATATTATGACAAAAAAGTTCTGTGATGAATATCTTTCTAAAGCCAATATTTATAACTTTTTTGAAGTTTTAGTGCTTACTTGTCTTATTTTATCACAGACAGAAATACTGCACGTTTTCCTTTCTGTACTACTTAAAATTCATTTATTGTATAATAAAGTTATACCTCCTGGTCTCGGGATTCCCCAGACTATCTTTCTTCAGTATCAATATTCTTACCTTTCATTTTATGTAATCCTTTTTTATCTACTCTTTTAAAAACCCAGGATTTTGTTCTTGAAACCCTGTTCAGTAGAAATTTTGTGGGAAATGGAGATTTATGAAAAAGGAAGTGAATGACATATAATATTGGCAATTTTTGTAGAGAGCTTCAGTCCTATCTTTGCCAGAAGTATATATATATATTTTCTTGTTGTTATCTCTAATTTGGGGGGTTGAAAGTTGACTGTCTTTTTGCATCGGCCTTTTCTTTGTACGTTGGGCGTCCATTGTTAGCTCTTTTTTAATGTTTACAAATCAGTGTAGTGCACTGGACACAAGTGTCCAGGCTGATGCGTATCTTGAAAATGCTCCAGGTTTTCTTTCTCTGCCTCTTGCTTCACTCTGCCCCATAGCAGCTCACGCATGACAGGGCATGGAGCCAATCCACAAGTTTTCTTTCATTTATCCACATATCAATTGAGGACACTCTGCTCTTAACAAATAGAAATGTTTGGCCCAAAACCATCTATCTGGACCACGTCCAAGGTCTGGTGACCTCCCTAGCATTTCTGGAATTCTGAGGAATTCATGTCCTCTTGGTCACTAAGACCGTCCTCATCAGTATCAATTGTGGTTCTGAATCTATAGATTTGAGTCAGCTGCCAACTGCTGAAGTCATGTAGATTCAGAGACGAAATTATCCCTTTCTCTGAGTTCGAAAATAAGTCACACAAAAAAAGTGTTCTTACACATCTCATCTAAGATTTTTACAGATGTTCCTTCCAATAAATCATGCTTCAGGAAAAGGCCTGATCGCCCCAAACAACATATCCCTGAATGTCTAGGAATTTTATGGCTCTTAAAAACCTCATGACCCTCAAATTCTCAAGTCATATTGTATCAGGATCCAGAGTAACATCCCCTTATAAGAGGAAAAAGCAATCAGCCTAAAAAATTATAACCTAAACGTGACAGAAAACTGGTTTTCCCAGGGCTCTTTTCTTCACTGGTTTTTACCCAGGACCAGATGTCAGTGGCTTTTCTTGGGTGGGGACCATCCCCCACTGTACCCCACGTGCCTGAAGATGTTTCCCACAAGAAGTCATTCTGGGAACATACGAGTAGTGACCTACAGCCTTCAAAACTGTCATAATGTCTTCCACCTTACTTCTCCCCTGTCACCGCCAGTCATTCTTTTCCCCTCTGTGATAGTTAGCGAGACCCTAGCCATGGCCCAGGGCCTAGCATAGTGCTGGGTACAGTGGGCGGCTGGGGCTTTGGGAAGGTGTGATCCATGGTCCTGAGTGTGTCCAGAAGATGCAGTAGTTAGGGGGGACTGAGGACAGAACAAGAGAAAAAGAATTTTTTTTTTCAAATAGGTAATGTCACAATGGGGAGTTGGAAGCTAATTTCTCCAGTCTCTCTGCTGTAGCTCGGTGAATTGTTAGAGAGCAAGAGTGGAGCTGCCACGCACCAGCATCTGTGTCCTACTCAAATGCAACGCCCTTGATGCCCTGTGTGACTGTGCTTTGTCCCCAGTGGCAGATGCACTGTCACCAGCCGCATCCCAGGTCTCCAGACTCCAGAGTAGCTACCCTCCAGCCTCCTGCACACATTCTGTCTGGAGGTAAAGTTGGGGGGAAGATGCTGTCCAGTGCACCCAAACCTTGCCTGGACCCCTGAGTCCTCCAGGACCACCTCCCAGCCCCCTCCAGCCCAAGCCTCTGTGTGGAGCCAGGAGAGCTGGATGGCGCTCCTTGAAATCTGCAGCGCCCAGGAGCTCAGAGGGGGCGCTAAGAGAGCCTGGGCCTCAGCTGTGGGTTTGTTAGGTTTATTATAGTTACCTCCCAGTACTACTGATTTGTATTTAGTACTTAATAGATACAAAAACACAAGGGGTACGTATCAAAAGAAATAAGTTAATAAACATCTACATTCCATCCTCTTTTAAGAAATGAAATATATATACTGGGGGTGCCAAAAAAATGTATACACATGACTTGTGTTCATCTTTTGTTATCGGTATATATTGAGTACTACAATCTTAATAGTTTTTTCCTCTCAAACTGTGTATACATTTTTTTGGCACCCTCTGTATATAGTCATGGGATATAAATACATAAAGTACAGCATAGGAAATATAGTCAATGGTATTGTAATAGCTATGTACGGAGTCAGATGGGTAGTAGACTTGGGGGGGTTATCATTTTGCGAGGGGTGTAAATGTCTAATGATTCTGTTGTTTTGTCTATCTGAAACTAAACATAAAAAGAAATTTAAAAATCGCTCCTTACCTGTAATAATTTTAATTACTCGCCATAGTTTTTGATGAAAACAAAATCACCCTTACTCTAAAGCCTAGTCTGTGCCCCTCCTGACTTATCAGTTTCTCCTGGCTCTCAGAGGAACAACTGTGTAAAAGTTGTAGGTTCGCATGCTTTCTTCACTTTATAATTTGCCATCGGTGTCTATAACAATCAATAATATATTGTGGAATTTTGCAGGTTTGAAATATAGAATATATATTTTACTGATTTTTTGTTGTTGTTTTAACATGGAATTTCTGAGATTTATCCAGTTTTTTATATGTAAGTGTATTTTATCCATTTTTCACTCTATTATATATTTTATCACAGAAATGTGCTTCAATTTATTTATCCATTCCACAAGTGATACAAATGAGTTTAATTGTAGGGTTTTTTAAATTATTGTTTTTGTGACTTCCAATAATGTGACCGCTTTTGCACCCAATTTGCACAAAACTTGTCCTAATCTAGACTATTCATGCAGGAGTGTCTTGTGCACAACTTCAGTTTTATTAGAGGTTGGTTTTCAACAGAATAGTACCAATGTACATTTCCATAGTTTGGAATAATGTCTTGGGTTGTTTCATGTCATTACCAAAACTTCATATATTAATATTTTATAATTCTTATGGTAGTGATTTTGATTTTAATTTTATTTCTCTAATTATAAATAAAGCTGAGATTATTTCACAAGTATTTCTCTTTTCTCTGCCTTGAGGTAATTGTTTCAGACTGTTTCCTTAGGAAAAAGGGTGGTATGTTCTTATAGATACAAAGAGTTCTTTAGATGATTTGGACATTTATCCTTTACTAGTTTTGGGTTATACTTTTCTCTCAGAATTTTACTTCCATTCTGGTGTTTTTTGAGAACAGAAACCTTAAATGTGTTGCAGTTAAATTAATTGATAGTTCTTTTTTTTAACTGTCACTTTTGTTTCTTCTCTAAGAAATCCCTTTCTGGCAGAGTCAAAAAAGATACTCTCCTGTATTCACATCTTTTAAAATGATAAATTCATTTTTTCATATTGAATGTGCTTGAAAACAAGATTTCTGAAAATATCACAGGATATTTACTGGAAAGTCTGTTTATTTAAACCCATTAGTCATGCCTGCCTTTTCAGTCAAAAAGCAGGGATCCCTACATCACATGAGTCTAAGTTAGGCTTTCTCTTTGCTTCCTGTGATCTTGTCCATCCATGTACCAATGTGCAACCTCTTAATTTAGAATCCCACATTCATGTTTTTATAACTCCATGCTCAGTGGAGAGGTGAGTAATCTCACCATATATTCTGGATAATGGGAAAAAGAAATCATTTTAATGTAAAGACGCTAAAACAAACAAAACTATTCATTTCACAGTAATTTTATATTTAATAACAATGAGGTTGCTTGAAAGTAGAACAAGCTTAAAAGGGAATAAAATATCATTGGTTTGCTTCAATCTAGAAGTGCTCCCTCAGATAACAGTTAGGTTCCTGATTTACCCCTGCTCATGTGTGGCCAGTGTAAATAAAAGGCCTGACGGGGAAGTTGAACATGCCATGGGGATATACCCAAATGAGGGAACACGTTGCAACATCCACAAAACTTACACTTCCACTATCAGCATCAAGGCACACACCAACCCTGCCCAGAGGTTTCTCTACAAACTGACGAGTCATTGGAGTGGTGGTCCAGAGAGTATAACGATTATCCTCCTTCACACATAAAAGAAGAAATGTGTCCTGAGACCCAATCAGTGTGCAGTCCTTCCTTAGACAGGACTCCTTACAGACCCCTACAGCCCAGTCCCAAGAGTCATTCATGAGCAGCTCCCAATAATATTTGCCAGAGGTGAAGACCTGGGCTCCCCACGCAGCGTAATAGTTAGATGTTCCAGGATCCTGAGATGCATATTGACTGTCACGCCTAAAACTCAGGCTTCTCATGTCGTCAAGCAGCCTGATATTGTGATTGGTTATTTCATTAGTGAAGGAAATTTCCACTGTGGAGAGAAGAGAATATTCCAGTTAAAATCAATGTCAAAAATGAAATTATCTATGCGAGAAAGGGTCTCCTTAGTGTCTCACTAGGAAGAAAAAAAAAAATCCAAGAATAGAAGAGCAGGTCTGACTGGAAAATATTAGATTAAAATGGGGACAGTCTGTTTCCTGAAGAAACAAATACCTAATTACAGTGGGAAAAACTTCCTAAAAATTCAGAGATCAAGAAGGAGAGGGAAGTCATGTCTACTTGAAGCTGGTTATTTTCTTGACACCTGAAAAGCTGGACACCTGGTCAGTGCCTCCAAACACATAACAATATAATTTACTCCACAACCCCTTCCCTGGAGAAAAAATAATTACATCTTAGAACAAATAAATGGGGTCATATTTACCAGGACATGACAATATTCCAGTTAAGTAGACAAATTAACACTGAAGAAGAAAACCTAAACACTCCATCTGAGAAGTGCTTTCCTACTAATCATTGTCTACCTTTGATAGCTGCTTCCAAATGAGGACTAGACTTCCGCTTTCTGCTAGACTAACCCTCCAGGTTCAGGTTTACCATGCAGCTCGATATATGGCCTCATCACTAACGTACTTCATTGTTGTTCATAAATTCTTGATTTCCACAGTAATTTTTATTTGCTTTTTTCTAATGGCATTTGAAAATTACATTATACATTCTATGACTCAGAAACTTTACAGTAAAACTTTAAAAAAACAAATCTAAGTTACTGCCCTTAGTTGAAATTGGAATATTTTGAATATCCAGTTTTGTATGGCTCAGTGAGCAACTGACCTTTCATGTGATAATACTTCTAGGACGCAGACTTTTCCTGAAGCGTGTCTTAATTTTCATTTTATAAGTAACTTATCAAATATATCAGTAATTGATAATCCTGAGTCCCATGTATTGTTACACCAGCTTTCACTTTATTTTTTGACTGCACATGCCTCTTTGCAGGCTGTTCTTTTCTACAAGATGAAGACTAAGAATGAGGAAAAGATCACCCATAAAAATCACTCTTGAAGAGCCCTGCCAGGTGTTCCCACCGATGTGCGACACTCACCTCGGAAGTGGTTGAGCCTGTCCACCAGTCCAGTGATGGGTCGTGCAGGCAGTTGTGGCTGCAGAGGCTGTGGCATGTGCAGCTGCACCTGCTCACTCCTACAAGGGGGAAGATGCAATTACGCTTTCTGGTGCCCAAGGCTTCTCAACCACACATTAAGAAAAAGTCCTCATCATTTAATTGAACTCTCCTCATTTAAAACCTTTTCTGCACAATCGTGGGATAGGACTGTGCCATTCTTAGGGAATCTCTCACTTTTCTTCTTGGCCTGCTTCCACCCCCAATTCTCAGAGGTAATTGCCTCTGTCACCTGATGTCTACGAAAACCTCGTCTTTGCACTTTCAATTCTTACTGATTTTGAAATCTAAAATCATAAATGACTGGTGTTTTAGAAACTGTTAATTGAGCCGAACAACACATACCTCCCACAGAAAGGAAAAAGGCAAACATCTGATCAAGGGAACAAGAAATCATATTCAGTAAAACATGCACAACATGTGCATACAAAAATAATTGGGCATAATCGAAGAAATTATGTCTGCACTTTGGTAGAAGTAACTCGATCTCGCTGACAACCCTCATGTGCCCCAGTTAGCACTGAAGACAAAACTTACCTTGTCAGTTTGTCTCCTAATTCCTGTCAAGAAAGAAAAGAGAAGTTTAAAATTCATTAAAAAATCATGTATTCTGCCAACAATCTTTGGGTTTGGTAACTTCAGAAAAGTACTAATCACCACCACCCAAGCTGTCCTGCAAATTCATTTTCCTTTTACTCCCTAAAGATAACATTGGCACAATACATTGTCAGAATCTAAATTCTTGATGAACTAGAACCCCGAGGGTGAGCAGAGAGGACACGTGTGTGACTGCGCAGAGCTGCCACCCTCAGCTCTCTGTGGACTTTGTCCGTCCTAAGACTTTTCCCCGAAGGGTAACGTGCCCCAAATTCATGGCAAATTAAACCAAGGTTATCCCAACAGGACGAGGAAATATACTGGAGTTTTTACCACATGTCCTATTTCCCAATTATGGACCAAAATTGAACGTCTATGAATAAACTGTTCAGTGAAGGAAGCCACCAAAGGAGATTTTGAGCAGGGAGGTATTCCCTGGGGAATCTCCATGATCCCAGTTCTATAAAGCTTGCTTGTTCATGGTTAGGTCAGGAGTTGCAGCTAATTTTCATTGGGATAGACCCCTTCTCCCCATAGACGCAGGTGATGCAGAAATATATCTTTGTTACCAAATAATGGAAGTCAAAGGTGTGGGCTTCTGATAACATAAAATATTTCTAGATCAATGCTCAGTTCCTACCTGGAGCAGCTCTGCATCTGGTTTATGGCACATGTCCATGAGCTCCTCATACATTGCTCTTAGGCTTATCTTCTTCTCAACCATTTCAGCTTGACGTTTCTTGAGTTGTTTAAACATCTCTGAGCCTTCCTTTTCTAGGCTCTTTAAATGTTGCTTTTCTTCCTGATGGAGAACCTCACGCAGTGTATAATAAGCAGACCTTGTGATGTGCTCATGTCGATACACGTAACTCTGCAGGGAGATGGATTTCCTAGATCACAAGCTCAGGCCAACCTATTCTCCTTCACATAAACAGCATCTAGTTTGCTGATTCTTGTTGTCTACCAATAAGCTATGTATATTTTTAATTCATGTCCTCCTACTCGTCAGAATCCACAAACTCATTCCTTTCCTTTATTTATATTCCATTCTTAACTATACCAACAACCAATCCCACTCTTCTCTCAAACCACTTCCACCCGCTTCATGAGTTCCTGAGACAACTGCAGAAAAGCTGCTCATTGATCATTTCTTTCACACTCATCCTTTCAAATCCAAAAGACTACAGGCAAGCATATGCAATTTTCTGAACTTCGGGTTTGTGAATTCTTCTCTAGTGTCAAAGCCTGACCTCTCCCTCTTAGCAGCAATGTTGCCTTTTACTTCGAGGATTAGAAACCATCAGAAATGATCTTCGTGAAATTCTCAACATCTGCCCTCAAACTGATGTCCACCCTCCCAGCCCTTTTTCTGCCCTCCTTTTCTGTATGGAATGTGCTTCCAGTCTCCATCTAAAGCCACAGGCTCCATGACGTATTCCCTCCCAATAGTAATAGATTCACTCTTATTCTCCAGTCCCAGTCTTTTTCTTTACCCAATTTTCTCTCTCTGTGTCTCTCTCTCTGTGTCTCTCTCTCTGTCTCTCTCTCTCTCTCTGTCTCTCTCTCTGTCTCTCTCTCTCTCTCTCTGTCTCTCTCTCTCTCTCTCTCTCTCTCTCTCTCTCTCTCTTTTAACATGTTACACTTTCTCCTACCAAAGAAATACCGTTCTCTAGCCCCTACAGTATCAGTTCTCACCATCACAGGAGTAAATCTTAAATTGCTGGTCACCATTCCTTTTTATCCCCCTGGGTTCATTGTCCTAGTCAGACTGAAATACCTGCAGTTCTCAATAATACGCTCTTTAGTTTCTGTTAATAGAATGTATGACATACAGAAATGTTGGCTTGAAATACTGTGGAATTTTTAACATCTAACTTGTCCTTCAGAACTGGGATTGATTTTACACCTAAGAAATTTTGCCCAAGATTCTGAATAATGATTACTGAGTAGTCCAAATCATACTATGTGCCTCCTTCTGAGACAGGTTATATATTTCTGATGGTTCTTTTTCAAAGTGACTGGTATATTAGAGTTTAAAAGTTCTAAGAGTCATGCTACTATAAGCTGAAAACAGAAAAGCTTCTTGTTTAACCCTTCACAAAACTTTATGACACATGATGCTTTCAGTTCAAATTACTAATGGATAAGTTTCTAGCATATCAGTGTTAACCTGATTCAGAGGGCAATAGTCTCATACTTACCATCCAATGGTCAGATATCCTGCCATCTTTAATGAGATTTCTTTGGATTTCTTGGATCTTCTCCCATAATGATATCATTTGGTTTGACAGCTTCTTCTGGAAAATAAATAAATTTTAGTATCAGAAAAGCAAATAGATTTATGTTTCAGACCTTAAATCATAGATGCTAGATAAAAGTACTTTAGGGAGAGTTGGAAAGATTATCACCTTAACCTATTTGCCCTCACTAATGATCAATTTTAGATGATTAAGACTTTAGAACCACACATATAGTCATTTGTCTAGGGACACTCAGTAAAATTGTGATTTTATTTAGCATGACTCCTTTTCAGATTCTGCGACATCTTGCATAGAATTGAGCTAGTGATGCTTGTATATTCTAATTCAAATTTACTTTACCCTACTTCTTTGTCCAGTGTTAGTAAATATCTAGTACATCACATGTACTAGAATGTAATAGTGCATACACACGAATGTACTAGTACATTCTAATACATCATAGAAACTCTTATTTTCTTCACAGCTTGATCATTGTAACTGGCAATGGGTAAAGAGGATTTAATCATCATGATCCTCACATCCTTATCATCTCTTTGCTGTAGCATCCCCCGCCCCCCCCCCCCCAGCTTTCTAAGTGCTCTCAGAAGCATCACTTACCCGGGATTCCTCAGCAGCCTCTTCAATGGAGCAGTGTCTGTGAGCCTCATGCTCCTGAGAGCTGGAGCAGAGCAAACAGAGCAGGCTCCTCTCATCTTCACAGAAAATCTGCTTTGTCTCCTTGTGTAATGCACACATATGTTCCTCAGAGCTCAGGAATTGCCGGAGACTGGCTCTTCTGGCAATGGACACCAGATTTTTCAGAAGAATATTGGTTTTGAACCTTGTCTGCTGTGGTGGTTCCCTACACAGAGGGCAATGAGCAGGGCTCTCAGCTTTCTCCCAGGAAACACAGAGACATGGCAAACAGAAGCTGTGCCCACATCCCATGGTGACTGGGTCTATAAGGTAATTCACGCAGATGAGACAGGTGAGTTCTTCCTGGAAGGCTTGTAAGATGTCTGAGTCCATTTTTCTGAGGGAAGAAAATCAGGCATTTATACCTCTGACCTGAATACACAAAGATCTAAGCAAAATTTGACTCAGATTGTGGCTCAACAATGTTGTGTCTGGAGCAGAACGACCTTGGTATTGCCTATGACATAAACGGAAAACCAAGACGTAGGAGAGCTCTCAATCTCTGTAGAGAACTTTCTTGGTTTTGAACCAACACTATCCACTTCCTGCCCTGTTTTCTCCATCATAAATAAATACTTATTTTTTTGAAGTCTTAATTTTTCCAAATAGATTGAGTTTCAGTAGTTTGACCCAACTTATAGCTTCACGTGGTGGGTCCTGAAAATTCTAAAAATTAATCATAATGCTCTATGTCAATCATGGATGTAGCATCGGATGTTTGACTAAGCTTCTACTTTCCTTATTTCATGTCGTTGTGGAGCATTTTTTTGTTTTTTGGTTATCCTTTTTCACCACAATCAGAATCTACATCCCCAAACCATATTTTTTTTACAAAACACTATATGAATACATGAAGAGTTAATAAAGAAACTAAATGTTGTCAAATTGGTTCAAATTTTAACCTGAATCTTTGTACACGATTATATCAATGTATTGAATTTGCCCTCCTCTCATTATTATCTATGCTACTCTAATCAAGGAAACCAAAATTAAAGAAAGTGGCTATATCTTTCAATTCTTTAAAATGATTACCAAGAACTTATTCACGTTTTGACAAGATATAATGTACCTAATCAGCACCAAAAAAACCACTATGGTTTGTAAAATTTATTTGGCTAAACAAAACAAAACAAAATAAAATGGGTTATCTTATCTATACAAGCTAAATACAGATGCCCCTCAAATTTACCATATGGCCACCAGTGTCACTTTTCTAGCTGTCCAATCATTTTAAAGCTTCTTTAAAATTTAAGTAAAAAACTCATTTTTTTAAAGAAATATTTACTTCATTTTCAAACAATAATTTTTCAACTCATTGAATGCTTATCTAGTTATATATTAGAAATGTCATCTCTCTTGCAACTGATTAACTAAAATGAATTACCATATTAATTCCAATACACATACACACCAGATGTGAAAACTAAACAGGAATGGAATCATTTTCACTAAGTTGCAAACGATGTAATTTCACCAAACAACCATAGTTTGCGGATAATTTTAGTTTTTTAAAATTAGGAAAAGTTTTTGTTATCTGTTAAGAAAGTTACAGGAACTACTCTGTGTTCAACTGCGTACTCACCTAAGGAGCATATCCATGGTCTCTCCAAGGCTTGCTGTAGAAGTAATAACACAAAGTCAGCTCAGAGATCAAGCCTTCCAAGTGTGGTAGAGGTAGCTTTCAAAAGTCTCCCCAGCCAGGTGAGTTCCAAACACTGTCTTCTGGAGAAGAATGAGTTTGGCGCCCTGAATCTCCTTATATTGCGTCTCTAAAGACCACACCCATTTCTTCAAGTGATTACATTTCAGAGGTCTTCAGATAGGTATTGATAGTGGATGATTGGGTTTCTTCAAACTAAAGGAAAGGGTTAATGTAACAACTTTGCTAATCACCCTAAACAAATCTCTACAAACATAATCTAATCAAGGGGTAGTGATTTTACAACTGACAAACCCTCACATGCCTCTTTATATCTAAATTTCTTGAAATCAAGGATTTTTATTTTTAACTTACAGAAAGGTACAAAGGATTATTTCACCAGTTAACAATTTTAGAAAATGTCTGAACACATGAAAATATTTTACCTGAAGTTAGTTTAATTATGTTCTGTCATGTAGGAAGTGCTTTATTTTATTTATTGGTATATTTTTGTATTTTAATGTAAGGCTTTAATGTAAAAACACGTTGGCCACCACTCTTGAACAGAGATTCGTTCTGCCCCTTACAGTCCAGATCAAGCCCCCCAAAGCCTCCCAGCAACAGCAGGACAGGAGATTCTCTGCCTGGACCTCCCCAATCCAGCTCTGGGGGACAGTAGAGAATGGTCCTAGTTCAGAGACCACCGCTCCCCCATGTCAATTTATAACTGGCATTGAAACAAAGCAGAAACAACAATAAAAGATTTAAAAGAAAACATTTTTTAAAGAGTAACTCATATCCCCACTCTGTCACAACTTGATAATTAAATCTGGACACCTCCCTTTCCCTTTCCCACCGAACACTCAGCTTGAGAATGCAGAGGCTTTGGAAAGAGTGGGAATCATGACCTGGCCTTTAAATCTTTTAAAATATAGCACATTTAATATCTATTTCAACTAGATGATGCTTGTAAATGTTTACAATCATGCTTTTTTTTTTAAAGATCTTGAATTCCCAAAGCACAACCACTCTCATTTGGTCTGTGTATGGTAAAAAGTACTATAAGAACTTTATTTTCCAATTCTTAACCAATTTTTCTAGTACCCTCCTTTCCTCAGTGAAGTATAGAAACACAGGTTAATTAATACAATAATATGTTTTTCCCCAAAAATACTCATAAAACGTTTCTAGGAGTAATGACATTAAAGTGATTTCATTTTATAACTTTGATACTCTGTAGTTTACAAAATGGTGGATGTCCAGGGGCCCTGGACATGTGCACATTTTTTCTCAGGGACATAGTGGAGCTTTAGATTGCATAATACTCCCCCATTCTAGAATCTCTAGAGAGGATTACAGAGGAACCCCTTATGTGTTTATTTAATTAGCAGCCTGCCCTGAGGCAACAGCTATGAAGACAAGCTACTATGAGCTCTGTCATTTAAAATAAAGATAAGGGACTTTACCTATATCTGCAAAATTCCTTTGTAGTAGCAGTTAAAGTATACTGAATAACTGGGAGAAAGGGTGTATATGCTACAAAATGGCTGCTAGTTCATTTCAGCCCTGATAGTTCTGTCTAGCCATATTGTCAGTCAAAAAACCATCATGAGGTTCTATGCCATTTTATTTTATTATTTATTTATTTATCTATTTGTTTTAAAATTTAAATTTTTTATTAGTTTCAGGTGTGCAAAACAATGTAATAGTTAGACATTTACACCCCTCACAAAGTGATAACCTCCCTCCCCCACTCTACTACCCCTCTGACATTGCATATAGCTGTTACAATTCCATTGACTCTATTCCCCATACTGTACTCCACACCCTGTGACTATATGTAAGTTAAATTATAGTTGACATTCAATATTATTTAGCTTCAGCTTCAGGTGTACACTGCAGTGGTCAGGCATCTAAACCATCCATGAAGTGGTCTCCCTAATAAGACAAGTATCATGACATGGAAACAACTGAAAAACCCATCAGTAGATGACTGGATTAAGAAACTGTGGTACATTTATACAATGGAATATTACTCAGCCGTAAAAAAGAATGAAATCTTACCATTTGCAATGATATGGATGGATCTAGAGAATATTATGCTAAGTGAAATAAGTCTGATGGAGAAAGACAAATACCCTATGATCTCACTTATATGTGGATTCTAAATAATAGAATAAATGAGCAAACTAATCAGAAACAATCTCAGAGATACGGTATAGAGAAAATACTAAGGGTTGCTAGATGGAGGTTCGGCGAGGTGAGGGAGAAAGTGAGGGGATTAGAAAGCACAAACTGGTAACCAGAATATTGCCACTGGGATATGAGTCTGTTAGGGGAATATAATCAATAATGTTGTAAAGATTTTGTATGCCATTATATTTAAATACAAAAATAAGTCTCCTGTTCCATTCCAGATTTACCATGCAGGGCCATCTACAGAGTGAATACCCTGGGTATACCTTCTCTCACCCAAAGGATTGATTATGATAGTAAACATTTCTGATTGTACTGGCAATAAATCAAAATTTTAGTCTCTACGATCATTTACTGTGAACTTGACTGACATCAGTGAATTTTATTTTTAATTTGATATCAGACAGTACTGTGAATTGTCTTGCAGCAATTTTTATCATGTAGAAGTCTTTGTTTGAGAATATTAATAAAATCCTTGGTAACCACAAGATTGCCACGGGCATATGAAACTGCATTTGGGGAATGTAATCAATAATGTTGTAAAGATTTTGTAGGGTATCCGATGGACACTTATCTCATTAGGGAGACCACCTCAGGGATAATATAGATGCCTGATCACTGCGCTGTACACCTGAAGCTGAAGCTGAACAATAATGAATGTCAACTATAATTTGATATATATATACATATATATACATATATATGTATACATATATAGTTACAGGAAGTGGAGTACAGCATTAGGAATAGAGACAGTGGAAATGTAATGGCTGTATGGGATGTCAGAGGGGTAGAGATGGGGAGAGAGAGGTTATCACTGTGTGAGGGATATAAATGATAAATGTCTAACTATTACATTGTTTTGTACACCTGAAACTAAAAAAAAAAGAACATTAATGAAATCCATTAGTTAAAAACATACAAAATATGGAATAAACTAGTGAGTACAGAATATTGTCACATTATCAGGTTAGTAATATGTAGTATATTTTATTAAATGTTACACCATATTTCGGAACATTCTTTATTGTTTATGTATTTATTTATTTATGTATTTATTTATTTAGCTACTTAAAATGTTACAAAATACATCCTTTTGTATATATCCTTGTTTGTGAGAAATTCTATTAGAAATATTGCTAGACCTGATGTTGCTTAAAGGAATTGTGGATATTAAACAGTTTGGTATATAAACACTTTGGTATAAACAGTTGACCAAAAAGTGAATTAGACACCACCGGTGACAGACAATTGAGAGCTTTTAGAGTATTACTGTTTACTCAATGTTTTTTTCAAGGGACAAATATTTATGTTCATTATAAATGAAGAAATGTAAAATCCTGAAGAACAAAACATTTCCATAGTTATGGAGCCATATTGAAAACCACCACTAGTTATATAAAATTGGAATATACTAAAGGCTATTGTATTTATGTACATCCTTGTAGTCTTTCACCTGGTATTTCAAAAGTAAGGGAGTAGCTACAACATATATTCCAAGAAATGGGTAATGAATAATGATTTTCACTTAACCTTGTAGAAAACATTATTTTTACGTATATCACCATAATTTACATATATCCATTTACATATATTCCATACATTATATGTATTCCATGTTACAATGAAATATTTCACGTTATGAAATGTCAGAGGGATCAATGTTAAAGTTACAAAAAGACAATCTTTTTTTTTTTCCAGAGTTCAGCTCTCCATTGAACATATTACAAGAGGTTTAGTCAAAAACACCAAAGCCCATGTCATCATCAAATTCCTCAGGTTCTTCTTTCTCTGCTTCATTTTCTTCTCCTCAGCTGGGGCAGCAGTGGTGGAGGGGGCAGGACCTCCTGCTGGGGCAGCGCCAGGGGCTGGGCAGGTCCCGCAGTCCCTACATTGCAGATGAGGCTCCCGACCTCAACTTTGGCCAGAGCCTTCGCAAACAAGCCTGGCCAGAAAGGTTCGACATTTACACGGGCTGCTTTAATGAGGGCATTCATCTTATCCTCCGTGACTGTCATCTCACTGTCGTGCAGGATGAGGCCAGAGTAGATGCAGGCGAGCTCCGAGACAGAGGCCATGGTGCAGGCGAGTGCGGGGCGAGAGCTGCCGGACGGGCGCCGTGCTAGTCGCTGGAGGAAGTGAGGGCCTCACCCCAACGTGGCCTTAGCTTCCTGGGAAGGACCGAGTATCTTACCGGCAGCTGAGGAAAGGGGCTCACGACAACCTTCTTTTCCATTTGAGTTTTCACACACCTGAACAAACGGGGTGGAATGTGCTTGTCATATTGAAGAAGAAAAAACAGAAACTCTATAAATGAAAATGTAGTAATTGAGGTTAGATATTTGATGAAGAGTTTAGTCAGCAGATTAATCACAATTAAGCTGAAGAGAGAGTGAACGGGATGATAGATTTGGGGAAATGACACAGAGGCCTTCGCAGATAGATACATAAAGGGAAACTAGGAGAGTGATAATGAGATATGGGGCATGATGTACTACATAGGTAGTGGAATGTGTGAATAAGTAGCTCTAGATGAAACTACTAGGCAAGACAAGGAGAGTCCTGGTCTAACCATCATGTGATTTTCAGTCTAGTAGAGGATACTGATAATGCTTATGTATGTGTAAACGTGGTGAGAATTACAAAGGAATACACAGCGTAAGTGTTCAAATAAGGTTAATTCAAACTACGGATTATTAAATTGAGACATGATGGATAAGGAGAATATAGTTAGATGAAGGGAAAGTAGGAAATTATTTCCAGATTGCCACTGGGTCTTTAAACTATGTTTGTTGGGAAAGAGAATGGTGCCTGGTCTTTTGCATTGAATTTTACCTTTTTCAGACACCCCTGTCATCTATTATTTACTTCCTGATGACAGTTCAGAAATAAAGCAAAATGTATTCTATGCCATGCATCATGGGTGATGATTTTCCCACAATGAATAAAGAACAAATTGATATATATCTATTTAGTGTTATCGCTATATTTAATAAAACAGTAAACGGATTTTCATGACATAGAAGGAAACTAAAAACAGTACAATATAATATATTTGTCTTATTTGACAAGGCACAAGGAAAAGGGCTTCGTTAGATAGTGGGATTTCTCCAGCATATGGACAGATTCCCGATTTGTCTCTGGTCAGAAGTGACAACAGCAAAAGATAGGTCTGAAATGAGGAGAGAAGGAGCAAGAAGGGTGCTACCTATCAGGGAACTTTGAGCACCATCTACAAAGCTAATGGTTCTACCTTCATCCTCCAGGAATACTCCTATTCAGTCAATAGGCCTTGGCACATATTGCAATAAAAATAGGGAGGTGATGAAGACAATAGGGAGGAAGTGGATGTCTTTCTTAACACACACAGGAACAAATAGTCCCTTCTCTTCATCTATGTGGAAATTCCTATTCTTCTCTTTCCAATAATCACTGCAGACTCCTAAAGCCAAATTCCGAGAGTCTTCCATGTCTATCTCCCAGTCATATCTACCAGATGTAAAAGTCTGAGCACCCCATGCAAGAAAACACTCCAGTCTTAGAGCAATGCACAGTGCTTCCTGAAGATCACATCCCACACTCATGATTCTCAAGTCTCCATACAGGAAGAATGACTATTAGTTCTTTCATGATGCAAAGTAATAGTCACTGGAAAACAAACAAACAAAAATAAAACAAAGCAAAACACATGTAGACATGTTTTTATTTATATGTAAATAAAGGGAAGTTAAAGTCCTGAAGAAAAAGTGTTGTTTCAAGAAGTTACTTTACTGGGACCTATGAGGTCACAACAAGGACAATTTGGTTGTCATCTCTAATAAAGGACAGAGATGACCAATATGTCTGTGGAACAAACAAATTCCTAACTACAGACATTGAACATTTTTTGAAATTCTAACGCTGAGCATCAAATATAAGTCATTTCTCTGGGTTCACTTTTCATAGCAAAATGTCCAACCCATAATATGCCCTGAACTCTTTTCACTTATCAAAAATTAGAATCAGAAGAACATTTCTTGTTTCTAAACAATCCCATCATCATTTCGGAACAGATGTGAAGATTTGCCACTTAGTCAAGCACTTCTCTGCATAACTGAATGAAAATCCGTGTACATCCATTTCAGAAGTGGTTTCTTAAAATCGAGTTTTGCAAAACCCTTCACCAGTCCCTCTGGTTCTCTGTCCTGACTCGGGGCTGCCCAGCATTTTGAGATTTGACATGTAGTTCTTTAGATTGTGAGTAAAATGATTTTCTTTTGTTTTCACATTTAGTTATTATTTGTAAAAATATTTCTTCTTTTAACTTTTACATATTAATTCAAATGTTTACATTATATAAATAATATGTCCTATGTTAAAAAACACAAAGAAACCCAACAAGCTCCAGTGATCTAATATACTGCCAAAAAACTGCTCTTCATATTTCAAAATTATATATACTGAAAAAATGTACAATTTTGTATTTAACATTGAATAATTAACCTTAAATCTGAGCATTGCTCCATTTACTAAAATTTATATTTTTGACATCATTCCTCTTACTCATCGCATAACTCACTATTTAGGAGCCTGGACCATATTCTGTTTTTCACTGTTGCAGAAAAGCAGCGACAACCGAGAGACTCAAGCGGCATGCGGAGATCGGGGAGAACACAGCTTTATTACGCTGGAGGGCTCAGAGGCATTGTTCCCAAAGACTGAGCACTTACTGGAGTCCAGCACTTTGTTTTATAGATTAGGCCTCCGGGTTTGGGGGGAGATTCATGCCATAGCTATTGCAACACTAGGGATTGGTTAAATCTGGCCGGGGTACTGGGGAGGTCCGTTCCCTAACAGCTGTGATCGCTCAACACTCTTTTGACAGGAAAGCCTCTAACTGCTGTGCTCGCAGGAAACTGCTCCGAAAACGTATCAGAGGAGGAGGAGGGAGACGGAAAGCTCCTAGCAGCTGTGCTCGCAGGAAAAATCCATCCCAATATCACTACCTTTTAGTCCTCATGTTCTAAATGTGATTGTGAAGACATGTTCAGTTATGAAAGGATTACATAGTCCTGTGATCCACTTATATCTGAAAATGAGTAACATACTTAATAAATCAGGAAAGATCACCCGCATGACCCTAACATTTTCCACTAAGTCCAGTGTAAGATTTTGAGACAGTTACAGAAGTTATTATTTCCCCACTGTGTTCATTCTTGGGAAGCATTATCTATTTATTCTATAATAAAAAACCGAGTCTACCATATTTTCATCAATGAATGTCTTGGTAGAGCCTAATCCTTGAAAACTTTCTCTTGTAAGTGAAGGGTCAAGAGACCTAGGGAGTCACTGCACTTTGCTGTAACCATGATTAAGTATCCAGCATTTTCCCTATTGCCAAACTGGATGGACCCCAAAATAATAGTAACGCAAGTCTAGAATCCCAAATTTCGCCATGTTGCCATATCCATTAATTAACCTAAATGTCAAAACAACTTACTATGTTGTGACTTTTCACAAAGCCAAAATATGTCATAGACTTTTAGATGGGGAATATAAGTTGGGTCTCTTTACCCGTTCCACAAAGTTTTGTTTCTTATGTATTATATAGGAGAGATCTTTGGTTCATAGAGTCCCTTGAAGGAGCAATACCCTCCCAGCAATGTAACTGACATTTTGAAAATAGGGTTTTAAAAACACATGATGTAAAGAGGGAGGTGGATTTCAGCCGAAAGAACACCAGTGCACGTGAATGTCCTGCTTCCTGATACCCCACTTCTCAGTTCTTACCAGGAACAGCTCTGCATCTGGTTTTATGGCACATTTCCTTCAGCTCCTCATACATTCCTCTTAAAAGCTCCCTCTTGTGAGCCATCCTGGCTTTACTTTTCTTGAGTTGCTGAAAAGTCTCCTTGCCCTTCTTTTGCAGTCTCTCTAAATAATGTTGCTCCTTCTCATGGAGAAATGGAGACATCTTTCCATACCCATCACTGACTGCTTCTCTCTTTAAATTCACATAATTGAGTTAGTCAAAACATGAATCTTTTTATCCATCTCCTATTGTATCAGCTGATTCTTCTTTGCCTCACGAAAATCAATTATATTTAACATTTAATTCTCAGTCTTGTCAGTTTTCAGAATCCACAAAATTTTCTCTCCTCTTTTTGCATTAACATTAAAATGTTTTTATTCAATCAATTATATCCACTTCGTTTATAATGAAATGTTTGATAAGGCAATAATAAAGAAAATCAAATTTTGTGATTCTTCTCTTCCAGTGAATATGTGTTGTTGCCCTGCAGCAGCCTACCCGTCTGTCTCCGTACCTGCCCCCAAAGCAAGGAGAGTCTGTGAGACAGATCCTTTCAAGCACTTTGCTTCACCTTTGTGTTTGCACCTTATGTCTCCCTGTTTGGCCCCAGAAAGATGGCTGGTCAGCCAATGATGAGTAAGATTCCCCAAGTTGGGAGGGGGGGGAACTCAAGCCAGGCGCAGTCGAGTGGGGACCAACAGGAGATCCCACGGGTTTATAGAGGTGGGCACAGCCCCCCACCTTCCCCAGGCTAAGGAAAGCCTCTGCCTCTGTGGCTGCATTCCTTCCCAAAACCTGCAAGGGAAGAGATTCAATGATGTGCTCTCCATCTATTCATATGCATATAGGTTTTATCCCTTGGGAAAGTACAGACATCCTGAGACTTACAGTTCAGCTGCCTGCAGGCAAGGGTGATTGGCTTGAATCAGTTTCCTATTGTAATGTACGGGATTCACAGATCTTGAGATTGACAAGCTTTATCCCCACCTAACTATTAAAAGTTAATGTGTAGGCCCGATTAGGTGAGCTCAGTCCTTGAGGCTGCACTTCCCTTGGCCCTGCTTAAACTCAATTCATGACTACTGCCTTTTCTTAACCCTTCACTGCCCTCCTCGCTCCCCACAACTCTCGTCACATGGGATGCGACAATGTGTGAAAAAGCAGCAGAGTTCATGCTTAAGAGATGGACTTTAGATTTATACTGACTGGATTAAAATTCATTATTTAGCACTATTTCTGAGATTTGGGGCAAGTTACTTAAAACCATTGTATAACCATGACCTCAGACTGACATGCTCATTCCCTTGTATTTCATCCAGCTAAATCCTCTTCTAATAAGGTTTCATTTATGATTTGACATTATCTTTTTGAACGTATTTCCTTTCATTCTCCTCCTTATTCACTCAGATCTCTCCTCTTTTCTACGTGCTGTTTTTTCCACCTAGAATTCTCCTCCTGTACATGCCCTTATGGTTGCCTTCCTCTGCAGGTCTTTTTTGCAATGTGAGCTTTTCACTGCAGCATTCTCCAATTATCCACCCTGTTTAAAACTCAAATCCTCATCTCCAGTCCCTAAGCTCCTGTACTGTTTTGCTCCTTACTGCTTTATTATTCTCCAAAGACCTTAACACATTTTAAAACATCATGACTTTTACTTATTTACATGTTGATCATTTGCCTCTATGATTTAGACTGTAAGCTCTATTAGGGCAAGGATACCTTCTATCTTGTTTCCTGCTCCATTTTCTAGGTCAATATTTGACAGACTAGGTGCTCATGAAATATTCGTTGAGTAAATTCATAGTAGATATCATACCTTCAAGACAACAATTCAGAATGAGAAAACCACTTTTTAAATTCCCATAAAAAGTATGGGCTGGCCCTGTGGCTTAGGTGGTCGGACCGCTGGTCACTGGTTCGATTTCCACATGGGCCAGCGAGCTGCACTTTCTAAAGCTAAGATTGTGAACAATGGCTCTCCCTGGAGCTAAGCTGCCCTGGGCTGCTGTGAGCTGCTGCCGGGGGCAACTGACTGCCTGGTGGGGGGGGGGGGGAGAGCGCAAGGCTCATAACACCAGCATGGGCCAGGGAGCTGTGTCCTACACAACTAGACTGAGAAACAATGGCTTGAACTGAAGTGGGGTGGAGACGGAAGAAGGAGGGGGAAAAAAAAACCAAACAACTAGGAATTTGACATTAAAAAAAAAATTTCCCTAAGGTACTTAGACATCTTCTATTTAGATACTATTTCTAGTTGGCATGGTTATATGTATGTCTTAAGTCACAAAGCCTCATCTCATTACTTTTTTCATCATACATTATATGTCATTCAGAATTAATTACTTGGGCTACTTAATTTTAGGGTTTCCTTGCAGTTGAGACACTGCTCTCTCTTTCTTAAATTTTCCACCTGTTTTCAAATATTACCTGTCTATCAGCATTTATATTAATACTTACACTGCCTCAGTTTCTTCACTTACATTTTCTATGGCTGCCAAATGTCTCCTGTGGCAACTGGACCTGGAGCTGAGCTGCGCCCTCCACAACTAAGATTGAAAGGACAACTTGACTTGGGGAAAAAAAAAAAAGTCTTGGAAGTACACACTGTTTCCCAATAAAGTCCTGTTTTCCTTCCCCAATAAAATCTTAAAAAAAAAAAAGTTCTGTAAAGTATACAAAGCTCAACAATAATAAAACAACACTATTTTTAAAAATGGGTAGAAGATTGGAACAGACCCCTCCAAAGAAATATAAACACACACACACACACACACACACATACACACACACACACGAGTATATACAGAGGGTGCCAAAAAATTACATATATTTAAGAAAGGAAAACTGTATTAAAATTGTAATACTCAATATTTAGCCATAACAAAAGATGAATACAAGTCACATTTGACTTTTGCAATTACAAGAGGTGCTCAGAGTGGTTACCATCAGCGTCTGGACACTTCTGGTTATGGCGAACTACGGCTTGAACAACATTGACCAAAGTGTCCACTTACATACATTCCTTTTGGCACCCCCGGTATATATAGTGCAGCCTCTTAAAAACATTTTTATGTTTCCTTTTATTAAAACAAATATTTATTAAAGCTGGTTTTGAGTTTTTGTTAAAAAAACAAAGAAATAATGTACAAGGCATTTGGGATTCAAAAAGTGACTAATACTGTTATTGTCTGTAGAGTCCTGTGTCTGCAGTTTCAGTAGGAGGCTAAGGGTAAATGCATGCACTTATCCTCTTAAAGTTTCAGGAGATTCATCACTTTCATATAACTTCTAGATGGCTGACATTTTCCATTTATTTGAAAAATCCTTTAGCTGATTGTGTCACTTGATTCCCTCCTTGACATTAAATTTGCAAAATTAGTTTTAAGACATGATTCTTTTTACTTCAAATCGGCAGATCACAAAGACATTTTTGCCACTAAGCTTATAAGCCAGACTAGATAGTGAGATAGGAAGTCGATTAGGGCTCTTCTTATGAATATAAAGCATGCATTTTCTAATTCATTCAGTACCTACTGTTTTCTAAGCCATGTCTCATTGCATGAGATACAGAAATGAAAGTTATTATTCCTGACTTCATAACACTCACACTCACAGTGTAGCGGGAAAGACCAGCCATTCAATGTAATCAGTAAGAGGAAGTATTTGGTAAAAACAAAAACAAACAAACAAAAAAAACCACAAATACTGGAATTGGACAAATATATATTAAAATGCTGAATTTGCTATTACAATAAGATAACATTAGTTAAAATCATTACTTCTTTGCTTATCTGTTTTCTCATCTATATATGCATAAACTGGGAATAACATTACAGTTAGGTGTGATAAAAGTGAAGATTAAGCTTAACGTTTATACAATGCCTGGCTGACAGTAGCTATATAGAAAGCATTAGGTTTATTTCTTTGGGGCTTCTATAACAAAATACAGACTGGGCTTATAAACAACAGATTTTTTTTTTTTTTAACAGTTCTGGAAGCTGGAAGTCTTAGATCAGGGAGCCATCATGGTTGTCTGTTGGCCCTGTTCCAGGTGGCAGACTTCTGGTATCCTCACTTGGCAGAAGGGGTTAGGGATCTCTCCGAAGCTCTTATAAGGTGCTAATCCCATTTTTAAGAGCTTCTCTATCAAGACTTAAGCACCTCTCAAATACCCCCTTTCCTAATACCATCACATAGGGCATTAGGGTCCTATACATGAATTTTGGGGTCTCACAAACATTGAGATCATAGCACTTAGCTTCCTTTATCCCTTTATTCCATCCATCTTCCATATTTCTCCTTTACTGAATTCCGACAAGAAACCATTAAGTAATACCTATCATATAGCAAGATAATTTACATTAAAATACATAAAAATACAACTTTGAAATTACTCTGTAATATACATGTAATGATGACCTATAATCTTGCTGGAATTTGGTTCCAACCCTGATCCAAAGCATCATTCCAGAAATTTAAAAAAATAGTGCCACTGATATATAGATAGATTTTTATAAAATAATAGTAGGAGATCCATGGTACAATGGAAATTGATAAAAGCGCGGCACATTTTTTGAAATGTAAATGTTTTCCTAAAAGGATGCTATTCCAGAGTTTGTCTTTGAACAAATAGGGATTATGTAGGAAAATGGGTAGTGGAAACGATGTCCAGACAAAGGAAAGAGCATGCCCAAAAAAGTCAAAGAGAAGGTGGGCGACTTCCACAATTCCTTTGCCCTGGTTCTCTCTTACACACAACTCATACAAAACTACTGAAAACACTGATTCAGATTGGGGGCATTCTTCATTTATTCATACATTTCTGAAAAGTACACTTGGGAGTTCTGGAAATATAAAAGATATATAGTATACCTTTAGAACATTTCCAAATTTCTAAATAAAACAAAAAAAAAACTAGAATAGCAAAATCCAAATTCATGGACACTTTCTACAACAAAACTGGTTGAGAAGTCTCAAAATATGAATGGATGCAGACAAATCAGGGATATCTAAAGATCCATGGGGTATTAGGAGGAAACTGGGTGAAGACAAGATATTTGGTGAATCTGAGGACCCCAATAGTCAGCAACAGGGATTCATTGAAAGGTACGGAGGGCCAATTTAAGAACAGCTGCTGAACTTGGATAGGGTGGGGGCTTACACACTGAAATATGCAAGGGGTCCCCAATAAGGTGTGAAGGGGCTGGTCCCATCCAGTTCGTACAACCTTCAAACATAACCAGCTAAAATTCCCTTCCAGGATCAAGCTTCATACTGAGACAGAACTACTTGGAGTAAAACATGCATGGAGCAAGACTGAGGCAATAGGCCCAAAGAAAGAGAAAATCCCAATAGAATAAGTGGGGAAGGAAGAAGAACCAGGAGACAGTAAAAATAAAAAATAAGAGGCCATATTATTGAACACCTTATGAAAACAACTGGAGAGCTTTAGACTCATGAAGCAAGGAAAGCTATCACGATCTTTCATCTCACAAAGTCCAGGAAGACTAATTGCATATAAATGCCATCAATAGGGCACGTTTTTTACTTCATATTTAGGGAGAGTCCAGAGGAAAAAAAGCACCTTTTCAAAAATGATAGACCTTAGAATGACTACTCATGAAGCGGCCATTAGAGACAGTTTCTAGGAGACCTTAGTGCCAGGGCTACCGCAGTCTGCAATCTTGTGTTCCCGTTTTGGGAAGTCATGGCTCTGACAGGTCCCCTCAGCCCCACAGCCCCACAGCCCCATAGTCCACAGCCGCACCTCTGACTCCAATTGCACCCCTAGCTCCTGCTAGCTATTTCTGGAAGTCAATTCCTGCAGTGTTTCATGGTCCTGTTCTTCCCACACTTCTCTAGTTTCTGAAGTTTTTTCTCCCCCAAAAAGCCATCTACAAGTCGTTTTGTCCTGGCTTAATAATAATGAATTTTTCTAAGAATCCATTAGAGATAGATAGAATACATCTAGGGCATAAGTTCTCTAATTCCTAACAATAAAACCACACATCCAGCTCTCACAACAGCTCTCTATTACTTTCCTACGTGAAACAAAGGACTCGGATTTGGAACTAGGGACCACAAGGCAGCTCCAGTATCTCTTCTGTGAATTAAAGTACAAGTTTTTGGACATAGGAAATGACTCAAGAAACGCAGTCACCTGTGCAGGATAGAGGGAGAGAGCAAAGTGTCAAAAGATTTTATCTTGACTGCTCACTATTACTATTGAGAAATCCCTGGAGGTAAGAGGATGTCTGGGATGTCTTACTCTGTGTGTGGGGAGGTGGGGGGAGGGGGGATTATGGAGGATAGAGTCCTCCCCTATTCCTCTAGTGCTAGCGCTAATATGATGGGGGAAATTTGGTCTTTGGAACAATACCCATGTGAGTGAAGAAATCCTGGCATCTGAAGATTTTGAGGGACAGCACAAGCTACTTCCCTTTTTCATCCATAGCTCCAGTATTAAAGGGAACTCTACTTTCTCTCTGAGCACTCCACTTCCTATGAAACAGGAAGTGGATGGGTGAAAAACAAGTAATCTGAACGTGATTGTGTAATTTTCCAATCAATGGGACGAGGAAGCTGTGTCTTAGTGAGGCCCATGGTTTCTATATTAATACTCCCTTTTCCCATTCGCAGGGATTTAAACTTGGCCTGAAATTAACACAGCAAAGGGCAAGCATTGCCACCTCTTCCCGCCCTCGAGGGGGGGGGGGCGAGGAAGGCAGGTGGCAGGTGGCAGCAGCTGCGCCCAAGACGTCCACAGGGACGGCCCCAAAGTGCCCCGCGGCCAAAGCTCCTTTGCATGGAGACTTTCTGATGCTCATTCAGCCCGAAGACTCGGGTCTCTAGTGGTGAACTTAGAGAAAGCGACAAGGGGTTTAGTATTAGGGAGGTTTTGGGGATTTAAAAAAAAAAAAAAAACCCGAAAAGGGCAGGTTTAGTTAAGTGCTTCCAGCACAGCTCAAGGGCGGGGAGTGAACTGTGGGTGCACCTCTGCACCGGGGAGAAAATGAAGCCCCAGAGGGATATCAAGAGCCCAAGAGCAGGGGCCAGTGGGATGGGGAGCGCAGAGGGGGTCGCCAGCGCATCCAGTCCGGGGACCCTCCCGACTCTGCTCACCCTGGTTAGGGGGAGACGAGTCCGCCCAGCCACTCTCCTGGGAGGAGCCTTCTTTGGATGAACTCAGTGATAACCTCGAAGATGATGAAAAGGGGATGACAGGCTTCGGGTATCGAAAAACGAACCTGGGACGCATCGAAAGCACTAAACCAAGCACGTGCGAGCACCGGAGGAACTCAGAGTGGGTGCATCCTAAAAACTAAATGAAACCCACTCAAAGCCGGCCTCGGCTCAAACCCACCAGAACTTTCCCTGGGATTTCTAAGACTTTGTAGAAGGGTCGGCCCGGAGCTTGACTGCTCTCTCCCACCTTCCTCCCACTCCAGGTGATTCTGAATATCTCTCTGTGGTAATTATAACTCCTCAGATTTTACAGAGAAAGTGCATCAGCTTCGAACTGTTTCTCCTCCGCCCGGAACCATTTGAGTGGTTGACTCCAGGCCCTGGGTCCAGGATAGAAGCCTGCATGGACAGAGAAAAGCAGGCAGAGATACAGTTGCCCCTCTGGCAACGTTTCCGATGCAAATTCTCTAACAAATACCGGGAAGAAAAGGATTGATGCCTCAAAGCCAAATAATAAAATTGCCAAGGCAGGAAAAGAAAACGGGCCACTTCTCTAAGAATTGGGGTGCGGGAGCCAGGATAACCTTGGCTGCTAACATTACCAGGGCGTTCCTGAGAGTCACTCCTCCGCTCCTTTAAAAAGACTATACGTGCTGGGCCAGGATATTCATCTCCTTTAGCAAAGTGCTGAAGCTCTTGCAAACACTGGGTTGGAGAGAGAAAGAAGAGAGAGAATAAAAGACTGTCACAGAAAAGACAGAAAAAAGCTGCAGAGACACAGGAAAAACTATCCATACTTTCTCACAAATTTTCCCAGACCCTGCAGACCCTTCTACCCAGATGGTAGAAGGCAGGGTTTCTCCTACAGATCTTTCCTACAACTTTCCTGGGAAAGTTGCAGAATTGCCCTTCACTTCTATGAACATGCTCCTCTATGGCTGGCATCCTCATGTTAATTTTATCAATTTTAAAATTACAGAAAACCCAGAATCAGGTACAAGCCCCCAAACTACCTGTTCTTTCCATTTTCTCTACCTGTGTCTTCATTCTTTTATTCCCCTCTATGTCTTTATTTCCATCTTTCTGTATGTTTTTACTCTGGTAGCATGCTTTTCAGTTAGCTTTTTTGACGCATGATTCACATACATCACCACTTACCAACTTTAAGTGGACAATTTGGTAAGTTTTGATAAGTCTAGAGAGTCATGTTGAAAAGCAAATGACAAACTGTAGCTGATATTTTAAGCAACACAACAAAAGGGTGATCATCCCTTGAAAAGGATCATGTTTACGAAATTGGGTTGAAAGCTTCATCTTTAATAAGGGAAATAAATGTGTTTCACAGAGTTACAAAAAATTAAAGAGCTCATATAAGCTGACCTACCACTTCTTAGAAATTGCCGTTCACTGAATGTAATTTTGTATCTTTTATAGATGATATGGGGAAAACAAGGACCTTAGAGGACCCTGGAATCCATGAAGTCGGAAACCATATCTGAAAGAATATTTGGAATCACAGTAAAAGTGTACAGTTCCACATTACTGATCCAAGAATATACCTTCTTTGCCCAGAAGTCTCTAAACATTATGGAATAATGGTGAATAAATGGTCAAAAGAATGTTATATTTCATAACACAAAGTTAACATGCTCCCACATCCAGCTCCCAGTATTGCCTACCTTTTCCCAACTCTAATCCCATCCCCTATAAAGGTGATCACATTCAGGTGATTTACATACCCTGATACTAATCATTTCTTTAAATGTATATAACTAAAATCATGCAGCATATACTCTTCCATGTGTAATTTCTTTTTCTTAAAAGTATGTTGGTGAGATTTATCCCCTCCGTTGCATGAATTGTTTTTAATACTTTGTTTCACAGTATTCCCTTATATGAGTATACCACAATTTACTCATTCCGCTGTGGGTGAACATGTTCACTTCCCACTGGGTAAGCATAAATACTGCTGTCATGAAGACACTGCACGTATCCTTTTTTAAAAGCATATGTCTACCACTGCACATACCCTTTTTTGTTTTGATCATATGTATGCATTGCTATCGGGTGTATAATTAGGAGTGAAATTGTTGGATCATAATGCATAACTTAATGCTTAACAAAAATGTTTGCCAAAATAAGAATTCCCGTTTATACAGTCTTAAGCAGTAGATGATTGTTTTGTTTCCTTCATTCTTTTGTTAACACTGGCCATTACCCATTTTAATATCTGTGTCATTTTGTGGTTGACATTATAGTTTTAACTTGCATTTACCTGATGAAAAAATGCAGTTGAACACTTCATCATAGGCTTTTGCATTCCCTTTTTTAGTGTAGTGCCTCCCCACATTTGTATGCCAAGTTTATTTTTTTTTCTTACTGCCTTTTGGAGTTCTTCCAACTTCCTCTATAGAATCATTCGTTGGATGCAAATATGTCAAATATCTTCTCCCATTATTGCCTTGCATTTTCAATAGTGTTTTAATACACAGAAGTTATTAATTTTAATATATTCCAATTTATTTTTCTATTTATGTTTAGTAACTTATGTGTCCTACTTATGAGAACTCTCAAAATATATACTCATAAAATTTTCTGACTTTATTTTTCTATGTAAAAATATATTGAATATCTTATTCTATATATTATATATATATATTCTTCTATATATAATATATATTATATATATTCTTCTATATATATTCTTATATATATTATATATTCTATATAAGAAAATATCTTATTCTTTCCCATAATTCTAATTGCAATAATGTGGAAATTATTTTATGCCATGAAACAGGGGTTAAGATTCATTTTTGTCTGTATTTACAACCATAATTGATTCAAAACTGGCTTTACCTTTTTATAACTTACAGATTATTATAAAAATCTGATAGAGAATACATATTTACTTATGGTATAGGAATTAAAAAGAAAGTATAGCATCACTGATCAAAATTACTCTCAAAGAATGTATTATTAAACTTGGGCATGATCGATAAGTAGGATTTAGTTAGAAGAAATGAGGAAAAATTTTTCCAGGTGACGAAACTGTGTTTGGCAGAAAAGGTGCCTTTTTGGTATTGGACATTAAACTTCATTAAAACATGGTTGTGTTTTTTCACCTATTTGTAGTAGAACAATCAAGACAAGAACCACTGCCTATATTCTATGTTTTATACCATAGGTTATGATTTTTCACTGTAATTAATATACAAATTTCAAATACATAGTTTTTTACATTATCATCATACTTAATGTAAAATTATGTTTTTTCATTATATTGGAAAGAACCTGAAGACAACCAGATATCATCTGTTTGTTTCACTTAAGATTGCATAGACAGCATGGGTTTCTGAGATTTTGGCAGTCTCCTAACATTTGTGTTTATTCCTGATTTGTCCCTGGTCAAACGTGATTATAGCAAAAGATAGGCCTGAGAGGGAGAAAGAAGGAACAAGATGGGGTTGCTACATATAAAGGAATTGGGGGCAAATTCACAAAGCTTACGCTTCTATTTTATAATCTAGGAATGCTTCTCTGCAAGAAATCGATCTTGATACCTATTGAAAAAAGTAGGAGTGTGGGAAACAGATCACATATAATAAATATTCCCCTTAATACAACCAAGAAGAAAGAGTCCTTCCTCTTCACCCATCATGTCTTCCTGATACATTTATCCATTTCCAGGAAACTAACCTGAACTCTTGGCCCAAACCTTCCATGAATTGCCATCCACTTGATGTCTTTAGCCTTGGACTCACCATCCTAGGCCAGAGGTACCACAGGTGACAGGAGAGCTGTACATGACTAGCACTGTGTGACTGGGTAGAGTTGTAAAGGCTTTGCTTGCAGATTACATATCAATCACCTTTTAGTTGCACATCATGTTTATTCCATACTATGAAACAAAAAGTTTTTATTGTCATCATTTTCTTAGTGTTTAGGTTGCTCTTCTTCAACATAGACTGACGGTGGGGGTGGAGTGAAGATATTGAGTACATTTTCAAAAATTAAGAGCGAGCAATCTACAAAACATTTAACTGGATTTTTCCTATAGATAGTTATAAAAATACAAATTTGGAACACCAGGGATATCGTCTATTTGGAGATGTAGTTTGGAGAATTATAATGGAAGCCATAGGATGATGAAATCATTACTGCAGACATGCAAAGCACACTTAAGGAACTACAATATACAAAGGATGGCTGATAAAGGAGCCAATTTGAATAAATAAAGTAATAATCAGAATGAGGCAGGAGAGGCGGAAGGCTAAGGCACTGGACGCCAAGGGACCAGGGGAGTGTTTACAAACTTAGGAGTCCCTCCTAGTCCTATCCCTACACGCCGCTCTAGCCCATTGTTACCAATTTCTCCTCCTTCCTTGAAACTCTCACTGTCAGTTTCCAGGCAAATTAAACCTACCTTCATTGGGGGGCAGAAAAATCCCCAATTTACGTAGTTTTTTGTTTTTTTTTCTTTTTGAATCAATAGGAAGAGAGATTTGAGAATCCCCACTCTGGAGACTGAGGCCATAAGTAACTAACTATTCTATACTTCTTAACATCTGAACAGTTTGAGATCTAATCTGGGTTTCATATAAATAGTCTAAAACATGGAATTTTTAATTAGATGGCCATGTGAGGAATTCTATTGATTGGAAAATAATTGCTTGGTTAGAAATTACGGTCTGATTACTCACCTATGTAGAGGAAGACCTATAGCAATGTGAAGAACACATTGCTATAAATTACTTAATGAAAAAGTGTATGGAAGAGGAAAGGAAAGAAAAATTAGCAAGTTCTGTCCAAAATGACATGGCCTGGAAATGGGTTTAATGGCAGTTTATATTTCATCCTTCTTTATTTAGAATTTGAGCACATGCTTTTTACACATTGATTCATTTATTTGTATTTATTCTTTTTCTCTGTCTTATTTTCATAATTTAGAAAGTTTTCACTGTATTCGTGTTACCTTTTAAAATATCAAACGATTCTGCGTTTTAACAGTAGCAATATGATTTTTCTTTAAAAAAATAAATCTATGCAGTAAAAAAATGGAACTGGTGCTATGGAAAAATAGTGAATTAAAGGTAGTAAATGAAGTCTTCAGGTTCCGTCCGGAATCAGACAACCCCAATAGCCCAGAAGTCCTGGCCTTTTGGGTGGGAGGGAAAGCAGACTGCCGCCCTGTCACATGTCTCTGACCCTGCAGGTCTGCAGATGCCCGGTCCCCAGCCGCTCCTCGGGTTCCAGGTCTCCGCCGGGAGACCGACCTGTCTGGGTCCACCTGGGAGGTGAGGCTCCGTCCGTGGTTCTGGCATCCTCGTTAGATGGAGTGACGATATTAAGGACGTGTTCGAAAATTAGGAATGAGCAGTCTGGAGAAGCAGCATCCTTCCCAAGACACCCGCCCTCGCAGAGAAACGCGTGCGTTTTCAGAATGACGTGGTGCGGCGGTTGCCGGGAGCTTCCACGGAGCAGCGCCGCCCTCCGTGGGCTCCCATAACCCACGCGCTGAGTGTGCCGCCGAGAGAGGGGCGCCTGGGCGTGACGGCGCTCGGGGCAGCGGCTCCCAGGAGCTTGGCGAGCAGGGCGTGCTGTCCGCCCCCGGGGTGTCTGATGGACCCCACGTTGGTCTGGGACAGGTCTTAGGTTCCGTGTGACCGACCAGGGGGCGCCAGGACCAGTGAGGCGTTAGAAGGGCGTGGATGGGGTGGGAGGACGGTCATAGTCTTGGATAGAAAATAGGCTGTTCTCCAGGAACTCAGAAATCTGTTTTTTGTTTTGTTTGTTTGTTTGTTTTTTGTTTGTTTGTTTGTTTTGTCCAGAAGCGCCTGGCGGTGGCAGGGAGCCCTGGCCGTCCCTTAGAATACGGGACGCGGGCTTGCGGGTGGTTGGAGTCAGAAGGGAGGCGGGATCTGCGGGCCCCGTCTCCAGCCGAGGCCAGACAGGGTCCTGGAAGCGAGGGCGCGGGAAACCTGAGCGACCTTTACGGGGACGGGGATGTGCGGTATCTTTGTGGCTGCGACCTGAGAGCCCCACGTGCGGCGTCTGCGGAGCTCGCCCGCCTTCCTGGGCAGCGCCCCCGGCGACCCCTTTACCCCGCGCGGGCGGAGGGAGCGCGGCGAGGAAAGCCCGGCCCATCCCTTGGGTGGTGCCGCGGGCCCGGGGCGCGCGAGCGGCGGTGGGGGGGTCTCAGCGCTGGTCTTCTTTTTCGGGAGTAAACGACAAGAATTATTTGATTTTCTTGTATTGTTACTTCTTAATTATTCTGAGTGAGAAAGAGACGCCAGACTGAAAAAGAGTAAGAGTGCATTCTGTAGGATTACATTTACATCACATTGCAGAAAATGCATCCCGTGTGTAATAACAGGATACAAATCAGTGATTGCCTGGGGGTGGGACTGGGGGCTGTGGGAATGTATTGTGTGGGGAAAGTTGAGTGAGAAAAATTATGAAAAGGCAGGAGAAACTATTGGGGGTGATGAATAGCTTCATTATCTCAATTGTGGTGATGAATTCATGGCTGTGTAGGGATGTGAAAACTTTTGAAATCATACAGTCTACATATGTGCAGTTTGCTGTAGGTCAATTATCCCTCAGTAACACTTTTTTTAAAAATTAAAAAACAGAAACTGAAAAAAGACAAGGTTTAACTTCTTGGCAAATATGTTCACAATTTGCATTGTTTTTTTTTCAGAGAAGTTATTCTGTATGACTATACATGTGCCTATGAAAATATTTTGACATCAAAAGGATACCAAAATACAAATAAGCAAACAAAAGACACAGTCGTAAAACTTCTCCCTGGTCTCACCCAGTGCCAACCACCTAAAACTTCTCATTTCCCCTCCAGGTATTCCTTCCACCTCTGGGATGGGGTGCAGAATCTTGGTCTCATCCAGAAACCCTGTGCCAGCCACCTGGTAACATGCTACCCCTGCCCCTCAGGGTGTGCGCCCTGATTCTTGCCTCTGCTGACAGGAAGATATCAAGCCAGAAACCTAGGCAGGATAGCGATAAGCCTGGGGTTCACAACCCTGTCTCCTCTGGAATCAGTACAAACGTCTCAGCTCTGTCCCCTCAGCCCTGCCAAGCTATGTATGCTATGTCCCTACTTGGAATCACTTGGTGTGGGTATGCAGAGATGGAAAACTGGGTCTCTGTTCCTTCAGATTCTTCTCCGAGGTCAGGTACCAAGCTCTCCATTCCACAGCTTTCTTTCCACAATTGCTCTTGGATTTATTTACCTGGATTAATGTCTGTTTCTCCCAAAGACTAAGCTTCTTCACAGCAGGGGTTCTGTTTTTATTTTTTTATGGTGATATATTTAGGATTCATAAAAATGACAAGCATATAGGCAGTAACTGATAAAAATTTCTTGTTGCATGAAGAAACAAATATATGCAATGTCACATCATCCCAGATTGGAAAGAAAATTAAAATATATGTTATCAAGTTTTGACAAAGTTGTAAAGTAGATATAATCATTCAACGGCACTGGTGAAAAGTGTAATATGGAATGCTCATTTTGGAAAACACTATATGGTAAAAAGGAAATTATTCAGGCCCCATGAACTAGTTGTATATATCGGCAAGTTGTGTATGTTTGGCAGAATAATGGTCCTCCAATGATATCCACACCCTGAATCTCAGAATCTATGAACATGTTACCTTAAATGACAAATGGGATTTTGCAGATGTGAATATGATTAAAGACCTTGAGATCTGGAAATTATCCTGAATTACCGTCGTGGGCCCAATCTAATCACAGGAGCTCTTAAAAGCAGAGAACATTTCTTGGGTGCAGAGGATCAGAAGGAAGAAAACATGAGAAAAACTTTGTCATTCTGGCTTTGAAGGTGGTGGAAGGATGTCACAAGCCAAGGAAAGGGAATGGACTTTAGAAGCTGGGAACACCCCACAGCTTACAACCAGGAAGAAACTCAGTCAAAACCACAAGGAAGTGAATTCTGCCATCTCCCCAAATGAGCGGGAAACGGATTCTCCTAGAGCCTCCAGAAAGGAACACAACCTGCTAAAACCTTGATTTTAGTCCAATAAGAGCTATACCAGATGTCTGACCCCCAAAACCTCAAAGATAATAAACTTGTGTTCTTTTAAGTTTGTGGTAAATTGTTATGGCAGAAATAGAAAACAAATACGACCTTAGAGAAAGCCTTGCACGTGTGCCCTATAAGAATACAACAGAATTTTTATATTAGCAATGTTTAGTATAGAAGGTCAATTTGAAGCAAAAGTACCACTGATGTGTAATTTATTATACTCATGAGATTATATTATAAAATATTGTAAAAATGTTGATAATATTGTAATATTATAAAACTTGAATAAAATACACATAAACAATAACAGAAAAATTTCAGGAGAATAATTTTATTTGAAAAAGGAATTTACAAAAAACATGATGAATTAATTCTATTTGCATAACATTCAAAATCCTGCAGTATGAGCAAACTTATTGAGATCTAGAGAGTAAAATGATGAACATAAGGAACACACAATACTCATCATTAAAAGTGTAAAAGGAGGTGTAATCAGCAAGGTCACACAGGTGGCTTCGAAATTAATCATAAAAATCAAGTTCTTAAACCAGGTGCCTGAAGACTCCGGTGTTTGTTATGTGGTTATTCTACATATAGTATAATGATTTCATTATATTCTGTTGTTTCTATTTAATACCTTGTCCTGCAGGGGACCCTGCTGGCTCAGCCACTTGTCACGCTGGGCAGCCTGCGGGGTCTCTGGTCCTGAGCCCCGCATAAGAACTCAAGGTTATGGCTAGGCCAACAAGGAACACCCACTGAGCCATAGATAGGGGAGTCATACCACTATAGTCTCACTGGAGGCTGCAGCCACAGGACCTGCAAACTGATGTCGGCTTTCCTGCCTGCCAAGGGACTCTCTCTACTCTCGACTCCCCCGCCCCCCAACCTGCACAGCCTGAGCAGTTATATCAGTGGCTAATTGGGTAACTGGTTACAGCTGACGGTCAATTAGCCACAGCTGATGGCCATCTCCTACCCCAGTCAGCACCTTTCCACGTGAGGCAGAGAGACTGAAAACTGCTCTCTGGGACTCTGTCCCCATATACCCTCAAGCAAAATGGGTACAGGCATTAAGAAATATCAAGTTAATAGTTCAATAATTTAACTTTTTGCAATTGTATGTTCTCTGAATATTTCATATGTTAGAAGCAGGCATTACTGTTTTTTATTTTTATTTTTTTATTTTGAGGTAATTGGAAATTCACATGCAGTTGTAAGCTATGATACAGAGAGATTACTCACAGCCTTCACCCAACTTCCCCCGACAGTAGCATCTCAGATAACCACAGCGCATTATCAAAACTTAGAAATTTACATTGATACAATACACAGAACTTGTGAAATCTGAATAAGTTTTGCATGTACTTATTTGTATATGTGTGTGTACCTCTATTGTGTGTGTAGATTCATGGAACCACCGACACAGTCAGGATATAGAACATTCCATCACAAGGATCCCTTGTCCTATACCTTTATAGCTACAGCCAACTCCCTCATTCTTCCTGTCCCTAACCCTTGGCAACTACTAATTTGATCTCAATCTCTACAATTTTGGCATTTCAAGAATTTTTAATAAAGGAGATAAAATGATATAAAAGATTTTGAGACTGATTTTTAAAACTCAGCATAATTCCCTTGGGATACATCCAAGTTGTGCACATATTTATAGTTTCCTTTTTATTGCTGAGTAGTATTTCATGATATAGATATAACATGGTTTGTTTAGCCACTCACCCACTAAAGGACATTTGGGTTGTTTTCAGTTTAGGGATGTTATGAATGCAACCTATATACAGCTATGTATATGTTTTTATATGAGCACAAGCCCATTTCCTATCTCTGGGATAAATTCCCAAGAGTCCAATTGCTGGGTCATATGTTCAGCACATATTTAGTTTTGTAAGAAACTGCCACACACTCTTCCAGAGTTATCGTTTCATTTTACATTCCAATTAGCAATGGATGAGTGATCTAGTTCCTTTGCATCCTTGCCAGCATTTGAGGTTGTCACTATTTTTTTTATTTTAGCCATTCTAATGGATGTGCAGTGATATCTCATCATCATGGTTCCAATGTGCATTTCCCTAATTCTATATTGAATATATTTTTCTGTACTTATTTAATATCTGTATATCATTTTCCGTAAATTTGTTTATTCAGGTCTTTTGCCTATTTTCTAATCGGATAGCTTGTTTTGAGAATTCTTTATTATACATACAAGTCCTTTGTTAAATATGTGTTATGCAAATATTTTTTCCCAGTCTGCAGTTTATCTTTTCATCCTCTATGGGTTTTTCCCAAAGCAAAGATTTAATTTTGATGAAATTCAATTTTGCAAATGGTTTTCTTTCTGTGGGTTGAGCTTTGGTGGTCAAGCATAAAAATTATTTGCCTAGCTCTACATCCCAAAGATATTTATCCTATGATTTTTTTTCATAAAAGTTTTATAGTTTTACATTTTACATTTAATTCTGTGATCCATTTGAAATTAATTTTTGTTTTAGCTGCGAATTTAGTCAAAGCTCATTTTTGTGCTTCAGGATATCTACTGCTTCCAGTGCCATTTGTTAAAAAGGCTATTCTTCTTTGAATTTTTTATGTACCCTTTAAAAAATTCATTTAGGTATAATTGTGTGCATCCTTTACTTTTTAAAAAAATAGAAACGACATTCATCATTAGTGGAAGGTTAACAATTTTTTGGACGGGATAGTTCTGAAAACAGAATAAAACACCTTCACATGTCAAATCAGTCAATATGCATACATATTAGAATGCATATTGTATACATATTATGCATATTATACATATTAGAATGCATACATATTAGAATGCATATATTAGAATGAAAAATAATTCAAACCACTAAAATCATCCAAGACTATAAGTAATAAAAGTATATTAAGTCAAGTTGCTTAGTTCTATACATTAGAATGAGTTCAGAAAGGCCTGTTTAAACCAGGAATAAGTAAAAACTTTGCTTTGTTTGCTTGTTTTTGTTTTCTGAGACCGGAATTGAGGCACTACTGCCACCTTATGGAAATATTCTCCCTTTACAGGCAATTATGAAAAGCAACCAGGGTGTATTTTCTACTTTCTTAATTCTTTATGATGCAAATTTAGTGAGGTCTTTTTTTCCTTTATTAAAAATAGTTGTAGCTATTTGCATCAAAGAACTATGTTATTTGTGGTGATATATTTACATATATTTGTGGTAATATATTTTAATAGTTTAATTTGTTAAATAATGTGTGTCAGATAATAATTCTAATTCAAATTAAAACTAGAAAAAAACAGAGTTTTTCTTTTTTCTGTGAAAAATGAAAGTGGATTCTAAAAGTTATATAAAAATGTTTGGCAACTATGAAGCCAGGGAGATCCCGGCCTCCAAGAGGACTTCAGGTCTCATTTTCCTCCCAGTTCTTTGACTTTCCCCTAAGCCTTTAGTGGGGAAAGTAAAAAAATAATAATAATTTTCCTCCCACTTTCTAGCTTATTCTGGCTGGGCTAATAATCAAATTAAAACGAGACAGATTAACAGGAGAAAATTACCAAATTTAGTAGGTATGGATATTAGAGAATGCCATGAGAATGTGAGACTTGGGGACACTTGGGCAGTTGAGGCTTATATGCCATCTTAAGCTAAGGAGGAGGGGGGCTTGTGGTTTGGGACTTCAAAGGAAGGCAAGTCACATGGAGGTAGGAAAGCAGATGTTTGGTAAATAAATGTTTGCTGCGCCATCTTTAACAGTGGGACACAGAGAGGACTTTGATCAAATGGAACTTGCAAGGTTCCTCACTCAGTTGAGATTAATCTATAGATATCTATGATGATATCTCGCTTCCTGGAGCAGGTCCTCTATCTAAATTCCTCTTAGGCAGTTAAAGGGAAGATCAAGGATTTTTCTGAATCTTTCTTTTCTCTAGCTTAAAATAACCAATATCCCAAAAGGCATATTTTAGAGTGGCCAACTTTACCTTTCCTCAATATAACATGTAAACAGGGTTTGAGGTTGGTGTTTCGCTTTTCAGTTTTGTTCATAGGATGAGACCATGGAGATAGAACAATGACAGAACTAGAAGAAGAATGGACTTTAACTTAGAATTGTTAGACTTGCAGCGGATTACAGTAACTTTGAGCCTTTGAGTAGATTCTTCCCATTGCGAAAAAGCAACTCGATTTTTCTTTGACTGTCAAGATCAATCACTCTAGACCAGTGGTTCTCGAACGTTAGCATGATCACGTCCACCTGGAGGACTTGTTACACACAGGTTACTTAGTTTCTGATTCAATGGTTCTAGGATTGGCCTGAAGCTTTGCCTGTCTAACAAGTCACCAAGTGATATTGTTGCTGCTATTCTGGGGACCTCACTTGAGAAACACTTCCCTACACAATGCTCTTACCACATTTTTGTGTCTGTTTTGGAAAGGGGTGAGCATAGTCTTGTGAAGTATGAAAATTATAAAGCTATCCAATGAGGATATGTTTTTTGGAAATGTAACTATGGGGAGAATAATGTATGTGGATTCTGAGCAGGCACTATCTGATCATTTGCTGGCATAGTTTTGGTCATCTAGCATTTGAAACCTCTCTCTATGTTTGTGGAACATTCCCTTCTGTGATTCTTCATGGTTTCAGAACTCTTTCCCACTAGAGAAGCTGTAAAGTCTAGCATTTCTTTTTCTACCCCAGGAAAGTAAGGCACAGGCACAGGATCTAAGTGTTTTTTTGGTGAGGGGTGTAGGTAGGGGGAGATTGTCTCAAGAGCAAGTGCTTCCCCACGCTGGGTTGGTCCCATCCAGTGTCCTGCTGCTGCAGCCACACCATCTTTACCAGGTTGTTCCTGTGACATGATTTGTGCCACAGTTATGGGTGCCTGGACACCTTGATTTCCCCCACTTATTTTTTTTCAATTTTCTAATCTTGTCCAAAATTCTACGAGCTACTATTGCTTTTCTGCTCAAGTTAGTCAGTCAGTGTATGTTGCTTGCAAAACGGAACCTGACATGTACCAAAAGTACAAGCCAATAATGATGTAGGGTACAGGTGATATGGTTGACAATAGAGATTTTTTTTGTTTTTAAATACAATAAGTATTTTGTTATACTCTACATTATAGGTTAAATTACATCATACCTCATGTTTTTTTTGGGGGTATAAATAGTAAATTAAACTGGGTATGGATGTCAATGACTTTATATAACTACACTTTTAGTTATCATGTTTCTGAAAATTCTTAGTGATACTTATCCCTTTAAAAAGAAACACCAAGAGAATCCTATTTTTTTAGAGAATGAGTGGAAATGAAAAAGAAAGAAGTGAAGGGGGAAAAATAGAAAAGAAGAAAAAGAAATGAAGGCAAATCAACGTTCAAAGGACAATGGTTTAGAAATATGAAATATAGGACAATACACTTCTGAGACATCTGAAGTTTTCTGCGTTAGAAATAAAATTGTGTAAAACATTATTAAAGTTTGTAAATATTTGCAAATTGGAAATGGAGAAATTTACAAAATTGCCAATTTACATTTTTATGACTCAAATTGGATAGATTTGGGTAACTAGTCTCTCAATTCTACTTCTCTTCTAAATATATATAGTGTATACACGTGTGTGTGTGTGTGTGTGTGTGTGTGTGTGTGTGTTCTATCCCACTAATTAAAAATAGAATGAGTTGGAATTGAATTGCTTTTTCTCTCCAAAATGAATGGAGTTGCACTTCACTTAAAGTCTTATCTAGTGCTTACCATGCACGCTTTGTGAATTAGGCAGACTGAGAGGTCATCAAATTCAATGGCTTAAGCCTTTTTTTCCCCCATTCAGAGATCATTCTCTGAAGGCACGCTACCTGTTGCTCACCAGAAGAGCAAGGAACACTGACCGAATCCCAGAATGTTCCTACAGAACCACAATGCAACCGTCAAAACCAGGAAATTCACAGGGACATCACTGACATTTAATCCTCACACCTCATTCAAGATTGGCCAGTTCTCCCAAAGAGTCCTTTATAACAAAAAGGATTCAATTTAGAATCTCGAGTTGCATTTATCTGGCATGTCTCTTTAGTTCCTTTATTCTGGAATAGTTCCTCAATCTTAACTATCATAACTGTGATACTTTTGAAGGCGGAAGTCCAGATATTTTGTAGAATATCTCCAAGTGATTTTTTTTCTCATGATTAGAAATGGATTATGCGTCTTTGATTAGAAAAATCACAAAAGTGATGCTGTGTTTTTATTGAATTGTATCTAGTGGTACATGATTTCGATGGGCCCATTAGTGATAATGTTTATTTAGATCACGTGGTTAAGGCGATGTTTGCCAAGTTTCCCCACTTTAAACTTACTTTTTCTCTTTTTACTGAAGTATTTTTGTGGTGAGTTACTTTGAAACTATATAAATAACTTATTTCTCATTAAACTTTAAGCTTATTTATATCATTTCAACTTATCCACTCCTTTATAATTGTTTGGACTTGTGATTTTCAATTTTATTCAGTGAGTTACAATTAGGTACAAGCATTACATATTTTGATGTCAAGTTGTCTCAAATTTGATGTGGAACAGCCCCTTCAAGTTGCCCTGCCTGTCTTTTTGATGTGTCTCCATTATTCTTCAAGTACTTTCTTGATTTTCTGCCTAAGATGTTCCACAATTATTATTTTGTGTTTTCTTTGCCACAACCTTGGAATAAACCATTTCTCCAAAGATCCTTGGTCCACTTAGCAGTGCATAATATTTAGAAACCTAGACCTGGGAGATAACTGTGTTCACTGCTATTGAGATGTGCTGCTCCCAGGTCCTCTCAGCAAACAAAGCTAGAGAATAGATGTTTGCTTATGTTCTTTTGTTTTGTTTGCTTAGGTTAGATTCCGCATAAGTGAGATCACATGGTATTTATCTTTTTCCTGCCTGACTTATTTCACTTAGCATAACACCCTCAAGGTGCAAAATGCATCCATATTGTCACAAATGGCAGAATTTTATTCTTTTTCATGGATGAATAATATTCCATTATACACCAAGGGTGCCAAAAAATGTATACACATTTTAACAAAGGAAAAAACTGTATTAAAGTTATGCTGATGGTGGCTACTTTTGAGCACTTCTTGTATTTGCAAAAGTCAAACGTGACTTGTATTCATCTTTTGTTATCGATATACATTATTACAATTTTAATAGTTTGTCCTTTCTTAAAATGTGTATATATTTTTTGGCATCCTCTGTAAATGCATAATTTCTTAATGCACATATCCATCGGTGGACACTTAGGTTGTTTCTATATCTTGGCTGCTGTAAACAATGCTGCAGTGGACATGGGATGCAGATATCTTTCCGAGTTAGTGTTTTCATTCTCTTTGGATAAATACTCAGAAGTGTAATTACTGGATCATGTGGTAATTCTATTTTTTTTTTAAATTTTTTGAGGAGTTGTTTTAATTACAGGCAAAACACCTTTTCTCTCGTGTGAGATGCCATTTCCCAATGACTGCAGAGCAAGTATTCAAAGCAAGTTTTAAAGTGGAAGTTAAAAAGGAATCACCTCACTCTAAATTCTGTATTTATGGATCAATTTTAAATTTGGTTTTACCAAAACTAATCAAATAAGAAAAGATGTAAAATTCAGGAAAGTCAATGTTTCACGAGTATAGAATGTTTCTCCTTGGCTGTATTTTGCTGGGGTAGGTGGTTTCTGCAAGTCAATAAATTACAAGGACATAATGTTTCTTCTCTAAGCAATTTAGAAAACACAGTGTTTTTATATTAGATGCTTGCTTTGTAGTATGCCTGCACACCACAACCTTTTTTTTCTTTACAAAGATGACAACAAGAATGACCAGGATAATGGTCCTGGAGGTCTATTTATCTTTGAGTTGTTGGAGTTAAGTGTTTTTTAAATCTGTTTGAAGAAAAACTTGTGACAATGTCTGCAGATGGCTATAATCATGCTTCTTTTTTTTTTTACACATTTATAGTCCAGTTTTATTTATTTAGTTGTAGAGGCTTTTATCCTATTCTTCAATATGCAAGTTGCACTCAGATTTTTGTTCCAGCTTAAAGGAATTTTTATGAAATAATCTAATAACATTCTTATTTATGGAAAGAGACTTTTTAAGGAGAAAATAAAATGTCTATGTTGGTTAGAGATTTAATTTTGTTGTGGAAGAATGACTTGTGTTTAGGAATTGGGATAGAAGGTTGTAAAACTTTTGGTCCTTGTGAAAGCCAGAGAACATTCATTCACCCAGTTATTTCACATTCCTTGGACCACACCATGGTTCTCTTACTCTTATATGTTCTTCACCATCTTTCTATGTACAAACCAGAACGTGCAATAACTTCACCACTCCGTCATTTGAAAACCTCTTTCAATTACTCACTAATAGCCTTGCTTGTCTGGGAATAAGATAAAGAAGGCATTCTGCATGAAAGCTGGTAGAAGGAGAAGCTTGGCAAGTATCTGGCAGCCTTTCTCAGGGTTGTCTGAGATTTAGAGAGAAGAGAATAAGCATTGAATCCCAAATACTGGTCAAGCAGTGTAGGGAACTGTAGGGTAGATCTTTATTATGGATAGGGCTTGCAGGCTAGGAATTGTATTGCTATTGTTATGAACTATATTGTCCTTGGTCATTCTAGTTGGTCAAGAAGAGCTACCAATTAATTCAAGAGTCTCAGCTCACTGAAGTGAAACCATGAAATGATTTTAGTTTTTCTAATAATTGCCCCAGTTATAAAATTTTGAATACCTTTTTCATACTGTGTTGCTTTTCTTTGTCATTTGTCACTTACCAATGCCTCCTTCATGTGTGGGCATATGGACGTACTACACTGTCACTAGGAGAGCACAGTACCACAGGCCTCTTGGGATTGTCTGGTTCTTTGTGATGCTGCTGATTGCTGCTGATGTGGTGGTTTCCTAGTGTTTATGCATTTGGTTTGCATGTGTTCCCTTCCCTCAAAGACAGGCAAGAGTCAAAAGCTAGATCAAGTGGGTTTGGTTGCCACTCCAAGAAGTCTGAATTTTTCTTTAAGTTTAATGAGAAAGCATTGACGGATTTGAATAATAACCTGATCTGATTGTTACTTCTGACAGAAAACTCTATTAAGTCACGGATGTCTGTACAGGAGCAGGGGTGGGGGCAGAGACCACTTAGGGGGCTGTGGCAGAGGTCTGGATGAGAGATGATTGTGCCTAAGATTAGAGCACTACTGGTGAAGCAGCTGGATTCAACATACATTTTGACTGCGGAGACAATAGAACTTACTGGGCGACTGGATGCAAGGTGTGAAACAAAACTAAGAGTGAAGGACCAAAAGTGCATCCACGTCTGCACAGCAGACGTTACAACTGCAAAAGGTGGGAGAACTTTGAGTGATCACCTGGGAACAACGACGAGAATAAGGACTGAATGATATAGTCAGAGGGTAGGAACTTCATTGTTGGCAGAGCAAAGCTCCGTCCTTCCTCTCTGACCCCATGAGTCCCCGTGGGACTCATTTCCACTTTCCCAAGAAGTGAAAATTTATCTGATTTTAGGGAAAGTGGTATCATCCAATGAAAACAGGTGTCAGGTAAGATGGAATAGGAAAGGGCTGTTAGAAGCAAGATGAAGAGATTTATTCATAACCTAACGATACTGAAGGTTCATAGAGACTGAGGGTGTAAAATGAGGACAGAGGATGAGAATGTTGGAAGAAACAGCATGAGGGAGCCCCTGATTTTACTGTGAGGTAAAAGCTATCATGGGAAATAGATTGAAATCACTTGTTGATGAGGAATGAGAAATACTGAGCAAGAAAATTTGGTTTACAGGCCAAATAATAGAACTTACCAGTGCCAAATTTCTACCTGGAATGTTAACATCATGGTACACACATCCTGTGTTGATAGGAGGGCATGGGTGGAGGTCTTCTCTGTGTTTCACAGTTTAACTTGGTGGGTATTTTCTAATTTATACATTTACTACTGAGTAGAGTAATTGTGACATCAAAAGGAAATCATCCAATCATGATTTTCTGCTTTTCTTTTAAAATTTCTTCTCACTTAGTGTTATTAGTCTTTTACTTTTTTCTCCCTGCCTACACTCGTGTCTCACTTCTCACCTGGTCTATAGGTTATGATATATTGTACAACGTACAACATACTAAAAACATTTTAACATCTTATTTTAAGTTTGAAATGGATTTTTGGCAGTTTTTAGACCTAGGATTTTAGAAATACTCAACTGGACTGTATCTCTTGTCATGACTCTCAATCATCATAACATCAACCTTTCACTTTTTCAGAAAGTGAATATTGCTATGTGGATGACCAGATCATCATGTCACCTTGTGATGTCACTAGTGACATGTCTATATGTGTACAGTGAGCAACTAGGTGATTTCTCTCTTATGAAAGATAAGGCAACATCTTCAAACAAAACATGAAATTTGACACAGCTAAACATTATTCCTTCTCTACTGTCTTAACTATTGGTATGTTCATTAAAAATTTACATATACTGCTGTATTAGGACATATGTCACTCTGTTTTCAAACCTCACTGTGACCCATGTGATGGGATTTGAACTTTGAAGTTACAGGATTGCGTCTTCTACAATGTGAAAGGTGGGGTGGGGAATGACTGTGTAGGAGCAATTTAACTTTGTGAATGGAAAAAACAGTTCTGTCATGTGAGAGGCTCAATGAATAATATACAGATCAAATGTGTTAAATTGCTTTATTGAGAGATGGATTTTCCAGTACAAAAAGTTCCTTATACACTTTTTAGCTTTGAAGACTGAAAGGGGTTAGCATAAATCAACCATGTGGCTTTGTTAAGTGTTCTTGTAAAAAGCAAATATTTTCCAAGATACAAATTAGAAACTGTGATAGCAGCCTTCTATTACAAGCTTAGTTAAAATGAAATAATGCATCTGTATCTGTATTAACAAAAGGCCAAAGACGTACTGAATCCGCTAACTGGACTTTCTACAATGGATTGGCAAGATAAAGATTGTAGATGCTACCTATTGAGGCAGCGACAACCTTCACACGTAAGGTAATACTGCTCCTTAGAAAACTTTACATCTAATTACGTATTCAATATTTATATTCTCATTGTATCGTAGGCTCCCTAGAGGCAAGGATCATATGCTCAGAAGTTTTTACAATGTCTGGCATGCTATAGCCTCTCAATAAATTCTGATTTAAGAATAATCTAATTTTAATTTGGGAAGATTAGTCAACTTGGGAAACTGTGCTACTTATTAATCAAATTTTAGCTATATAATTGAGACAGGAGTAGGAAAAAACACATTTCACAGATAACTTAGTCATTTTAATTACCAGTTTCTACCTTCTCTTTCTGCAGCAAGCCTTTTTCTAGAGATGATTTTGATCTGCCTTTGGAGAGAAATGTAGTCAATAACCAATGGTCCCATGAATAGCAGATAGAAAAGGCTAAGGGCCTAGAAATTAATAAATTATATAATCAGTCCTCAAAGTTTTATGTGTAACACATTTTTGTGTATACTGACACAAGTAACATTTGATGTTGTTCGTAGTGTAGGGGAGACGCTTGTCACCCAACTGTTAAAGTAGAAACTGGGCTTTAACAACATACAAACATGAAATCAATTAATTCACTAAAGATATTTGGTTCAAAGTTAACTATCAGGGATTCCACGAAAGTTCCAAGAAAAAACCATCAGATACATACATCAGCAATTATAGTGCAAGAAAAAGAAATTAGACTCTTCTGTCAACTCCTTAGGAGAAAAGTAAAGTGCCTTAACTATGTTAATCTAAAACAAAATGCCAAAGTGAGAGGCAACAAGCATTTATCTGAGATCCAAAAGAATAGCTACTCAGAAAGCACAGATGCAGGCAGAAACCCAGGTCCTGTTCTGATTAGGGTGTGAAGGCAAAGAGTTTTTATGAGAAAGGGAAAGGGAGTAATCACATTAATAGAAGGAAGGAATATCTATTGGTGCTAATAAGTCAAGAAAGGAATTTCTGGAGGTGCAGATAAACTAAGTCATTCTTTAGCTGTACACGGTGGTGCTAAAGAATGTCTTTAACTTTCAGTCCTATAGTCAGAATACCTGCTTTGCAAACAGTTGTTTGCAATACCATGTTGCTTTATTCCAGTCCAAAGGTTATTTTGCTCATTTTAAACATCCCAAAGTTGGAGGCGTGAGACCTCTTCTGAGATGGCAGCTCCAACTCCATTTCCAAGTGGCTCTGTTTCTGTTATTTTTCACAGCTAAGATCATCAGGGCCTCCTACAATGCAGTGAAGATTGGTGGCCATAGATGTACTGTCCTTTTCATAATCCACTCACCAAGCATTTTTCCTTTGGCTGCAAAACTGCTTTTGGTCGGATATGAGGAATTCAGCCATGTGTGGGGACAGAGCCCCAGAAAGCAGTTTCCAGGCTCTCATCCTCATGTGGAGAGGTGCTGGCTCAGATAGTGGATGGCCGTCAGCTGTGGCTGGTTGGCCATCAGCTGTAGCCATTAAGCCATTGGTCACTGATATAACTGCCGCAGCTACGGAGGGGAGCCAAGGAGAGTGAAGGAGGAGACTGAAGGAGGGTAAGGAGAGTCGAGAGTTGGTCGGTTGGTCGGTTGGCAGCAAAGCGGACAGCAGGTCGCACGTCGTGTAAACCCAGCCTCCAGTGAGACTATAGTGGTATGACTTCCCTACCTATGGCTCCGTGGGTGTTCCTTTTTGGCCTCACCATGTCCTGCGTTCTTATGTGGGGAGCGGGAGCTGAGACCCCGCAGGGCGCCCCGCCAGACACCCCGCACGACACATGGCGTAGTCGGCAGGATATGGTGTCGGCTGAAACTCTAAGGAATATACTGGAGCAGTTTACAAGTATAAAAGCTCAGTTTCGTAAGCAGCCTATGGTGCTGGCCAAAACCTACCAAAACATGGTGGAGCGGTTTGTGTGTGTGAGAGCCCAGCTTCCGGAGGCCCATGAGAAGCGACACTGGGAAAGGGAGGCGCGGTCTGCCTGGGAGACTCAAGCCAACAGCTGGCACACCACCTTCTTGGCCATGGAAGGCGTTGCCCTTATTTTGGTGATCTGCTGCGACCTTGGGCTCCGAGGCTTGTGGATATCTTCCGCGGAGGCCTCCACCCACTCAGACACCTGGCACGATGAGCAAGATTCCAACCAGGTAGGAATGGAGTCTGACTCTGGGCAGGAGGACATGTGGCCCCCGCACAGTGTGTGGTGCTCGGTGGCCACTGTTCTCAGGAGTTGGACCCCCAAGGAGGGGTGGGAGGATATGGAGGGCTCTCCGGCCAGCATGGAGAGGGCCCTGCAAGCTCTGACTGAGCAGTTGCCGGAGGAGGAGAAGGCTACAGCCGGCCGCGTGGGCTGGATGTTCCTTAGGGCCTTGAGTCTTAACACGGAAAATGCACTTAATGAAATGGCCCAGGCGCCGGACCAGGTGTCCCGGATGGAGGCGCTGGAAGCCCGGGTCTGCCTGTTAGAAGAGGGGCCCCACAGTGGAGACAATGTAGCTCCTAACCCCCAAGCCCGGCCAATCTTGAAGCAAAGGGTAAAACGTGAGCAACCTTTGGGCCCCGGGGGCATTGCTGCCGGCAACCCAGCTGTGACTGAGTTCACAACCTACACCCCTTACACTCCTACTAAGTTGTAGGAGCTGGGGGGGCGGTGCCGACAGCGCCCTGGAGAGCCAGTCTCGGCTTGGCTACTACGTTTATGGGATGAGGGAGCAGACAACATTCTCTGCTCCCCAGGCGAGATGGAAAAGCTAGCCTTTGTGACAGTGCATTCATCCCTGCAACAGAGGTTACAGAACTGCCATAGGTTGACCCACAACCAGGGCAACCACTCTCTAATGGAGTGGCTCACTGCTGCGGTACGCACAGTATGGGGACAGGCTAGTGAACTGCCAGGCACTGTGAGTCAATGGCATTCATATACGGAACTCATGCAAATTATCCGTGAAATGGGTATGAGAAATGCTATTTTTAACCTTAACATGCAGGGGCCAGATGACGAGCTTTTTACAACCAGCATGAGATCTGGTTTTGGATACTGCACCTGAGAGTGCTTTTGGCTCCTTGGTTGCTATTGTAACACCTTATGTAGGGCGACGGATCCATGAAGTTACAACTGCCATGGCCACCCTAGGGGATGTTGAAAGCCGGAGGCGAAGAAAGTTAAGAAAGGAGGTCCGCACAGTTGAGACCTGGAAGCCCAAACCAAAGGTAAAGGGGCGAGGTCGCGGGCCTCAGAGAGTAACACGCGCACAGCTGTGGCGTGATCTCATGGCAGCAGGGGTCGATCGGGAGAAAATAGACCGACAATCCAATGCACTCCTACTGGAACTTTGGAAACAGCTGCGTCCGGAACAGCAATTCCGACGCCAAAAGGAGAAGTCTGGGAAAGCAGGACCTGTGTCCCTCCAGGACTTTATGCCACTGCTTGAGGACGACTCCATTCAGCTTGATTAGGGGCGGGGCCAAGGTACCGGGTCTGAGGGGAGGAGCAGGGACCGGAGGCCCCATGTGGAACTGTCCATACATTGGTCCCCTTCTAATGTGCAGAGGGTTTTGGCCCTAGTTGACACTGGCGCAGACTGCAGTCTTGTCTATGGGAACCCAGAACTGTTCCCCGGACCAGCAATCTGCATTGATGGCTATGGGGGAAAGACTGTGACTGTGAAAGCCGTTTCCTTGCCACTGGGTACAGGAAGGCTTCCTCCTCGTACCTACAAGGTTTATGTCTCCCCTGTTCCAGAGTATATTCTAGGGGTGGATGTGTTACATGGCCTCAGCTTACAGACGTCGGTAGGAGAGTTCCGTCTCCGGATCCGGGTGGTGAAAGCGGTGACACGCGGGCATGCTCACCACCCTCCTCAAGTGTTGCCACAGCCCTGGCGCGTGGTTACAGTGCGATAGTACTGCCTGCCAGGAGGGCAGGAGGAGATTGGTCGCACAATATTGGAATTGGAGAAGGCACATATTGTGAGGCCAACGCACAGTCCTTTTAACTCCCCAGTATGGCCTGTCAAGCCAGACGGGACCTGGCGAATGACTGTGGACTATAGGGAGTTAAATTAGGTGACACCACCTTTGCATGCTGCAGTGCCTTCAATACATGATTTAATGGATCGTCTGACTGTCAGCCTGGGGACATATCACTATGTAGTGGACTTGGCCAATGCTTTTTTTCTCCATTGACATTGCACCCTAGTGTCAAGAGCAGTTTGCTTTTACTTGGGACGGGCGGCAGTGGACTTTTCAAGTCCTTCCACAAGGATACTTGTACAGCCCCACTATCTGCCACGGGCTCGTGGCCCAGGATTTGGCACAGTGGGATCACCTGTCCTCTGTGGCCTTGTTTCATTATGTCGATGATATTCTATTAACATCAGATTCTCTTTCTGATTTAGAGAAAGCAGCTCCCTCTCTTCTCCGCCACCTGAAGTCACGAGGCTGGGCGGTGAATGAGGAAAAGGTCCAAGGCCCTGGCTTATCCGTCAAGTTTTTGGGTGTTGTGTGGTCGGGTAAGACAAAGGTTATACCCGAGGCGATTATTGATAAGATACAAGCCTTTCCCCGGCCGACCAACATCTCCCAACTGCAGACATATTTGGGTCTGCTAGGATATTGGCAGGCGTTTGTACCCCACATGGCACAAATGGCAAGGCCCTTGTACAACATGATTAAAAAGGGGGCCTCATGGGATTGGACAGAAGCTATAGAGCAAGGCTTCATTGCCACGAAACGGGCAGTGCAGCAGGCACAGGCTCTGCAAGTAGTGGACCCTGGCCGCCGATTTGAACTTGATGTTCACGTAACCCAAGAGGGGTACGGATGGGGCCTCTGGCAACGGCAGGAGCGTCTCCGATTGCCAGTAAGATTTTGGTCCCAATTATGGAAAGGAGTGGAGGTCCGCTACTCTCTGATAGAGAAACAGCTGGCCACTGTGTACGCAGCCCTAGTGGCCACAGAAGCCATTACAGGAGCGGCACGGGTAGTGGTTCGAACAACCTATCCTGTCCAGGGGTGGGTGCGTACGTGGACCCAGGGACCCAAAACGGGGGTGGCACAGACCACCACCCTCGCCAAGTGGGGTGCCTACTTGGAGCAACGTAGCACTCTTAGCTCAAGCCCTTTGAGCACAGAGCTACAACAGGTCCTGGGGCCTGTGGAGCTTGTAGCCCAGGCTGAGCCAAGCGATCTCTTAGAGGGGAGGACTTGGAGCCCTCGCCCTACAAAGAAGGACAGCCCCCAGTACCTGAGGATGCCTGGTTTACTGATGGTTCTAGCCGAGGGGCTGCAGCGGTTTGGACGGCTATTGGTGTGCAGCCCAAAACAGACACCATTTGGTTTGATACTGGGATGGGCCAGAGTAGCCAGTGGGCTGAATTACGGGGCTGTGTGGATGGTAATCAGCCACGAGCCTGGGCCCCTAGTCATTTGTACTGACAGCTGGGCGGTGTTCCGGGCCTAACATTGTGGCTCCCTACATGGAAACACCAAAACTGGTTGGTAGGACACCGTCCACTGTGGGGTCAAGCCATGTGGCAGGACCTCTGGGACCTAGGGCAGAGAAAGGAGGTAACCCTAATGCATGTCACAGGTCACACCCCTTTAGTGTCCCCAGGTAATGATGAAGCAGATGCCCTAGCACGGGTCCGATGGTTAGAACGGGCTCCTGCCACTGATGTGGCCCATTGGCTGCACAGGAGATTGCAGCACCCTGGAAGCCGAACCATGTGGCAGGTGAGCAGACGCTGGGGTCTGCCTTTGAAATGGCAGATGCCTGCTATGACTGTGCCGTCTGTGCCCAGGACAGTCCCCAAAGGCGGAGGCTCCCCTGGGAGACACAGCAGATAACGTGAGGGAGGGTGCCCCTCACTCGCTGGCAAGTGGATTACATTGGACCCCTGCCTAAGGCCCGCAATGCGATATACGCATTTACAGCAGTGGACACTGCTACGGGGTTGATGTTTGCTTGGCCGTGTCCGGCTGCGGATCAGCGGCATACAGTCATCGCTCTTACACGGCTGTGCGCCCTTTATGGGTGCCCCCAAGTCATTGAAAGTGACAGGGGTACCCATTTTACGGGGCAAGAGGTGCAGCGCTGGGCTGCCAGGATGGACGTGCAATGGTTGTTTCATGCTCCATACAACCCACAAGCAGCTGGCATGATTGAACGCTATAATGGCCTTTTGAAGCAAGGTCTCCGGGTGTCAAAACACCCTCCCACAATGCGTGACTGGGCCTCGCGTCTATGGGATGTCCTGAGAGTCCTGAATGAGAGACCACGGAAGGGAGGACCGGCACCAGTAGAAGCTCTGCTACACCAAACAGCCACTCCCATTCAATTACAAGTTACCACCAGTGAGACTCTGTTAAAGCCAGGCTACGGCAGAAATGGAAACATTTTGCTGCCAACACCCACATGCTTGAAAGCAGGGGAACGGCAGCAATGGACTTGGCCCTGGCAGGTCAAAAGCCCCCACTGTCGATGGTTGGGCCTGTAGCCCCATGGGGGGCCGGTTTGACTCATGATTTGCAAGTGACGCCAGGGGTGGTGGCTGAGTGGCCACCACAAGTGACTGTAGTATATGGAGGTCCCGGTACCGGGATGATTTTGCAGGGAACCTATGTGCTCTCACTATGGCCTATTATGGGGTCCCCTGTACTGTTACATGTTGAAACTATGCAAGGGACCCCAAGCACTGCCATAAAGGTCTGGTACCACAAACCTGGAAAGGTGCCAGTGGCAGCGACCCTCCTTTCCCAGGACAAAAAGCTAGTGTGTATCCTCCCAGATGGAAGGGATTTGCCATTATTCGTTCCTAAGACTACCGTTTCTTTTCGTCCATAGGTGTCAATAGTCTAATATGGCACAGGGACCCTCGCAGAAGACGCTTGTTGTGTAGATTATGAGGCGAGAACCTGCAGGGGTGGAGTGTGGGGACAGAGCCCCAGAAAGCAGTTTCCAGGCTCTCATCCTCATGTGGAGAGGTGCTGGCTCAGATAGTGGATGGCCGTCAGTTGTAGCCATTAAGCCATTGGTCACTGATATAACTGCCTGGCTACGGAGGGGAGCCAAGGAGAGTGAAGGAGGAGACTGAAGGAGAGTAAGGAGAGTCGAGGAGAGTTGGTCGGTTGGTCGGTTGGCAGCAAAGCGGACAGCAGGTCGCACGTCGTGTAAACCCAGCCTCCAGTGAGACCATAGTGGTATGACTTCCCTACCTATGGCTCTGTGGGTGTTCCTTTTTGGCCTCACCATGTCCTGCGTTCTTATGTGGGGAGCGGGAGCTGAGACCCCGCAGGCCGCCCCGCCGGACACCCCGCACGACACATGAGTTGCTAAAGATTTCCGCTGGGGCGAAATGGATGGAGACAGGAGTGCTGTTGACAAGGACCACCATTTCGCAAACTTTCTAAACACTTTCAAAGGGAAACATCTATACTATGGGAGGAGGGGATGGACAGGGAGGATGACATTTGTTGAGAACCTACTGTCAGTTATGGAGCAAAGCACTTTCAATAGTTAATCTTATTTATCTGAACCTACAACATTCTAGTGAGGTAGTGGAAAACCCCAGTGACAGCAAAAGTAATTGAGGATTATAGAAATTTGGAGGCTTGTTCAGTTAAGGGGGAACAAAAGAACTCAATGGAGCCTGTGCGTTTTGATGTCCATGCTGGTGAAGGAACTTCCGTGTTATAGTGGAGGAGCCAGAGCCCGAAGTGCTTCCCAAGTGTCACCAGTTAGAAAGTAGGACACAAAATCCAGTGGCAGCAGGATAATCCACCGCAAAGGAAAAGCAGGATTTAAATGCACTTCGCAGCTGAAATTAAGCAATTCCTGGAATGGGGGTGGCAAAGAGGCAGGTAGAGTTCTTTATGAAACACGTAGGGACATTTTCAGTAGCCCCCACGCACACTGGGTCCAGATTACTGTAAGATCAACAGACTGGCGGGTCTGTGGACATCTGGAAGATTGCAGGACAACAGGAAGCATTTGTCTCCTCCTCCTGCAGAGCTTTCTCTCGCCGCTCCACGCCCCCAGGGGACCAAAGGCGCCAGAAGTTGTTTCCTGCTGATTTCCACTCCTCTCTGGAAGGTCCTGGAGGGTGGAGGCCGGGCTTTGCTGGAGGTCAGCGTTGGCCACGCCCCGCGGGAGTCCGGGGCCTCACCCCTTCTCGGTGCCCCTTCCCTCTGTTCATCTGCAGCTCCGAGGCCCCTTACAGCAGCCGGCGCTTTGAGCTCAGTCGCGAAGAAGACATGGCGAAGTCCAAGGGCCGTCTGTACCTTTGGATGTGCTTGGCTGCAGCGCTGGCATCTTTCCTGGCAGGATTTATGGTGGGTAAGTGTACAAACCGCTTCCTGAGCCCAGGGCTGGCGCTCCTCCGCGAAGAAAACTCTGCTGGGCTGGCCAGGCCGGCTGAGCTCAGTCTCAATCCGAACGGGTGAACTCCATGAATTTCAGCCAAACTGGAAACGGAATGGAATGCGTTTGGGCCTTCCTAATAAAGTGTGACTGAAATCCAGAGTTACTGCTCGCTGAGTTCAAGGTACTGTTAAGGGCTGTTTGAAAGACAGTTTGGGGTTTGCCACTATCAGGGATGAAAGCAATTGTTTCAGCGGGAAGCATTATTAATGAGTCAAAATTCGCAATGAGTATGGGCAGCTCTGCAAAAAACAGCTCCTCCCTCATCATTTATTAAATTAATATTTGTGGAATATTAATTTAATTAGCTCCCTGCACTGTGCTAAGAACTAGATTCCCAGGGGAGAACAAGAAAGGAAAAAGCCCTTCCCTTGATAAGCAACATGTGGGAAAATGAAAAGAACTCTCATATAAAATTTGTTTTAACCAACTCAGAATGACACCACACAGCAGAACTTGGAGGTTTTCTGCATTTAATATGAATATTTTTGTAAAGCTCACCATGATCTATTTCTTAGTGAAGGGTTTTTTTTTTGTCTTGTAGTTTTTACAGTAGTTAAAACCAATGATGTGTGTATGTGGTATATATGTATATGTATATACATATATATGTATGTGTGTATTCTCCCCCAGGCTGGTTTCTTAAGCCTCTCAAAGAAACGACTACATCACTGCGCTACCATCAAAGCTTACGGTGGAACCTGGTGTCCGAGATGAAAGCTGAAAATGTTAAATCATTTCTTCGGTAAGTTTGTTCGGCATATTTGATCTTAAAAATAAAGCATTTAAAATATTGCAAAGTGAGAAGTGTATTAAAATTGGTTATATTCATGTGGGTAATCTGCTTTGTGTGAAATTATATGATACCACGTTCATTTATGGTAATTTTAAATGTCCCTTTGAACCACTCTTAGGGTAAAAACTATTTGAATGATGTGGGAGTCTTTCTTTCCTTACTTCATCTACAAAAAAAAAAGTATCTGATAATGCTATTAAGAGATTGTTTCAACTTCATGTTACTTTGGGCTAAAACTGAATGTTATTCTGTATTCCTCATGCCTGGGTTTAATCAGCAATGTTATTTTAACTTTATATCATGTCAGGAAGACTTAAATGGTTGTAAACTCTGACAGAGGAAAGGAGATAAAACTTTCCAATTCCATCTGCCACAAATTTAACTTCTATCCTATGTTGCAAATATAAGTAACAGAAATAGGACAAAATGGAAGCAAAAGAGTCAGTGCAAATCCACCAGTCTCCAAGCATGAAAAAAGAGTGATATTTGGGGGATTTATCTAGAACTCCTTGAAGGTAGTCCCTATGATTTTTATTAGTATACTCAGACTCTTTTAAAGGAGTGTCATTAGAAATACTCCAGCTTTATTGAAGTAGAATTTTCATAAAATAAACTGCATCCATATAAAGCCTACAATTTGAGAGTATTGACAGATGCATAATATAGGCAGCAAACCACCTCCTCAGTCGTGATACAGAAAATTTACATCATGCCCTTTTCTATTTATTCCTCCCTTCACCCTAGGCAATCACTGATCAGATTTATGTCACTACGGATTCCTTTGCATTTTTTCAGAATCTTAAGTAAATGGAATCATACAGTTCTGTGCCCTTTTGTGTCTGTTTTCATTCACTCAGCGTAATGATTCTGGAATTCACCCAGGTTGTTGCATGTATCAGTAGTTTATTGCTTTTTACTGCTGAGTTGTATTCCATTTATGAATATACTACAATGTATGGATGTTTCTAGTTTTTGATTAGTGAGAATAAAGGTGCTATGAACATAAGTTTACAACTTTTCTATGGACATATGTTTTCATTTCTCTTGGAATGGCTGTGTTGATGATAAGCATGTGTTTAACTGATTAAGAAAATGCCGAACAGATTTTAAAAGTGGTTGTACCCTTTTCCATTTCTACCAATCATACTGTCTGAGTGTACAGTGCCCCACACCTTGGCCAACAGTATTGTCAGTTGTTTTAACCTTAACCATTTTAATGGGTGTGTTGTGGCATCTCATTGTCCTTTCAGTTTGTTTTCCTGACATTTTGCATCTTCTCAGGTGCTTATTGGACTTTGTGCATCTTCGCTTATAAAGTCTCTGATTAAATATATTTTCCTGTTTAAATTGTTTTGTTTTCTTATTATTGAGTTGTAGGATTTCTTTGTATGTTCTGGATATAATATCTTTGTCAGACATGTATTGTGAATGTTTTATTCTGTCCTCTGGCTGGCCATTTTTGTTTAGTAGAATTTTTTAAGGCCAGACATTTTTAAGTCCAGTTGACCAATTTTTGTTTTATCCTTCAGACTCTATGTAATCTAATTTTGCCTATGAGAATTTGTGAAGAAATGTTTTCTTTTAGAAAAAAAAAATATATATATATATATTTCTTTTTATGGAGGGCACAGCTCATAGTGGCCCATGCGGGGATTGAAACAACAACCTTGAGGTTATTAGCACCGCGCTTTAACCAACTGAGCTAACCTGCCATGCCCAGAAGTTTTATAATTTTAGCTTGCAAACATTTAGGTCAGTGAGTCACTTCAAGTTAACTTTTGTGGATGTATGAGATAAGAGTTGATGATTTTTAAAATACGATTATTCATTTATTTCCACATTTGTTGAAAAACCTTTTCTTTCCCCATTGAATTGCCTTGGCATCTTTGTCCAGAATCACTTGACCACAAAATGTGTGATCTGTTTGTGGATTTTATATTTTCTTCTATTGATCTGTTGATCTGTATATCTCAATACCACACTATCTTGTTAGTGTAGTTTCATAGTAAGTCTGATAATTAGGTAGAGTTAATCCTACAAATTTTTCTTTTTAAAAATTGCTTTGACTCTTTTAAGTCATTTGTATTTCCAAATAAATTTTAGAATCAACTTCTCAATTTCTACCAAAAAAAAACACCAAAAAAAAAAACTGCTGGAATTTTGATTAAAGTTGCATTAAATCTATAGATGAATTTGGAAGAGAAGTAACATCTTTAAAATACTGAATCTTTCAGTCCCTTCATTCATTCATTTTAGGGATATACTGTAGTTTAACTTTTCACTCATTAAGGGACATTGGCATTTCCCCCCAGTTTTTGGCTATTATGATTAAAACTGCTATTAACATTTGTGTACAGGTTTTACTTGATCATTCCTCTGGGACAAAGGCCCAAGAGTGAAAATTGCTAGATTGTACATTTTTAATTATAGAAGAATCTGTCAAACTACTTTTTAATATGGCTGTATCATTTTATATTTTCCATTGGTGTTATCACTATTTTAAATTTTACACATCTGACAGGTGCATAGTGATGATATCTCAGTGTGGATTGTACTTCCCTAATGGCTAATTAATACTATTGAACATATTTTCCTGTGCTTATTCACCATCTGTATACTCTCTTCAGTGAAATGTCTGTTCATGTCTTTCACCTATTTTTCTTTAGATAGTTATATTTTTCCTTTTGAGCTTTAGGAGTTCTTATATTTTTCAGATACCAGTTTTTCGTCAGCTTTGTGGTGTACAGACATTTTTCCCAGTCTGTTATTTGTCTTTTATGTCTTAACAGGGTCATTTGCAGATCATACATTTTTAATTTTAATGAGGTCCAGTTATCAGTTTTTCCTTTTATGAATCAGGCTTTTGGGGTCATTCTAAGAACTCTGTGACTAGCCCCAGATCCCTTTTCCCCTCTTCCCCCCTCCCAAATTTTATAGTTTATTAAAGTTTGTGATTCATTTTTATATAAGGTATGAGGTTTGATTGGGGTTAGTTCTTTTGCCTATGGATGTCCAATGTTTCTAGCACCGTTTGTTGAAATGCTATCCTCTTCCATTTAATTACTTTTGTACCTTTGTCAAAAATCAGTTCAACATGTTTGTGTGAGTCTATTTCTGGGTTTCTATTTTGCCAAATTGATCTATGTACCTACTCTGTCCATTACCACACTGTCTTTTTTATTTATTTAATTAAATTTATTGGGATAACATTAGTTAATAACATTGCATAAGTTTCAGGTGTATAATTCTATAACACATCATCTGTATATTGCATTGTATGCTCACCACTCAGAGTTTAGGCTCCTTTCAACACCATATATTTGACCCCCTTTACCCTCTTCATCCTTCCCTGTCTCCCTTCCCTTCTGGCAACCACCGTACTGTTGTCTTTGAGTTTGTTTTGTTTGTTGCTTTCTGTTTATCCCACATATGAGTGAAATCATATGGTTATTGTCCTTTTCTATCTGACTTATTTCACTTGGGATGATACTCTCAAGATCCATTCATGTTGTCACTAATACCAATATTTCATCATTTTTTGTGGCTGAATAGTACTCCATTGTATATACAAAGTATGTATCACATCTTTATCCAATCACCCATTGAAGGGCACTTAAATTGTTTCTATGTCTCGGCCACCATGAATAATGCTGCAATGACTATAGGAGCACATATATCTTTATGAATAAATGTTTTCAATTTTTTGGGGTAGATACCCAGAAGAGGGATTGCTGAGTCATATGGTAGCTCTATTCTTAATTTTTTGATGACCCCCCCCTCCATACTGTTTTCCATAGTGGCTGTACCAATTTACATTCCCACCAGCAGTGTATAAGGGTTCCTTTTTCTCCACAATCTCTCCAACACTTGTTATTACTTGTCTTGTTGATAATAGCCATTCTAACAGTTGTGAGGTGGTATCTTATTGTGGTTTTGATTTGCATTTCCCTTATAGCTAGTTGAGCTATTTTTTCATATGTCTGTTGGCCATTTGTGTGATTTATTTCTCCTTCATATCTAAAACGATAACTTTATTGGATTTATTAGTCTTGGCTGGTGATTTCTCTCTTTCAATACTTGCAATATTTGATTACACTCTCTCCTAGCTTGTAAGGTTTCTGCTGAAAAATCCAATGGTAATATAATAGGGTTTCCTTTATAGGTTACAATCTTGTTTTTCCCTGGCTGCCTTGGAATTCTTTCTTTGTCATTAGCTTTTTTTCTTTTTTTAAAACTTTTTACTTATTTAAGTGTGTTTTTCCAGGACTCATCAGCTCCAAGTCAAGTAGTTATATCAATCTAGTTGTGGAGGGCACAGTTCACAGTGGCCCATGTGGGGATTGAACCGGCAACCTTGTTGTTAAGAGCACTGTGCTCTAACCAACTGAGCTAACCAGCCGCCCTGCCATTAACTTGCGACAGTTTTAATATAATGTGTTTTGAAGAAGGTCTTTTTGCATTGAGATAATTAAGTGTTCTGTTAGCCTCTTGGATTCAAGTGTTCAGCTCTTTACATAGGTTTGGGAAGTTCTCATAGATTATTTGTTTGAATAGGCTCTCTGGTCCCTTCTCCTTCTCTTACACTATTATTCATTCTAATGGAGTCAGATAGTTTTTATAAACTTCTTTTATTTTTTTATTAACTTTCATTTCTTTTTTTTCTTCACCTGAGTCATTTCTAGATTTCTCTTTTCAAGATCACTATTTTTTTCTTCCACCTAGTCTGTTCTATTTCCTAAACTCTCTTAATTCATCCTTCATCTCATTTATTGAGTTCTTCAGCGCCAGAATTTCTGTTTGGTTATTATATGTATGTGTGTATATACATATATATACATATATATATACAGTTTCAGTCTCTTTAGTAAAATACTCCTTTTTTTGTTTGTTGATTTCATTCCTGAGGTCGTTGTACTGCCTTTTTGAGATTTCTTGTATCTCCTTGAGTTTTTTTCAGAACTGCAATCCTGAATCCTGAAGATTATGATTTAAATCATAGTCTTCCTTGTTTTTGAGTTTATTTTCTATCGGAGCTACCTCGATACCTTGGTTATTCATAGTACTTGATGCATTATTTCTCTGCCTGGGCATTTTAGGGGTTGAAATCTTGTTTAAGTACTGTATTTTGTTTTTAATTTTAGCAGGTTGATAACTAGAGGCTTCTTTTGTTTTCCAGTAGATGGTGCTATAATATAATGCAAGTTTTGTTTTTCTTACCTGTACTACTGAGACTTCCTGAATCTCTGTGGGGCAGTGTTGCCTAGCCACTGAAAATGCCCTGTGTTCCGTGGAGGTAGGCATCCCCTTTGTGACTGGGTAAGCTTCGTCTCAGGCCACCACTCCTGTAATGGGATGTGGTAGGCAATGGGGTTTGGGGCCTGTGAGTTCCCCACGCTGCTTTCCTGCAACCCGAAGCTGCCAGCTGTGCTATCTGAGGTGTCCCAGCTGTCTCTAAGGGGTTCCTGGAGATGGGTGGGACAGGGGTAAGCAGGAGGGAGGGAAAGCGGGTTGGTGTATCTGTGGCTTTGTTTTTTCCCCTGGTGATGGTAGCTGCTCTGTCCTCCCTCCCCTACAACTCAGAAACACCCACCTTCAGATGTTTCAGTGCACAGACATCTCGGATGTGTTTGTGTGTTGAGCAAGGAATATTTTGTTAAATTATGGTTGTCTGACTTATTTTAACTTTAAGGGAAGAGACCAGGAGGTCTTCTCATGCCACCATGCTGCTTATGTCCCTCTGCACACTGTCGTTATTATTGAAGCTATATCATAAGCCTTAACAATGCATAGAATTATTCCTCCCACTTTATTCTTTTAAACAATTATTTAGCTATTCTATATCCTTTACCTTTTTATACAAATTATAAAATAGACATATTTATGCCTAGAAAAATCCTTGCTGGGACTTTGAGAGGAATTGCATTAATCTTACAGAGCAATTTGGGATACTTGACATTTTAACTTTGTCCAGTCTTCCCGTTCATGAACATGGTAAGTCTCTCCATTTACTTAGGTCTTCTTTAATTTCTTTTATCAAATTTTGTAATTTTCAGGATGTAGATCCTGTATATGTTTTGTTAGACTTATGTCTAAGTTTTTTTTTTTTAATTTTGTGGAGCAAATGTAAGTCTTTGTTTTTAATTTCAGTTTCCACATGTTTATTATCAATATACAGAAATACTGTTGATTTTTTGCGTGTGTTGTCCTTGTGTCCTGTGGCCTGTCTAAACTCATGTTAGATCTATGAATTTTTTTGTGGATTAATTAAGATATTCTCTCCAATCATGCCATCCTTAAATAGGAAAAATTTTATTTCTCCCTTTTCAAACTCTATGCCCTCTTCTACTTCTCCCCCTCCACCGCCTTTTTGCCAGTGTCTTCTGACTAGTATTGACATCTGATAAGTCCATAGTCATTTAAGTTATAAAACATGTCATTTTGTCTTTAATTTTCAGCAGTTTTACTATATGCCTAGGCACAGTATTTTTCAAATTCTGTTTATGGCTCTCCGAGCTTCTTGACTTTGTAAATTTTTGTCTTTCATTAATTTAGGAAGGTTTTATTTATTATTTGTTAACAATTCTCTGCAGCATTCTTTCTTTTCTCCCCTTCTGAGACTTCATCTAAGCCCTAGAATCAAATACGCAAAGTTGAAGTGCCTACAATATGGTAATATTTTCTTCCTGTCTCTTCTGTAATTTCATGAGATCAGAAAAATGCCATCTTAGTTTCCATGGATGAACTAGAGTGAGCTATATTAATGAGGAATGAAAACAGCTATACTCTTCTTATGACATTTGAGGTGATTTATGACTGGCACACACCAAATATTAGGAAGCTAATTAAAAAAAAATGTTTGTTTTGAGGGGCTTGTTTGGAGAGACAGTTAAAGAATCAGTAGGATGTGTTCTAAACAAATCACCTAGAAAGTTACATGAGGTGTTAGAAGCAAAACTTGGTGATGCTCTTGACCAAACATTAAAATTTATGTCTGTTTTTTATAGCACTACTGTGTTTTAATGTGTAATATAGCATAGGGTGGTAAGTTATATATGAATAGTTTGCATGATGATTGTCTTTTTAGAGTTGGCTTTCCTTTCCTTTCCATACTACTGAATAAAGAAATTGCACACCAACAAGATGACAAGAATAAAGGTAGAGTGATATATATTAAATTAGCAACCTAAGACTTGAGTGAAGAGGAGTTATGTTCAGTTTTCACAGTATCTAGAATTTGGAGAAGGTGATGACTTTTGTTATGACCTTCAAGAGAGTTATCTTTTGCCTGCAGGAGAAACAGGGTCCTCTGAAGAAACCAGTAAGGCAAGGAGGTCAAGCAAACACTCAGAGAAGGGATTGAGGATAGAGAATTGTTGATCATAGATCTGGAGGATTTGTGATCCACAAAAGAGTCTAGGAGGGAAGGGAAGGGTACAATATTGTGTTAAAGGAATTAATGTAGAGGGAACAATGATTTTTCTCCAGCCATTGTCTTGGTAGAGCCTTAACTACTGTTTTTCCTCCTGCAGGGGGATATGTGTTCAGCAAGGGTTACTTTCTTTCAGCCCAGGAATCTCTTGATTTGTCCATAATCCAATCATTATAACTCTTCCCTCTGGCAATGGTTAGTTTGAGAAGGGGCATATGACCCTATTATACCTAATTAGATGGGAGGAAAATTCAGCTGAGATCTACAAAAAGTTTTCAACTGTTAAAAGAAACACAGAAGAGGAAATAGCTGTTCTTGTTTGTACATGTTTGTTCTAACCATTACAGTGTGCATATATAATACTGGAGCTGTAATGCACATCTTGGGACCATAAGGACAAATTCAGACGTAAAGTAAAGGGTGTTATGCCCTGCTGCTCTTGCTTTGCACTTCTGTATTTCATTTCAGTGAGTTCTCTAAAAGATAGAAGACAGAAGTTCATGGTTAATCTTCCATTTTAATTTAAGGAAATATGTATATATATATATATATATTTTTCCTAATTAGAAGGATACTATCTGCTCTCTGTGGGAAATAAAACAATTAAAAATTGTATAAAGTAGAAATTCAATATGCCCAGCCTCATTGTTATTTCTATGCATATAAAATAACTTCTGTCTATAAAAACATTAATGCTTTTTTTTACAAATATGTTAAGATATTAAATACTTATAACCTACAGTTTTGATTTAATGCTATAGAAGAGAAATCTTCACAGAGAAGATGCTTGAGGAGTTTTCATGGATAATTAATAGCTTGCAGGTAGGAAAGGTGAATGACTAGAAGTGGTTGATAGAGGGAGGTTCAGGTAAATAGCACATTTCTGTATGAGAGAAGATCTTGTGCAAAGGCAAAAAGGTGGCCACTTCAGGAGAAAAAAAAATAGTGTACTAGTAGATGATACAGAGCAGAGAAGTTTATAAGAATACTGGTGGGTCATGAAGCTGGAAATGTGGAAGAATGGATCAGATGAAAAAGATCCTCATATGCCATGTTGGAGTATTAACTTGATAATGCAGGGTTTAGGGAGCTAGAGAAGGGTGTTAAGCAATTGAAAATTATGCTCAGGTAAATGTTTTAAAAATATCAATATTTCTCTAGGTCAGACAACTGAGACTTAGATTCTAGCTCTGGCATTTCATAGTTATGAAACTGTGAACAAGTTATTTAAGTATTCTCTGTTTCCTTATTTTCAAAGTAGGGACACATGGAAGAAGGGTTGTGAGGATTAAATGAGATAACCCATGTGAAAGAACCTGGTCAGGTTCCTGGCATGTGGTAAATTTTCAATAAATATTAATTTTCTTCCAATCTTTTTTTGGTTGCTTTATGTTTGACTAAACTTCCAATTTACAAGACTATTATTGTTTTACTGATAAGGGCAAAGGGTTAGGGAAACTATTTAAAAATATTATTTACTTCAAGCAAAGTGAACCTCATTAAGAACGATGTTTGTGAGGTCACTTAAATGCTCCAAGTCATGTGAACCCAGAACCAAGAGAACGTTGCTCAAATTCAATTCAACAAATCTGTATTGTATAATTCCTGGATAATAAGCAGGAACTAAGCACTAGGGAATATAAAAATAAAATTGCATGGACTTAAGTTCAATGAGATAAATAAACAATGGCATGCAATGTGATAAGAACAACAGTAGATGTATTGTGTTAATCTCTGGCAAACATTATGATCTTTTCTCAAAATGTCCTCCTTTACTGATGAGCAGCAAGAAGGTGTACCATTGGTATAGAGGTGTGACGTTTGTCCAGGGTGTTTTCTCATACCTGAGCCCCTGCTGATGGTATGTGTTTACGATGGAATGTGTTCTTCCACATGCTGAGGGAGCATAATGTGGAAACTGCAGTTACACAAAAATGTTTTAAAACTGGGGTGGGGAACAGAAAAATAAATTTTCCTTCTACCCTTCTCAGTTCTTCTAGCTGGACTAACAATCAAGTTAACATGACACAAGTTAAGAGGAGAAAAATAACCAAATGTAATACATATGTACACATGGAGATTCCATAAGAATATTGGGGCCTGGTGATGGGCAGTTCAGGCTTATACGTTCATCTCCTGCTAAGGAGAAGGGGGCGTGTGGTTTGGGAATTCAAAGGGAAGGAAGGCAAGTCACGTGGAGGTAGGAAAGCAGAGGTTTGGTAAATAAATGTTTGCTGGGCCACTTTTAACAGTGGGACACAGAGAGGACTTTGATCAAATGGGCCTTGCTAGGTTCCTCAATTAGTTCAGATTAAACTATCGTTATCTATAACATATCCCCCTTCCTGGAGCTGGTCACAGGTTTTTATCTGAGGCTTTTTGTTTCTTGAAAAAAAAACCAGCTTAACATAATCAATATCCCAAAAGGCATATTTTGGGGTAGTAAACTTTGCTCCCCCTCACTGGCAGGACTAGAAACTGGTATCTCTAGCTGTGGTTTTTATATCTCTTCTATAGAAATGACAACCCAATGTCTAAAGTATGAGTAATGCATCTAGAATAGTTCTTAGGCACATCATCTGAATATAGTAGTCTTTAACTCCCACTGGTATTTTATTTTCATTTTAGTTCTTTTACAAAACTCCCTCATCTGGCAGGAACAGAACAAAATTTACTACTTGCCAAAAAAATCCAAACCCAGTGGAAGAAATTTGGACTGGATTCAGCCAAGTTGGTCCATTATGATGTCCTCCTGTCTTACCCTAATGAAACAAATGCCAACTATATATCAGTCATGGATGAACATGGAATTGAGGTGATGTAGAATTGTGGGTACTTCTTATACTTTACAACTCTACCTTTTCGTATGAGTTGGAATTTCAGCTTAAGTAAAAAGAGAAATTTGTCAGTAGTGCAAAGGAACTCATGTTTTCTAGAGAAGTTAACAAGTTGCAAACTAATTATTCAGTGTTTACTATGTGTTAGGCACAGTGCTAGGTCCTGAAGCCAGAATGAAGACTAGGACATGATTCCTTTGCTTAAATAAGATGAGGCAGATATTGGAACACATCATTTCACATCAATATGGTAAGTGCTATGAAGAGTATGATCAGGGTTCTTTATCTACAAGGGAAAGGCTCACTTAGCCCAGTATTGAAATAAGAACATTCAAAGCTGTAGAGAAAGTTTATAAGAGTTTATTTGAGCCAAACTGATGAAATATGCTGGAGTTGCAGCTTTTTATACATTTGAAATTAAGGAGGAAACATAAGGAAGATTACATGGAGGTGGGAGAAAACAAGGCGGCATTGAATTACAGGATAGTTAACCTGTGTTCTGTTGAGGGTGGTTAGGGCTTATTTCAAAGGTGTGTGAAACAATAGACAGGGCTTGCTTAAGACAAAGATAAACCTTTTACTAAAAAGTGAAAGGCCTGGAGTGTGTCTACCCACTGTGACCTGCCCAGTTAGGAATTTATTATGATCAGATCACCTTGTGAGGTAGGTTCCTTTCCATAGGATCCGTTTTTTCATCCACACTCGCCTGGGAATCAGAGAAGCCTTCTTGAAAGAGTTGATATAAGTCATGAAAAGGTCTAAAGTTAATTAATCACGTGGAAAAGCAAGATGAGGGAATTCTAGGCAGAAGAGAAATATTGGCAAAGTCTTAGAGACAAATACTAATTTAGCATTATTGGGGGAATTTAAAGGTTTTCTGTATTTCAAGAGTGTAAAATACAAAGTGAGCCGTGATAAAAGATAAACCAGCATACAGCTGACCCTTGAACATGGGCTTAGGGGCACTGTCCTGCAGTCTACATATGACTTTTGACTCCCCAAAACTTTGCTGCTAATAACCTACTGTTGACCAGAAACCTTAATGATAGCATAAATAGTCAATTAATACATATTTCGTATGTTGTATTTTATAGTGTATTCTTACAGTAAAGCAAGCTAGAGAAAAGAAAATGTTCTTAAAATTCATAAGATAAAATGCATTTATAGTACTGTATATTTATTGAAAAAAATCCACATGTAAGTGGACCCACACAGTTCAGACCCATGTTGTTCAAGGGTTAACTGTATATGTTTTGGGGACAAGTTGTAGAAGGGCTTATACACTGTCCTGAGGAGCTTAGAATTCAACTTCTGTCAATGGAAACCATGGACAAGTCCTACACAATGGAAGGGTGTGGCCAGAGAGGCATTTCAGGTAGTTTGGGGAGTCTGTATTTACACCTGGACTAGGCAAGTTGGAGTCTTAAGACAATAGTCCAGGTAAAAGATGACAAAGCCCTGAATTAGGATGTTAGCAGGAATGAGGAAGAGGGATAGATCTGAGCAATAGTTAGGAAGCAGTATTGGCAGGACTTGAATAGTGATTGACAGGAGGAAGGAGGTGAGGGCAGAGTTCAGTCTGATTTTTAGGTATCTGGTGTGAGTGGCTAGCTAGTGATGCTAATAATAGCTGGACGAAATGCACAACCAGAAGCAGACCTGGGGTGAGAGAATATAAATTCCAATTTTGCCCTGTTGAGTTTGGACATCCAAGCTGAAATGTCCATCAGGTCCTTAAATATACAAGTCTGGAAGGCTGAACATCGTAAGCAAATTAGGTATGGATAAAATTTTAAGAGTCAATGAAATCCCACAAAGAAGGCTGAAAGGAATAGTTGGAAAAGAAGGAGAATCATGAGAGTGCCACCTTCGAAGCCCTGTTTTATATTTCATATCGGAGCTTTTACTTACCTGAGATCGCATGCATTTATAGAACTTTCTACTATTTTGAAGACAATAATAATGATAAAACTCTCTCTCTCATTGTTGCCAGTGGAATTTATTAAATTGTAGAACCTAGTTTCAGGATGCTTAATCTTAAGGGGCAAAATACATTATTCTTTAATAACAATCTAGAATATTTTTAACTTCATGTGTTTTGATGCTTGCTAGATTTTCAAAACATCAAACCTTGAGCTGTTACCAGATGGATATGAAAATGTTACCAATATTGTTCCACCATATAACGCTTTCTCAGCCCAAGGCACGCCAGAGGTAAAAATAAGACATTTTCTTATTCAACTCTTTCAACGTTTCTTTGTTATATGAAACCTATATAGAGAACTAAACCAAGGAAATTAGGAAGATCACACATCCTTATCCATACTTTTGAGGGTCAGTGCTATGTAAACTCTACCTAAAAGTAATTAAAAAGGAAAAAAAGAACACCATACCAGAGGAAGAAAGAAAATACATACTTAAAATTCAGACCCTGATGAAGGAGACGCCACTCCTTAAAAAAAGTAAACTGCCGAACATGCCTTTAATTCAGTAAGTGCAATAGATGTTTTTAGGAGTTTTCTTTGTTCACAGTCTGACTTTGTTCCAGGTTTGTAGATCACACCACAGAAGTTTTAAAATCAGTACTATGGTTGGAAATTAAACATAGTTGGGATTTACAATGACTTTTGTTTATTCTATTTCCTGTGACTCAGTATACACTGATAATTTCTTCAAAATAGAACACGCAGTTTAAAATGTTTTACATGTCATTTTTTAAAAACTTTTCAGCACATTGAAATATTCTCCAACTACTTCTACAGAATTAGCTTAGATCTATTTATTAAGCCCAAGCCAGGAAAGATAACTTTTAATGATGCATGTTATGGAGCAAACTTATCCTCTGGTTTTCTCTTTAATTATAGTAGTATTATGTGTTGTTTTTCTTTTTTGTTCCCCTACAGGGAGATCTTGTATATGTAAACTATGCTCGTACTGAAGATTTTTTCAAACTAGAAAGAGAAATGGGCATCAACTGTACTGGAAAGATTGTTATTGCAAGATATGGGAAAATCTTCAGAGGAAATAAAGTATTGTGTTATTTGTTTTTCTAGAAGGAAGAAGATACATATATGTCCTGCAAATGGAAATGATCAGCTTGCATCACAGTTTTCAAAATTGCTTTCACGATGCCTATATCGTGCTATTTCCATGGTTGCACAGAAAATCCTGTTTTTATGTTCTTTCACATATCTAGAAAGGGAAATTATTTTTAACAATTTTATTGCCAAGGAGATATTTCCTTTTTTATTTAATTGAAGGAAATTTATATAAACTGAAAAATTAAAAGCTCTGCTGCATGAGCCAACTTCATCCCTGACATAATCAATCTTAACAGCTCTTTTCAGACCTAATTCTGTATCTGTCTCTATACTCATTTTACATAAATATTATCTTACAAAGAGGGAATCAGACATTACATATTGTATAGGTGTTTTTTTTCACTCAGCAGTAACTAGGTATTCTTCCATGGTTAATTATAGGACTAGATTCATACAAGTCTAGTCTGGGCTTCCTATTCTCTAGATCATTTACTGTGAGCAATTTGCTTAACTTTTCTGAACTAGTGTTTTCTCACATCTAAAATAGAAATCTCTTAGAGTCCTCATTAGTATTAAATGACTTTATATTTGAAAGCACTTCAGACAGTGACTGGCACTTAGTAATTTCTGTCACTTTATTAAGTAAATACCTCATTATTTTAGATGGCTGCATAGTATTTTACAGAATTAGTATGCAATTTATTTAACCATTCCTCTGTCGACGGATGTTTGGTGTGTCTTAAATGTGTTACTGTTAAAATAATTGCATTGTGAACATCTTTGTCAACATGTACTTGAACATTTTTGTCAAAATTTTTTATGATTCCCAGAAGTTGAATGGCTGAATCATAATGTATATTTTGATAGGCATCATCAAATTACCCTTCAAAAAAATTATGATAGATTGTACTCTTGCTAATATTATGTGAGAGTGCTTTCTGAATATTGGAATATGTTTTAGTGGATCAAGACTGATGGTTTTTTAATCTTTTGCTGCTTCTGTAATGAAAAATTCAGTATCTTATAGGGTAGATTTTCTGACTTCTGGTCAGTTTGCATTATTACAAAAATGTGTACAAAAGAACTGTGGGCAGTTTTTCAATGCTATGACTATTATGCATAGAATTTTAAATTAAGTTTAGTTCCACAAATATTGTAGATTGCTTACTCTATGATGTACCAGATTTTGGAGGGTGGATAGTTACAAGTGATTAAGACATGGTCCCAGTTCACAACAATGTAAAAAAAGAGAAAGCTATATAACAACTATTTTAAAATACTTTGACCTATCCTAAAATAGAAATATATACAATATAGAATTACAAAAAAGGGAGACATTAATTTTGTAGTTTTAGGGACAGTAGGAATGTTTCCCAGAAGAGGCAATAACTTGTTTGGAGTCATGTAGAATAAATGAGTGTTGTTAGGTCTACCAAGAGAGAAACTGATTTCAAGGCAAAGAGAACTAAATGAGTTACAGAATGATAGAAAGCAGTGTCTAAATTTCCTTACATTATAAAATTTATTTTCGCTTAGGTGAATAAGTCAGTCACTTTCCATTTCTACATCATGGATTGCATCTTGCCTCTGCAGGTTAAAAATGCCATGTCAGCAGGAGCCATAGGTATCATCTTGTACTCAGATCCAGCTGACTACTCTGCCCCTGAGGTACAGCCATATCCTAAAGGATGGAACCTTCCTGGAACTGCAGCCCAGAGAGGAAATGTGTTAAATTTGAATGGTGCTGGTGACCCGCTGACTCCAGGCTATCCAGCCAAAGGTAGTGGATGAGCCTGTCCACCCATTTCTGCAAAAATACCACTTGCCCTTATAGAAGGCATGAAACGAAGCACCTACAGACTAGCATTAAAACTGTGTGCAATATAATATTTTGGATGACCATTGTTAGGAATTCAGACATTTCTAGTACATTGTTGAAAAAAGTTATTAGAGCAGATATCCTTGCCTTGTTCCTGCCCCAAGAAGCCTTTCTCGGTTTAATGTGATGTTATCTGTATGTTTTTTATAGATTATTTTTGTCAAATTGAGGAAGCTCACTTCTACATTAATATGAAAGGAGTTTTTATCTTACCACAGGCATCTAGAAGGAATACATATTGGGTTTTGTCAAATGCTTTTACTACATCTATTGAAATGATCAAAAATTGTTATTATTTATTATGTTATACTGATTGATTTTTGAATGTTAAACCAAACTTTTCATCCTGGGAGAAACTCTACTTGGTTACAATGCATTATCCTTTTACATATTGTTGGCTTATTGTTGGATTTATGCTAACATTTTTGTTAGAGTATCTCTGTCTTTAGTCATAGGGATATTGGCCTATAGATTTATTTTCTTGTAATATCTGTCTTATTTTGGTATCAGAGTAATGCTGGCCTCCTGGAATGAGTTGGGGACTATCTCCTTCATTTTTTTATGCATGAGTTTATAGGAATGAATTTGATTTTGTCTATATATGTTTGGTAAAATTCCTCAGAAAATCCATCCAAGCCCGAAATTTTGTTTGTAAGAATGCTTTTAACTACAAATTCAATTTCTTTCATAGATATGTGGCTCTTTGGGTTATGTATTTATTCTTGAGTGAGCTTTGGTAGTTTGTGTCTTTCAAGGATTTTGTTCATTTCGTCTAAGTTATTGAATTTATGGGCATAAAGTCGTTCATAATATTCTCTTATTTTTGTTGTTTGCAGGTACTAGAGTGATATTTTCTTCTTTATTCCTGATATTAGCAATTTGTCTTTTTTTTTTTTTCTGATCTGTCTTGCCAAGGATTTATCAGTTTTATTGTTCATCTCGAAGGAACACCTTTGGATTTCATTGATAATCTATGATGTTTCTGTTTCCTATTTCTTAGATGTCGGCCCCGATCTTTATTATGTCCTTTCTCTTGTTTATTTTTCCTCACTTGTTTTCATTTTCTAGTTTCTTAAAGTAGAATCTGATAGAATGTGTTTGAAACCTTCCTTTTTTCTAAGATAGATGTTTTACTGCTGGCCAGTTCTATTTTGGCTGAAAGCCAAAGTTCCACTGAGGTTTATAAGCCTGACAATATTTTTCAATCTTTCTTTAAAAAGAATATTATTTGAATAAGATCTTTCTCACTTAATCCCAAGAGCTCATAAATTCCCTTTAATTTTTTTTAGTTATTTTTAGTTTTAGATTATGGGACACATTTTCCAGAAATCAGGTTAACTGAAGCTTCTCTAAGGATTCAAGATATCTTTGAAGAAATAAAATGCTCTTGTAAAATTTCAGAGAATTATGTGGAGTTCCGGTTAAGATGGCACAGTACAAAGTGTTCGTAGGAAGACAGATGAGAAGAATATACTCTCAGCTGACTGAGAAACTAATTATAGAAAAATGCAGACAGACACAGGGTTCTTAGACACTTGGAGAGCTCAAAGCTGAGTTCAGACATGTTTCTGAAAAAGCAAAAGCATAAATTCCATTCTGTCATGGAGAAAATCAAGTCTTCTATTCACTCAGTGTTTTTAACTCAATTTTAAAGTTCATCTTCTTTTACCAGAACGATCCTTTTATGATAATAAAAAAAGAATTATGTGAAATGTCAAAACAAGTTTGGGAATCTATAATACCTATAATTGATTTTAAAATAAAATGTAAATGGTTTAATTTCTTACTTTTGAATTAAATAGACCATATTAGGTAAAAGAAATGACTTTTGGGGAACTTTATAGTTTGATATAATGTTAAACATATAGCAAATCTGAAAGAGTAATAAAAGAAAAATTTTTGTACCCTTTGCAGATTCTTCATTTGTTTTCATTTTATGCAATTGATTTTTGCAGAGTACACCTTTAGACTTAATGTTGAAGAAGGAGTGGGAATGCCCAAAATCCCTGTACATCCCATTGGATATAATGATGCAGAAATATTATTACGGTATAGTTTTCTTTTTGGATATGAAATTAAGATATTTTGCACTAATGTGTCCATTTTCTCTTCTAAAACCAATGTAATCTAATTTTGCTAAAAGTAAGGAATAACAGAACACACCTCTTTTTTCCATAAGAACAGTCAGTTTACTAAGAAAACATTATTCTGTTTGCTACAAATGAAAATCTGAAAAGCGAAACTATGTCCAAAGATAAAAAACTGATTTGAGATTTTTTTCAAGTAGCTGGATTTTCTTAGATGTTCATTTCGTATTTGTACTTGATCTGCATTTTTAAAATGTGATAATGCCCATCACTTACTACATGTGTGAACTTGAACTAGTTGCTCAATCTTTATCTGATTCAGTTTCCTTATCTTTAAAATGAGGACAGAAAGTTTCTCGCTGATAGGGTTATTATAAAAAATATATCACATCATGCATGTAAAGTATCTAGAAAATGGTAAACAATCAATGTTTGCTATTATTGTATGTATTCTGTAACTTATATTCCTTTTTCAAATCTCCTAACTTGTATTTTTTTAAATGTGTGTATCAATACAATTTAATAATTGCTTTGAGTGCATACTGTGCTATGAGCAGCTTCTCTAGAAAATTATTTCTTCTTACCATAGTCATGTATTTCACATTTTCAGGATTTCTTGTCCTAATGCATCCCTACATAAATAATTAAATTCAAGAGTAAGGAGTCTGAAATTTCCCTTTTCCTCTCACTACTTTGTTTTCTTCTCCTTGCTCTTATTACTACCATAACACATGAAATATTTTGCTTATGCATTTCAGTATGGCTCTCTCACTAGAATGTACGCTCCATGAGTGAAGAGAGTTTTGACAGTACCTGGCACTTAGTAAATGCTCAGTAAATATTTGTTAAATATATGAATGAAATATCTCATTGTCATAATTCTTGATTTTTTTCTAGGAAATTATGCTCAGGCTTTTCATGTCATTTTCATTTTCTCTTGACAGCCATATGGGAGGAACTGCTCCACCGGATGACAGCTGGAAGGGAAATCTTAATGTGGATTACAATATTGGGCCTGGCTTCACAGGGCATGATTCTTTCAGGTAATTTTACATTATTTTAATATCCTGGAAAAGTTTTATATGTGTAGTGGGAACAATGTCAAGATAACTGTTCTACCAGGTATATTTTGCTTATCTTCGTTTTCTCAGTTTTCATAATGAATAATTGATCTTTTTTTTTAAATTAAAGTTTATTGGGGCGACAATTGTTAGTAAAGTTACAGAGATTTCAGGTGTACAATTCTGTAATACATCTTCTATATGTCACATTGTGTGTTCACCACTCAGAGTCAGTTCTCCTTCCATCACCATATATTAATTTCCATTACCCGTTTACCCTCTTCTAGAGCCCCCCCAATAATTGATCATTTTATGTCACTTAAGAAATACTTAAAGAATGATGTATCAAATTTCTCCTAATAGTGATATCACATTTATAAAGTCTCAAAAATTACTGCACTTGAGTGATAGGTTTAACTTTTAACTTCCCTTTTCACTTAAAGTTTTAAAACAGTACTCATATAACTTTCAAAATGTTACACATGTGAAATACTAGGCTAACTTAAAGGAAAGGAGTGAAAGAGAAGAGAGAAAGGAGGCAATATTGATTGATTACTTACTGTGCGGGTGAATCAAGTAAGTCAAAATGGTCAAGTGCATAACTATTGTAGGGCTCAATACACGTATCAATCACTTTAACTGTTGCTAACACATTATAGTACTGTCGTAGAGGAGGAGTGATCACAGAGTACGTGTTCATTGACCTTAATTTTACAGAAAAACTTAAGTTTTCCACTGGATCACTGCAGGCCGGAAGTGCCAAGTAGAGACATCAGCTTGAACAGAGTTGTGAAAGCACCTGGCATGATCAGTACTTTGAGTACTTTTATTTGTCTGAAACAGAGAGAGAAACGGAAGTAACACTGATAAATCAGAGAAGATATAGCTGTTTTTATTAAACCAAAATTATTGTATCAGTTGTGTTTACTGACAACTTACCTTAACGATATGAACTTGCAGTCTTAGATTGTTTTTTAGTTTCTGTAAATTTTTTTTTTAATTTCAGAACTTTTAAAGTATAAGTTCAGTTTTCTTATAAGAATTTTATAATATTTTTATATAGGTGCTTATTTATCTCTATAACTCAATCAGAACAGAGTTCCTTTAACGTAAGAGATTTTATTATCTAACTTACTAATACCCTCCAGAAAAACATACACAATGAAAGACAAGGGCCTTTGGTATTTGCAAGCAGAAACAGACAGACGCAGAGAAAACAGAAAACATATTGCTTAGTTCTACAATTTCAGTCACAGTTCAAGAGAAAACTCAGAAACATAAAAATTCTCAGATCAAGATACCAAAAAGCTATTCTCCTTCACCATGGACACAAAACTATTAATTGAATTGAGCTCAAAATGGACAAATACACAAATCAAGAAAAATTGCTAAAAAAACAAAAACCCAGAAAACAAAGTCCCACATTTTCTGTTATATCTCACCCCAAAAAAGATCTTGATAATCTATTAATCCATTTACAGAGACTACCAAGTGACAAAACATGAAATCAAATTCCTAACTATTGCTGCCATCAATGGGGAATAACTTATCCTCCATGAGCAAACTAGAAACAAACAAAACTCAAAATCAGTAGCAAAAAATGAAGGTAGGGATACAGAGAGTCAGCGAAGTTAAAATTGTATTGCTACTTGGGATTTTACCTCTGAGAGCCTAAAGAAGACATAGCTGGGTTTAAGTTGCCCATACCTGGTCTGCGAGGTGAATCCATTGTACGTCTCAGTGGGATTCCCCAAATGATATAATTCTCATAGAAATATAAAATGAACATGTATCCAAAATTGCATTTAATTAATTAATAAGGGAACCTGAAAGGAATTAAAACTGGACCAAAGGAGAATTCAAAGTTGATACAAAAAATCAGCTCATTAGGAATGATGAAATGAGTATACTTATAGCAGAAAAGCTGATTTCTTCCACTTTGCGGGAGGGAAGTCAATGTAAACATTCACTAGATAGATTGTGCATTTTAGTGGACATGAATTATTTGCATTACTGTCATGTTTCTACAAGTTTACTAGTCTCCACCGAGTTGTAAAATCGTTTAGTTAAAGACAGTGTGACAGGCAGGCAGGAAGGAAGGTACATAGAAAGAACTCAGATGGATGAGCTAAGGTCTTTCGCAGTTTTTCCTTACAGGAGTATATTCATTCATTTCACAAATATTTACTGAGCACCTACTATATTCCAGGCACTATTCTGGGTCCTGAGGATTCAGCAGTGAACAAAACAAGCAAAAATCCCTGCCTTATGGAGCCTACATTCTAGAGTTCCATTGATTTGGAACATGATGAGTTTGAAGTCATTATAGGACAAACAAGCAGATATTTAGGCATTTCTGGAGTCAATGATCAAAACTAGAAAGATATATGGATTCAAGAAAGATGTGGATGAGCTTCTTGGAGAATCTGAGCAGATAGCCTACGATGATTTTCATTAAAATAATTTTTTAATTAAAGATTAATATATTTTTCTCTCATTCCTCATTGTTACATTCTTTAATTTTCTTCATTTGATGACATAATATCAATGAATTTGGGTTTCTTACCAGTAGATCTTAGTCTCATATTTTTAGAAAATATGCTATATGATGTTTCTACCTTTTTGCTATTTTTATCAGCAACAAAAATAAATCCTTTACTTAATGTCTTAAAATGAAAAAAAAAAAAAACACATTGATTATCTTTTTTCCCAAAGGCACTTTTAGTTGAATATTGCACATGAATTAAATATGCATTGAGAAGCACAATATACTTTTGGAGGGAAAAACCAGAATCTACACTTAACAATATACAGGTTTTGACAGATTGTTAGTTCTTCCTCTAAAAAATAAGCCATAGATTAGAAACTGCTGGGATGACCCCAACTCCCACCATCCCCACCCCCACTCACTCTCAGTTCCTGCCAATAGATAATGACTTATTTTGTTTCCTTGTGAAAAAGAAGCTCAACATTTTCCCATGTCATTTTGGATTCATGTAATGTGAATGGCATTTTTTCTGTCTGAGATTGTATTTTCCCTTGAATTATAATTTGGTGGATTACAATTCATTAATGAATATTTAAAAGGCCGGCCCAAATCAGAATCAATAGTGATGGCCTGGGAGTTTCATTATGCGGTGGTCTTGTACATTTTAGCAGGCGCTTCCCAAATTCCCATTTAACAATAGAGTTTAATCATGCTTCTTACAGGCAGCACTCAGACAACCCTTTAACTGATAACACTACTTCAATAATCTTGAAATTACTGAACAGCAGAAATTAACAAACACAAAGACACATTAAACAATAAGCTTATTTGTCCTTAAATACATATATAAAGGGCTGTCTTCCTTATTTTTGTAATTGAGTAGAATATATTTAAAATTTTAGAATCACTACGCAAGACATATTAAATAATAGGATACTTTGAATTTTAAATATCAACAATATAGCTGTAAGGAAGGAGTAATATAAAATATTGACATTTAGCTTTTAAAATTTTACTTTAAGGTACGTGCTTAATACTAGGAGTAAAATGTCACGATATCTTAAACTCACTTGCAAAAGGCTGAACAATACTGACAATTATTGAATTTAGATGGTGGATATATGGGAATTCATTGAATTATTAGAGTTTTCTATACTTTTGAGTTTTTTCATAATTAAATGTTGGAAGAATGCTATTAGACATAATGCTCTAGGTGAAGTAACTTATTCCCTTTGAATTCTAGGAAGGTTAAAATGCATGTTCATAACACCAACAAAATTACAAGGATTTACAATGTAATCGGAACTATCAGAGGATCTGTGGAACCTGGTGAGTCAGAGAATTTGTAAAAACATTTTGTTTTTACAAAGATTAAAAGAATAAGAGAAGATAAATTTTAGTCAACAATTGATTCTTTTTCTGGCTTACATGAAACAACTAAATTTGAAAAAAGAAAAAAAATGGTGCCACTCTAAAAGAAGACCCTTCCTTATAACGTTGATTTGCTTATTCCCCTATAGAGGAAACTAAGGAAGAGGAAGTTTAATTAAAAAAACTTAAATTACAACTACTTATAATGCGTTCAAAGTTGTAGCTCTGTTGAACACATTCTTTTCCAGACAGGTATGTTATTCTGGGAGGTCATCGGGATTCCTGGGTGTTTGGCGGTATTGACCCAACCACTGGGGCTGCTGTTTTACAAGAAATTGTTCAGAGTTTTGGAAAACTGATGAGTAGAGGTAAATAATGTTTCTTTGGTAAGTGCTGACAAAAAGTGACTCACTCAATTTTCATTTATTTTTAGGCAGGTATACCTAACTATTTATGTTAACAATGATTACAGGGTGGAGACCTAGAAGAACTATCATTTTTGCCAGCTGGGATGCAGAAGAATTTGGACTTCTGGGTTCCACAGAATGGGCTGAGGTAAATAAGACAAAGAAAGTTCTTATTTTCTTGGATAACAGGGAACACATATATGTATCTCAGGATGATCACAAATAGATTCTATTACCTAATATGGTTTTAATTTGGAGACTCAAGAGAATTTAAGAATTTGTTTTTACTTTCACATCAGTTTGGCAAAACAGAATAACCTCTTACTTACTGGGCTACAAACAAATTTATTCTTGTCAAAATATTTTAGATTTGTATTTGTTTTGTGAAAAGTAAGTAAAACCTGTAAGTTCAGAAAATAGTCAAAAGTAGCAAGCTGTTTCTGACAAGTGAATTGACTTATCTAAAAACACATAGAGATCCCTGGAGTTAATTTTCAAGTTTTTGAAGTTTCCTTGGAATTCTTCTAAGAAAACAGAAGATGTTCTATTAAGATGACTTGACTGATTATAATTTCATGTTTACAGATTCCATATAAAACTTCAAACATAGGTATATTTTACCATTCACAAAAGTGCCTGATTGTTGAGTATGCTGATAATTTTGTAAATAGAATTACTTCAATAAATTGCCTTACTTTACAATTTCAAAGATTTATTTTTTATTTAGATATGATTGATTTTCATTTGTGATTGGCTCTTAATGCTTTATCCTTAAGTGTCTCTCCTAGGCCACTTATTTTCATCTTTTTCCATTCGCTTCTCTGTCGAGTAACTCTAAGTTCTTAAATGTACAAGGTAAGCTCATACATTGTTATAAAGGCAGGTGCACTGTGAAAACCACCTAATCTTCCTCCACCATCCTCCACTGATCTTTTATAACTCCAGATTTTCTAAAGGTGTTTCAAAGCATGCCATGCATTTCTTGACATTGTCTCTAAGCTCTTTAAAAAGTAAGACTCATTTGCTCTTACTTTAAAATAATATGAATCAAATCAAAATGGGGGTGAAAATCATACACACAGTTACTTGTCTATCACTTATCCTTTAATTTCATTTACATTGCAAATCTTTATTACATTGATATTCTGAACATGCATTTTGGAAGTAGACTATTTAAATATTCTGAACATGCATTTTGGAAGTAGACTATTTAAATGAATCAAATTTCATTCATTAAGGTCATTTACTTTTAGAAATATATGATTTTCTTGTGAATAGATGCATATCTCTGGGTAAATACATATCTCTGGTTTTTTAAAAAAATTTTACTAGCAGCTTAAAGATCAAAGAAATCTAAGACATAAAACAGTATGCTTTGTATTAATTTAAATACATGTGGATTAAAAGATAATCTCAACACTGTTTCTAATTTTCTACCAGATTCTTCATTATAGTCAATAGAATACTTTCTTTAAATATAGTTAAGGAATGGTCCTTATTTCTAATTATATCTGTTATAATGGAAACTCTGATTGTATGTTTATCTATAGCAGAGGCAACTGTCATCTGGCCTGTGTGGGCAAGTGCAGAGAAACAGCAGTCCTCATTTGTGCCACAGCCTCTCATAGCTTTAAGTGTTTTTGTTTGTTTGTAAATTATAACATGTTCTTAGAAGATAGCAAGCTAGAAAGAGAAGTAAAGAGCGCTCAGTACATTCCCACTTTTGTGTGGCATTAGTCTTTCCCTACTAGTGTGTGTGTGAGAGAGAGACAGAGAGAGACAGAGTCAAAGTCAGTCTAGTGTTTGTCTTAATGTCCTTCCCTCTTTACCTCTATTTTTTCTGTCCTTTTGTTCTTTTTCTTCATCATATCTTCTCTTTAAAAAAAATAGATAAATGGAAATTTTCTATTTTTTCACTTTTAAAAGGATACATTTATTTGGGCATCAGTGGATCTCAAACTTCACTGTATGCAAGGATTGCCAGGGATATCTTTTGCCGGGGATACAGATTTCCAGGCCTTACTCTCAGCAGTTCTTGTTCAGTAGATCTGGGGTGGGGCCCAGGATCTGGGAGCCTTGCTCCTCCACATTTTGGGTGAGGAATTCAAGGAACCACACTTTGAAAATACTCTTTCTCTGGGGCTCCCTGCTATTGCTATCAACAGTAGCTACAGGATTGTAAGATTTTTCTTGTTTTAATTGCATGAAAGTTGTTGTCAACCAACCAGTTATCAGCATTTTCTCAGAAACTGTTGTCAAAGACAGGTATTTGATTTATAAAGGTATTTGTGGACCAACCACTTTTATGCTAAATTAATTTGCTTATTTTATTTACAGTCCCACAATTGTAAATACTGTTAATTAAGTCACAATTTTGCTTTAACTATAGGAGAATGCAAAAACACTCCAGGAGAGAAGCATTGCTTACATCAACTCAGATTCATCGATAGAAGGTAAATTTTATTTCAGATTGATATGAAACAGTACCATCTTTTAAGTCTGGAATTCCAACTTGTAAACTACCTGATTACTCTTTTCCTATGAGATACCTCAAAAGTTTCGTTTTCCATCTTATCACAGAGAAAATCATTATGATTCATAACTAAGTTATTGATCCTAATTTCATTAGTATATTTACCATTGGCTTATTTTGAATTACTCTTTAAAACTCTAGTATTATCCAGAGGGCATGTGGAAACACAGGTGAATTGACCCAGACTCACAGGAATTGAAGCTGAGGAATTGGGAGACCGGGGGAGGGAGTAACACACGTAAGGACCAGGATTTAAGGGGGGGGAGTAGTTCGGCTTGTTTGGGAGTTTGAGTGAGAAGAGGGAGATGACACAAGATAGACCGAAGCCAGATCATAAAGGCCAGTGGGTGCTGTACGAGCAGTCTGGACTTTACTCGGAAGGCAGCGGACAGTTGCCGAAGGGGTTTAGGCCGCTGCCATTTCTTCTGCGCACTCTTTCAGGAGCCCTGTGATTGCCCTGCCCTGCTTGCTCCCCACCTCAAGCTTCATGCATCCCTGGAGTTAATGTTCTGGAACGTGTACCTCATAACCCATTCATGGTGCCCCATTTCCGATGATATAAAGGCCATATTTGGGAGCTGACATTCAGCCCCATTTGTCCACTGGCCTTACCTATTTCAGCAGCCTCAACTCCTTATAGGGAGTCACCCTATGCTGCTAAGTGACAGCATTGTCTACCATTCCCCTAGGATGCCTTGATGTTTCCTACATGTGACACTCCCGCAGACTGGTGTGCACTTCCCTTCTGCTCAAGAACCGCTCACAGGGAGCCCCCTCTAACTCCTGACTCCTTCCTCCCCCTGTTGGTGTGCATTTCTCCCTTCTGTGAGTGCCATTCCCAGGACTCCTCCCTGACCCTGCTAGATAACAGCTACCTGTGCTAGATGTAAGGATCTTCCATCTCTGCCTCCCCTGCCTAACACATAGTAGGCGCTCAATAGTGTTTGTTGGATTAAGGTGAATGCGCCTATCTGTGGGAGAATCATTGTGAAGGACCATAGGTACCTAAGCAACGTTTGCCTTGTTTCACGTGTATAAACTCTGGCAAGTTGGGGGACTTCAGGCCTGACCTTGTTTGGTTAAGCTGCAGCCCCTCAAAGATGACTCCAGTGTCCTGTTACGTCTCTGCCTCCTTCCAGCTGGTGGGAACAGATTAGTAAGCAGTTTGGCTGTGCATGTTACTTTTCCAGCCTGTCCTTATTAACAGAAAATTGGATGTTAGGCAGCCTTGGCCCCTTCACACAGGAGCTGCTCAGCAGAGGCAGACTCTTGTGCCCTGTGCCAGCCCCTCCAGGCAAAGGGAATGTGAGCTGAAGAGTCTTCAGATGGTAGAAGCTGGAAACCCACAGATTAGTGCTGGAAGGAGGGTTTACCAGCACACGCTGAGCTTGATCCCTCTTCTTAACATGAAGAACTTGTGCCCTTTACCTATCAGTATGCTGTCTCTTTCCTGCTGGGTCTCCTTTTTGATACATATACGATTTGCAGCTAGACAGGAAAAAGTGAGGTGGCAGTGATTTCCTGATGGAGAACAGGAAGAAGAAGTGTAGCTCTCTGCCTTACGTAAACATAGGATCTGCAGTGCAATGGATAAACCTTACATTTGCTTATTAATTCTTAGCCACCAAGTCCCCTGCTCTGTCCTCTTTTTTTTTCATGTCTACTACTAGTTCATGGAAAATATTATTTGTTTCATGACAAATGTCTGTGAAGGAGTCAGGGGAAGATAAGGGGAAATTCAAACCAAGGGTTTAGCTCTGCAAAACTAAGATCAAGTACATGTGTGTTTGTATGTATGGCATGGTGGGTTGGGGAAGAGAGCAAGGGAGAGAAGAGGGAGAAAAAGATAGACAGACAGACAGACAGACAAATATGACTATGACTATTTAGGTGGTGATATAGGTCTGGAATGGTGAGAAATTTCTCAGCCACAAAGTAGTCAGTTTACAAGTAACTGCTGACCAACTGCCCTGTGGCCCAGGCTGCCATGGTTGCAGCGGTGAAGGGGAAGTAAGAGCATGGTTTCTCTCCTGAGAAACTTACTCGCTGTCTGAGACTGCCAGGCTGACATATGGCTTTAATAGGGATGATGCTCTACGTGTTTAACAAAGGACAGGCCTCAATCAAGCTGAACAGATACCAGCTGTGTGCAGCCTTGTGGCCCTATTTGTGTGTCCCACCTGAAAATCAACCCTGAGGTTACATTTAACAAAATGTTTTTCTTGCATGAGTGCCCTTGGTTGGTATATCAAAACACTGCTGGGAGAGTTTCTAACCTTGGGGTGACCAGGGAAGGCTCCCTGGAGGAGGTGGATTGGAGCTGAGCCTTAACCTGAAGGGTCATGCTTTGAACTGGCCCAAGCCTGTTTGGTTGTTCAACAAAATTCACTTTCTTTGCTTTTACTCTTGGTAGGTTCTGGCAGTTGGAGTTGGGTAGGAGTTACATGTCATTCTGCCCCACCCCCTCACTGCCAAGTGGTATGTTCCGGGGAGGGTCTAGATTTGAGTTCTGCCACATGTGCAAACATCTATTAATAGGCAGGAACAAACCCCGCCCTTGAACCTGTTCCTGAAAGCTGGTGAAGCGTCTGTTCTCTGTCCTTAGGTACCCCAACAAGCACCTTGCAGGAATGACTCATCTGGGGTGGAGGCAGCTCTGTGTGGGCTGGAGCAGACACCCCACTAGTCTGTTCAGGGGACAGACTCTTAGGAAGTGAAGGGACACAGAACCAACGGAATGCTAGGCCTAGGGCTAAGCTCTCTCTGGACGCTGGCTCAAGGAGTCCTTATGCCTCATTCTGAGGAGGGTAGTGGAGCCTGAGAAAATTTCTAACCCACATTCATTAACACTTCTTTGTAAATTTTCTTTCATTTTTTAAAATTAAATTTACTGGGGTAACATTGGTTAATGACATACAAACTTCAAGTGTACAACTTTTTAATACGTCTGTATACTCCACTGTGTGCTTGCCACCCAAAGTCTAGTCTCCTTCTGTCACCATCTATTGACCGCCTTTGCCCTCTTCATCCTTCCCCCACTATTTATTTGTAACATTCCGTATGCTAATAAACTCTCAGGTTCAGCTTTACATACCAATATTGAAATTAACTGTAGCCATGTGTGGGACTAGATTTCTGAGTAGGACTCTTCAAATGTTAACTCATTGCTTCTGGACTGTGGATTCCACACATAGGCGCATTTAAGGTTAAGAACCATCCCTGGAGGTAGATGAGTGAATTTATACATCATATCTTGAATAAGTGGTCTAACAGGTAGGACTCAGAGGAAGGAGCAGACGTTATTCCCGCCTAGAGCAAGTTGAACAGTGGCTTGGAACTGAAATTTGGGAGAGACACGGGGAATTGGGGAGGAGGGGAGACGCCTCCTTCTCTTCCATTCCCTAGAAGTGGTGCATGTCCACATTCTTTTGAAGGTTCCTACCTTTGATAATCATGATGTGACAGTTGATAAGTTTCTGTGAAAAAGAAATTGGAAGCAGCTATAGGATGAGAGAGATAGTGTGGGCCTTTGGGAGAAGGTGTGAAGGGTGATTGGTGTCTTTGTGGTGAACTGACTGACCGATGCCACTTTCAGGATAACAGTAGGGGCTGAAAAGTTGGAGGTGTGTGAAGGTTAGTTAGCCATCAGAATTACCCCCCCAGGTTTCATGAAAGCAAATCTCAGACCAAATTCTATCCTACATCTAGGCAAGCTATAGAAACCAGTTCACGCCAACTTGTCCTGTGGCCCGAGGAAGTCCTTTCAGAAGGCAGTTTGTGTTTTTAGAAGCTTGTACCACTATCTTGAATGGAAGGTTCCTTCCAACGATATGACATTATCCAGAGGGGGCTCTCTATTTGGCATCACACAATCAGAAATTCTCCAACCCTGTGGCTGAATACAGGACCTTTGGGTCAAGCCTCAGGGCCATCACTGAGAACATATGTTTTAAACATTTCTGGACTTTTGACCGCTAATCATTACAGAGGAAGGAAGGGAAATACCTTTTAAGTTGTAACATGAATCATACTAATTAGCAAGTTACTGATTTCAATAGTGACAGCTCAATTGATATTCATTACACTGATATGTAAAAGAGTTAAAGTAGAGAACTAGAAAACCCCTGACCTAAGAACTCTGATTCACATTATAATGTTAAATGAAAACAAGTTGGGCAAATTAATGAAAACTATGCTATAATGTTTTCTTAAAAGAAAAATATCTTTATAACAATAAGACTAAGCCTGCCAAAGCAAGGCTCAAAAAATTGAGTAACAACTCAGAAAAGTTTCTTTCCACGGAAATCTTTAGTAAAAGGCGAAAGATTTATACGATTTGAAAAGAAACCAGAATACATTCTTTTCTAGCCAAACTCCCTCCTCTAATAACTACAACTCCTTGTACACTGATGGTGGCTCTTTATCCCTAAGAGCTACTTCCTGCCTAAAATTTGTACAAGGAATTCTGTAAGTAAGCTTCTCATAGTTAGCAGTGTGAAGTTGAAAGAAATTCTTTTAAACTTGAAAGGATTGTACTCTATGCAGGGTACTATGGGTATGCAAATGAGGTCTTAGTCATCACCCCTGCGATTCTGCGAATACCTTAGTAATCAACTTGTGCCTTTGGAGCCACCATTAGGGGCCTAAACAGAGGTCTGGCTGGTTGAGCTCTAAACCTCATCCGGGTCCAACCACAGAAACTAGTTTTATCCCTTTTGTATATTGGGACTCTGAGTATAGTAGTTCCTTTCCTTTCCTTTCCTTTCCTTTCTCCTAACCACCAATACAAGATACAGAACCACAAAGAACTTCCTTTTACTAGTCACACCCACCCTCCTCTTCCTTTCCCTAAGCCATGGAAACCATGTTTTACGTTTCATAATTTTGTTAATTTGGGAGTGTTATATAAGTCATTCAGTATGTAACCTTTTAGACTGAACCCACCCCCAACCTCACAATTAGCGTAATGCCCTGGAGATCCATCCAAGTTGAATGTATCAGTAGTTTATTCCTTTTCATTGCGTTGCTATTTTTTCATTAAAAAAACAAAAACAAAAAAACCTCTAGTATTAACCACATTCTTCCTGTGTAGATATTAAAAGAATTTGGCTAAACTATTTCATAAGAAATGTTTTACAGAATGCTTAGTACAGAAATACTTTCTGTATTGGAACAAATCTGAAGTAAGCACAATTTGCATACTTCCTTTTGAACCTGAAGCGTGACATTTGTGTCTCTAGGCTTTCGCTGTATTATGATTATGTCTAGATAAATGTCAGAACATACTTACTAGCTACTGACATGCTCTAGTATAATGTTTTGTTACATACTACGTCACTGAATGAATGAATAAGGAATGAATGCTGTAGCCTTACCACCGTGTTTCCCCGAAAATAAGAGCTATCCGGAAAATCAGCTCTAATGTGTCTTTTGGAGCAAAAATTAATATAAGACCCGGTCTTATTTTACTGTAATATAAGACCGGGTATAATATAATATAATATAATATAATATAATATAATATAATATAATATAATATAATATAATATATAATACAGGGTATAATATAATATAGTATAATATAATACCGGGTATAACATCATATAGTATAATACTGGGTAATATAATACCAGGTCTTATATTAATTTTTGCTCCAAAAGACGTATTAGAGCTGATTGTCTGGCTAGCTCTTATTTTCGGGGGAACGGCACTTCCTCTGCCAAACCCCACTGAGACACTGCCTTAAGAATGACCATTGTGATTACTATGAGAGCTGCTGGCTTGCAGCCAGTCCACCTATACCTTCTGTAGCATGTGTACTGCAGCCACTCTTGCTCCTGAAGAACTATTCCCACCCTATTTTTAATTCCCTGGGAATGATGCCTTCAATTTGAAGTCTATTATGTCTTATTTATAATCAGAAAATAAAGTTAGAATTCAACATAGATTGGAATTCCATTTGAAGTATGAAAATACTCTGTGTTTTATTTTCCAGGAAATTATACTCTCAGAGTTGACTGTACACCCCTTCTTTACCAATTGGTGTATAAACTGACAAAAGAGGTATGTAAGTAGATTTGTCTTAAGGTTTTCTTAATTAGCGGCACTTATTTTTAAACTGGTGACCGACATAACTGATTTGTATAAATAACAAGTCAGAACAAAATCTCTAATACACTATTTATGTGACATTGCAGTGGAGATAGTAGTACTAGTTTCTGTGTTCTAATAGTTGTGATTAACATTCTTATTGTGTACATTGTTGTAATGTATAGGGCATATAATTTCATCTAGCAGAGGCATTTTGATACAACAGAAAGAACACTGAGCTGGAATGGAAAACCCTTGGCTTCAAGATTGCCTTGGCTACTTACTTATTCAATCAACAGATATTTATTGAGTGGTTACTAGGTATCAGGCCCTATAAAATGAATTCCAGAAGCAACAATGATAAAATGACAAAGCCACTGAATCAAAATACTTTGTTATCTAGAAAGGATACAAACCTATAAATGAGGAATTATCGCTCACTGGAATATCAGATACTATATACAATGGAGAACAACGAGGTCATAGAGCACCTAAAATCCTGGGTTAGCTGGGGAAGTTGGAAAGCTCCAGAGCATGTTTACAGAATAATGAATGCATGGGCTAAAAAATGGAGGGATGTGAAATTAAAGGAGAAGGCATTCGAAGCACAGGACGAAATTTCCCAAAAGAAGGGGAGGTATGAAAGAACATGTTTGCTGACCTGGAGGTAGATCAGTATGACCTAAGCACAAAGTTTTGGTGGAAAGATGGTAAGAAATGGGCATGACAAATAGGCCCAGGAGTTCATAAATCTGGTGACAAAGAAATTAACGAATTTTTAACAAAGTTGTACATTATCATATTTGTTCATTAGAAAGATCACTCTACAAGTGTAGTGAATAGGTTAAGCTGTAGTGAGTCTAAAAGCAAAATGGAAATAATTCCACATGCTTACTTACCAGAAAGGCATGTTATAAATATTAGTTATTGATACAAAGAGTACTCTGCAAACTGTAATGCCCTCTGAGTTGCTCAAAATCATATAATCTCTTCATTTACTATCTGTGTATTTTGTTTAAGTAGTTCCCTGCTATAAAATTTAGTTATAGAAATGTTTCTGTCATGTATTATCACTTAGATGACAGTGTGAAGTAGGTATCACTTTTCTGTAGGTGCTATTTCTCAGTCCCCCTTACTCTTGCCTTTCCCTTTTACCGTTAGGGTCTTCGAAAAACTAGTTCTCCCAAATGAGAGTCCTCATTATGCCCATCGCAACTCTCTCCCTATATTAGGTAGGTTATGTCTTTGATCTGCTCATTGTAAAGTCCCATAAAAACATCTAAAAGCAGGTGGTAAATAAAAATGTTTTGTTTTTTTTGAGAAGAACCCATCTCAGAAAAAGCATTTATGCTTTGTGTGGTCCTACAGAGCTGGCTTCTGCCTGTGAGATCAGGGCTAATAAGAATTTCAGAGCCAGTAAGGGAGTTTAGGTCTTTGCCTCTGTACAAAGGCAGATGTTTGTTTATGGCCATACCAAAACCCAGTAGAAAAGGGACTTTTTTTATTCTCCTGGAAACTGATTATTACAATTTTATCAACCTCTAAGGTGTGTTGGCACAAATTATGCTGATGACATGAGGGTAGGGAGAAGGTGGTGGAGAGGGCTGAGTTTAGAGAGAAGGGCAGCTGCCTGACAGAAGTAAGAAATGGACACGGTATTGATATAATGGAGGAGGGACAGCTTTTAAGACAATGCATATACCTGAGACAGAAAAGTCTGCTCTCGGGTGTCTAGGTCAAGAAGACATAGGTCTGGTTAGTGCTAGACCAAGATGGCGTGATTCCAGAAAATGAAGAGGATTTTGCAGGGAATTCAATCCAAACAAGATGTAGGAATTGGAGCTGGATCTCAGCTACTGTGTTTCCCCGAAAAATAAGACCTACTCCAAAAATAAGCCTCAGTTAAGATTGTCAGCCAGATGGATGCATTTAGTACATTATGACGATGGTCCAGAAGAAGATGACATGACTGTATTTGAATAAATGTAGATTGTTGTACATGAAAAAAATAAGACATCCCCTGAAAAGAAGCCCTAATGGAGCAAAAATTAATATAAGACCCGGTCTTATTTTCAGGGAAACAGGGAAACACAGTATTGCAAATTGGTAGGAGCCCAGTAGGGTAGTAGAACCCAGTCAGTTGGCTGGAAGTGAGCAGAATGCCCCTGCAGCTGCCAACATGCTGGCAGGGAAGGGGTTGTTTGGGGGGTGTGATGGGTATTGTTAAGCTGAGAACCTCCTATGTGACCATGAGGGAATAACCAACTGCATAAGGCCTCTGCATAAAGGCCAGAGAAGATATCAGAGAAGATGATGTTTAGGGTAAGACAGGTATAGTACGTTCCCCCCATTTCCACAGGTGGGAAAACTAGGGTTTAAAGATGAGAAGCAGTACACCAACGGTTATAATGCTTTCTGATCTGTATACATAGGGCCTGCCGTGGGTCCATTTTTGAACAAAGCAGAGCTATAAATGAACAAACTTCAGCCACTATGTGTGATAATATGGATCTAAAATAGACATGGTTAGATTCCACAGTCCGCAAGTTTTCTACCACATGGTCCTGCTTTTCTTAGAGTGGAGAAAGAAAAGCAAAGTATAAGTTTGTAAGTATACTTTTCACGAGGGTAATAAAAAATGTTGGTGTATACACAGAAGCTCTTAAAATTCACAAGCAGAAATCTGAGGTTAAGTAGAATTTTTTTAAACCCATCAAATTCCAACTTTGTTTAAATATAATCAGGTTTTCTAAGATAACCTCGCCCCACCCACCTCACAAAACCAGGATTTGTATGGACAATTTCAAGCTCAGCTTCATAAGCTAGATCTGCTGCTCTGAGGCCTCTTTGTAGGTCTCCCTGGAGAAAGCAATTTACTAAAGTAAATATTATATCTGTTTTTTTTTCCACCAAATACTTCCCACTAAAAGAAATCTAAGCTGCCAAACATTAAAGTGATGACATTTATTAAAAATCTGAAACTCTATTTAAAAAGTTTACCAAAATAAGCAGGAAATTTTATCCTAGGGGAAACAGGGTATATCCTGTTTGTCCTAGGTGTATGGTAAAATTACCAAGAGACAGGCATCATAATTGAATAAGAATTTGAGCTGAATATTTTTCTTCCCATTTGCAAAAGCATATTTTTCTATAAAGAATAAATGCCATACAAATGTACATTACATAGAGTTAGAAGTTGATGTTAACTATCACGTGGTTTTATGTTGGCATGAATTTAGTTGCTTCTGCCTCTAATTCTCAATATTTGATTTATTTTTTCAGATCTCCAGCCCCGATGATGGTTTTGAGAGTAAATCTCTTTATGAAAGCTGGTTGGAAAAGGACCCTTCATCGGAAAATAAAAATTTTCCTAGGTAAATTAATTGTTTGTATATTTTCTACCATAGGATAAATGATGAATTTCCCTTTGCCCCTTGGTTAGCCAGACATGCAATTCCTAGATGCCTCATCAAGAATTGGAGTAGAAAAGATAATACTAAAGGATCCCTTCGTGCAGCCTTTGATATGGCAGAACAGCCAAGTCTTCTAACCTGTAATACAGCAGATAGAGCTAGTTTTACAAAATTTTAGTCAGAATTATTTTGCCACATTATGAAGCATTAGTTTGCATTCTTGCAAAAAAATTGCATTGTGATATGTATTAAATGCATTAATAGTTGATATAACTTCAAATGATAATGATGAAGTAAAAAACAAATGATGGATTATTTGCTTCTAAATTTATTAATGGGCATTATTGATGGCACTAAATTGTGTCTTTACCTGTAATCAATTTAGTTTTTATATAAGTATTAGCTTATTTTTTCTTCTTCTCATTCACACAACAGTAGCTTTCCTGAATTTATTTTATATTTGCTTTCTACTGCAATACTGTTTCTAAAACCAGCAGATGATGGTAGCAGTTTATGGCTTCATTCCATATTCCATATATGTCTGTGAAACTTGAAATGTGTTTCCATTATAAAAGTTTCACATGCTTATTAAAAAAAGAAAAAAAAAAGATTTAAAAAGCATCCACAGTCTCAGTCTCAAAAACACATCTTAGAAGTACATTGTTCTGTTCTTCACGCATGTGTAATTTTATATTCTACTTTACTGACTCACCATTATATTATGATTTTTTTCATGTCATTATATTATTCTATATAATATATATGTGTGTACGAGGTCTGACAATTAAGTTCGAGAACTTGTTGCAACGATGTTGCTAACCTTTTTTGATATCAGAGGGATTATTCATTATTAATTTGTACCAACTGGAAAACAGTGAACCAAGTTTACTATTATATTTGGAAGTGCTGAAAAGGCTGCGTGAAAAAGTTAGACAAAAATGACCTGAGCTTTTTGCCAACAACTCAAGGCTCTTGCATCAAGACCATGCACCAGCTCACAGGGCACTGTCTGTGAGGGAGTTTTTAGCCAGTAAACAAATAACTGTATTGGAACACCCTCCCTACTTACCTGATCTGGCCCCCAATGATTTCTTTCTTTACCTGAAGATAAAGGAACTATTGAAAGGAAGACATTTTGATGACATTCAGGACATCAAGGGTAATACAATGATAGCTCTGATGGCCATTTCAGAAAAAGAGTTCCAAAATTGCTCTGTAGGGTGGACTAGGTGCTGGCATGGGTGCATAGCTTTCCAAGGAGAGTACTTGGAAGGTGACTGTAGTGATATTCAGCAATGAGGTATGTAGCACTTTTTCTGGGATGAATTCATGAACTTAATTGTCTGACCTCATATGTATATAGTAGTTTCTTGATTACATGCAAAAAAATATGTTGTAATTAGATTTATTTTTGAAATAAAATAAGGCACATTTAGATTCTTCATGATCTTAAATACAGACTTTCTCATGGCCATTTTCTGACTAGACTATAATTCTCTGTGGGCAGGGACCATATCTTATTTGTTGTTTCCCCTCTAAACAAATACCATAAATGCAGAAAATATAGAAGAGAGCATAGTCACTAGGCTGCTGTCTTTGGTGGCACTGCCAGTCTGGTTGTAGTAAATGCAGATATAGGTTTATCATCAATTTCCAGCAGTGTCTTGGGGTGGTATACCTTTTCCTAACTTTTATAAATGTGCCATGAAATTCCTTGCTATTCTTGGGACAGGATTCATTGTCCCATCTATTTAACTTCATATTATTAATATTTATTTATGCATTTCATTAATGGTCTCTCTTTCCCTCTCTCTCTCGTTATATTCTGTACCTAGAATCAACAAACTGGGATCTGGAAGTGATTTTGAAGCTTATTTTCAGAGACTTGGAATTGCTTCAGGCAGAGCCCGTTACACTAAAAATAGGGTAAGTCATTTTATTATTTTGGATACACAGTACCTCAGCCATATTCTTTTTGGTAAGAATGCTGTCATGTAGTTGTTTGGCACAGGTCTGTGAAGAATTTCAGGAGCAGAGAGAGACTGCATGTCCCTTTGTAGATGGACCATTAGTAATTTGGGGTAGTTTGTGAATTTTCACTGCCAGGGTTATTCAATGAAGTGGTAGCTGCCAGAGTAATGACAGGGCCTTAGCTGGTTGTCAGTACCAAGTAGCTCTCATCCTTTTCCTGAGGCAGGTTTTGTTTGAAAATCCTATTCGCCTAGTTTTTTTGTAGGCTCTGATGTACTTTTCCTGAGGAAAATGTGCCGATAGAGAACGTATTTTCATTACGGGAATGCTAAGCTAAGATTCCTTATTGTACTAGCCCCTCTTCACATTCCCTCTACTGCCTGTCATCTGAGTCCAGACCTCTTGGGTAGGGAATACAACAAGTTTCTCTTCATTTTTAACTCGATTCTGTTTTCTGTTCTGTACTGACTGGTTTACACAATTCTCACTCAAACACATTGATGATACGCAAGTGCCTGCATATGCCAGCGTACACCATGTTTGCTTGCCTATGTTATCAATTATGTCATAAACCAAACTGAATTCAGATTTGTCAGACTTGAATAATTTTCAAATCATAAGGGCATCTTGCTTGTATAGAATACACAGCCCTTGCAAATTTGACTATCCAGAATACAACTAATAACAAATAAGTGAAAGCATCTCCAAAGTAACCCAAAGTAAATGTATAAGTCTGTATACTAATATTCATTACGTTTAATACATAAAAGATGCACCACTTTCAAGGCCTATTCACTTTTATACTTTATCATCACTCTGAACAAAGTTACGTAGCTTCTAAGACAATGCAGATTAAAAGCAGAATGCTAGACAGAAGGCGAGACTGATACAGGATTCCTCTTAGTGATACTAAACGTAAGAATGATAGCCGTATAGCAATGTGAAAGATAGGTCTGCCTTTCCTTGCTTTAGTTTTTACCTGAGAAGTCAAAAAATACTTATATAGAATATCACCATGTGATCATTTATGTTTTTATAATCGTAGCACTTAATTGTGTAATACAGGTTATGAGTTAATGACATTTGGTTACGCACTGTTTGGGGAGGCAGGGAAAGCTTTTACATACACAATTCTTCAGCTATATAGATACTGGCTTCCCAGAACCTTTCATTCCCAGTCAATTGATAGATAATTTTAAACTGTGCTGATGTGTAATTGGAATATGAACTCCTTCATTTTAATGATCATAAATACAATAAGGAAAATTCTCAAGAAACAGTATTTTGAATGAAGATTACATGAATTATAAAATGAATAATGGTAAAATTTTAGATCACTGAACATTTGTTGGTAGTACCGTGTTTCCTTGAAAGTAAGACCTAGCCGGACAGTCAGCTCTAGTGCATCTTTTAGAGCAAAAATCAATTTAAGACCTGGTATTATATTATATTATGTTATATTATATTATGTTATGTTATGTTATATTACATTACATTACAGACTGGGTCTTATATGTAGTAAAATAAGACTGGGTCTTATATTAATTTTTTCTCCAAAAGATGCATTAGAGCTGATTGTCCGGCTAGGTCTTATTTTTGGGGAAACACAGTATTTTAGTTAATTTTTTGCTTAATTGTGATAAAACTCAAGGTGCTATATAGTTGTATTTTTTTCTGTAACCATTTTTATGATTATATAAAACATTATAATTTGCATATTTAATGTTAATCTGTACTTGGTTTCCCTCCCACACCTTTTTTTTTTAGAAAATAGATAAATACAGCAGCTACCCGCTATACCATACAATTTATGAGACCTTTGAATTGGTAGAGAATTTTTATGACCCCACATTTAAAAAACAGCTTTCCGTGGCTCAGCTACGAGGAGCACTAGTTTATGATCTTGCAGACTCTCCAATCATTCCTTTCAATATTCAAGACTACGCAAAAGCTTTGAAAAACTATGCAACAAGTATCTCCAATTTATCCAAGAAACACAACCAACAGTTAAGAGACCATGGAGTATCATTTGGTAAGAAATGACTGAGTAGGTATTTTATAATCTTTCCTATCATCTATGCATACTATTTCATCTTAGAATGTATCATGTATCCCTGCCTCACTTATTAGTTCCGACTTCTAGAAAAAAAACTTTAACATCTATTAAAGAATGTGATTTTAATTTGATATTTGTAGGATGAATCCATTTTGCTAAGATAGTGCTACAAAAGGTGGATTTTCCCTATGTTGCTGCCTTTAAAAATACTTTTACTGTGTTGTAAGAACAATACTAGAAAAATGCAATATTACACAAAATTTGAAAAGAGAAAACTACCAATTTCACTACATATATGTGTATGTTTGTGTATGTGTATATATATACATATATATTAGAATTATTATTATTACTGCATATATCTTTTAGTGTTTGTCTACATGGGGGATTTTTTACAGTGTTTGTCTACATGGGGGATTTTTTACATAGCTTTTAGCATTCTGTCCTTGTATATCTGGCCATTTTGTGGTTGCTGTTCTATACCATGTATCTTCTACAAAACAGGGAGGACATACAGTGAAGTGTGGTAGCATTGAGCATTGGGTCTAGAAGCAGTTTCCTGATTCAAATCCTGGCTCTAATATTTAGTCACTGTGTGACCTTGGGAAAGTTACTTAACCCATCTATGTGTTAGTTTCCTTATGAGTGAAATGGTAAAAAGACTATAACATGTTTCCAAGACTGCTGTAGAGATTCAGTTTGTTGACACATAGAAACAATGGTGACTAACACTTACTGCTCATAAATGTTACCTGTTATTACTGTTTTATTGTAACCATTGTCTTATTATTCTGAGAGTATACATTCTTAGTACATACCAAAATTATCGAGTACTGTCTACTGTATACCAGCCACTGTGTTATTTCCTGGGAGGCATAAGAATGTTTAGCACAGTCATTGTTCTCAAAGAGCTTAATGTCTCATGTGAGGAAGAAGACAGAATGCAAGGGACAAGTTATTACAGGGATACAAAGAGAATACTATTGGAGTACAGAGGCCAGGAATGGTTTTGGAATATAATTACATAAGAACTAGTAATCTTCAGAAAGTTATGATGAGCAGTAGGTACAGTGTTTCCCCGACAATCAGGTCTAAGGCGTCTTTTGGAGCAAAAATTAATATAAGTCCCAGTATTATATTTTATATCATATCATATCATATCATATCATATCACATTACATTATATAGGACCCAGTCTTATATTATATTAAAATAAGACCAGATCTTATATTAATTTTTGCTCCAAAAGACGTATTAGACCTGATTGTCCGGCTAGGTCTTATTTTGGGGGAAACACAGTAGTATGATCTGGAAATAAAATATGGCAAAGATAATTTAGACAACTGTGTTTACATCAATGTGATGGGAGAATCTCTGCAATTATGGGAAAAACGAAGAGAGATGAAACTGGAGATAGCAAGGCCTACAACAAGGTGGATAGTCATAGTTTGGGGGCTATCCAGCATCCAGTTCTCTTCCTAAATGCCCCAGTTTCCTTTTGGTGAATTACCTTTTATCAATTTATATAAGTCGGGTCCAATTGCGAGAGAAGCCACGCAGTTACAGTGAAAGGACTCTTTATACAAGGTTAATCGATCCACCCGTTTACCTTCTTAAGGACCTAGTGTGATCTATTAATGACTTTCTCCCCCATATTGCCAAACTCTCCATCTCTGTTGGTGACTCCACCAACATTAAACATTCTTATATGGTTTCTTAAAAACATTTCTTCTACCTGAGGTGCCTTACTTCCTTCACAATTTTATGCCAGGTAAAAACAGTCACTGAAAAAAATGTTTTAACGAAAGAACGAAAGAAAGATGAATGAATGGATGGAGAATCTACACTCCCTGTCTCCAGTTCTTTACCTCCCAATACCCAAACCACTGCACTGTCTTATGTTCCTACTACTTGACTGAAGTCACTCTTACCTAACATTCACCTGTGTCACAAAATCCCAGGAACACATTTCAGTGCTTATCTGTCTTGATTTTTATGCTTCATTTGAAATTTAAAATTCCTTCAGCACTCTTTGTCCTTAACACCCATGATATGTTATTAGGTTATTTGATTGGTTCGTGGTTTAGAACAATAGCAACAAAAATTAAAGTTTAAAGAATATCTAGGGCTAAAACGACCTCGTTTCTAATACTGAATGTACTTGTACTGAATGTACTACAGTAGGTCCTCCAAAAATGTTGTTTCATTTAATGTAGTTTCATTATAACATAGATAAGATGCCTTAGGAACATAACTCTGGTTTCTATAAATTAGCCTATGGTAAAACTGGTTTTGTTATACATGGTTTTGCTTAAAGTCGCAGAACCTGTTGATGATGTTGAGGACTTATAACAGTATGAATTATATATGTCCCAGACTCTTGAAAGTTATTTCCTTTAGAACCAATTTAGCCATTTTCTAGTTTCTACTTTACTTCTTTGTTACAATATTTTTTAACAATTCCCATGGTTCTGCAAGCAGGCTCAGGAGCAAAATGGTTTCAATATGTATTCAGTCATTTCAGCCCGGAATGGGGAGGGCAGGAAAGTGAACCTCTGAAATATGAAGCACTTGTGGTTACTCATTTCCCTCCTACTTTTCTATTTTTAAAAAAGATTCCTTATTTTCTGCTGTGAAAAACTTCTCCGAGGCTGCCTTAGATTTTCATAGAAGACTTACAGAAGTTGATCTTAATAAGTAAGTTTCAAATGTAAAGCTCCCTATTGTTTTAAAAGCAATCCGGTTGCTAGAGTAAACTGTATACACTCATAAGCATTCAACTCTAAATCACTACTACTCAAATTATGGTCTGCAAACTTGCAGCATCAGACTTACCCTTCTTTAATGTTATTTTAAAATATGGTTCCATGGTAAGCGTTATAATGCTCTGTTTCTTGTTCTCAAAGTCCCATTGCAGTGAGAATCATGAATGACCAATTGATGCTCCTGGAGAGAGCATTCATCGATCCCCTTGGTTTACCAGGCAGGCAGTTCTACAGGTAAGGAAGCAATAGGTCTTCCACTAAAAGACATAACCTACCTCACTGTGACCCAAGCTAGCATATCGGAAGTTGGCATGAAACTATTGCCATCAGATAAGTAGAAGGTAAATTACTGTTTTCAAACGATTGGGAGTCCGCAAATGAGGAGAGCCAACTGTATGCGTTGATCTATGCCATTTTGTATAAGCAACTTGAGCACTGTGGATTTTGGTATCTGCAGAGGGTTCCTGGAACTGTCCCCTGTAGATACTAAGGGTAGTTAAGTTTTGCGAAGTCAAAGTTACACACAGATTTTTGAGTGTGTGGGGAGTGGTGCCTTGAATTCCCCACATTGTTCAGGAGTCGGCTGTATACAGTTTTAACTCTGCTCATCTGCTCCTTAGTGTTCCATTTTATGGCTCACACGTATAATACTTTTTTTTAACCTAATTTTTAAAATTAGATTTGTTTTTTTTCCCCCCTCAGTTACTTACTAGTATTATGAAAAGTGCTGCCACACAGATGTCCCTGTATTTTACTTGAATGTTTTAATAGCTTTATAATCAGTATCTGGGATTTCAGAGTCAAAGGATAAACATATTTTAAATGTAAGTAACAGCCAAACTGTCTTCCAAAAAGACTGCAATCTATTTTAAAATATATATTTAGAACTGTTAACTGAATAGTAAGACTATATTCTGAAGCCAGGGGAGAGGCAGGTTCAAGATTGTGACTTGGGGAGATCCTGAACTCAACTCTTCCCACGGACACATTGAATCTATAGCTACATATGGAACACTTTACTCTGAAAACTAGTCAAGCAGCTCCACATGGGGTGGAGGGGTGGTGGAATAAGAAAAACACTACATTGAAGCCGGTAGGAGAGGCTGACAGCCAATCTCACCATAAACCCCAGCCCCTGTGTAATGACCCACAATCAGGAGGGAACTCACAACTCACAAACCAGGAGCTTCTCTTTGAGAAGCAAAGAGTTCATACCCTAAATCAAGCACCAACTATTAAGAATGACCTGCACAGGAGAGGTGAGCCCTCAAAACACTTGGCTTTGAAAACCAATGGGGCTCACATCCACAAGATCCAAAGGACTGTAGCAAATGGAGAATAACAACTCGTGTGAACTCACTCACCACAAGGCCCAGCACAGAAGAGGCCCTTTGAAAAGCACCCACATTTTCTGTGAGAGAGATTCATTTGCTAATCTTAAACACCCCAGAGAGGGTGGAGCCTGCTGGGATACTCTCTGGGACAGAGGCTGGTAGGTACCATTTTCACCTCTGCCTTTGCATTGCTAAAGCTGGCAGGTGCCATCTTTTTTTTCTTCTAACGGCAGATGCCATTTTCATGCTCTCCTTCTGCTGAGCACCAGTATCTCCTAGAAGGGAGCTTTACTCTGCATCTGGTGCCCTGGATTGTACAGCTGCTGCCCAGGGGAACACTCTTTGATGGTTTGCCTCTGGAGTCCACGGGGGTTTGTGTCCCTGGGTCCCACAGGACTGTAACAATCGGAGCCACAGTTCTTGGCCTACCATCACCGCCCCTCCCCCCCCCCCCCCAGTCTTTCTGAGAAAGCCTGTTTGCTTGTTCAGGAGCTTTGGCCTGAGATGCAAATTTCTGGTCTGACATACTTCTCGAAGGCTAGAGAGATGCTCTCAAGGACAGGAGGCCAGTGGAAGCCATCTTTGTGCTTTCCTTCTGCCTCACACTGGCTTGATCTACCTTCCAGAAAGAAGGTTATATCCTTGTCTGGTACCCCCAATGTTTGCAGCTGCTACTAAGGGACACTTCTACCTTGCCTGGCTCTGAAAGCCAGCGAGGCTTATGCTTGCATGTAACCCACAGATAAAAAGTTCTTAAACAGCTACCACCCTCACTGCACAAGGGACAATAGACCCAGGAGCTCAGTCTTCCAGTGAAAGAGGCCTATAAGCTTATCATCATATTTACAGCCTGAAGGGAAGCTTTCTAATTAAACATACATCTGAGGGTTAGCTATAAGTGTTACCAGACATGTTGGAGGGCTGACCACTGTCTTTGTGCTCCTCCTGTGCTGTGTTGCAGAGTACTAGTATGTCTTAGAAAGCAGCCCTTACACTTGTCTGGTGCCCCAGTTTTTGAAGCTGCCCCCATCCCCCAATTAAAGACAAGGAGAGAATCTTAAATAAATCAGCAAGACAGAAACAACTTGTTACATACAAGAGAACTCCCTTAAGACCATTGGCAGATTTTTCAGCAGAAACTTTGTAGTCCAGAAGGCAGTAGCACAATATATTCAAAATTCTAGGAAGGGAAAAACAAAAACAATAAAACAAAAAACCCTTCCAACCAAGATATTCTCTACCTAGCAAGGTTAGCTTTCAGAATTGAAGGAGAAATAGTGTTCCAGACAAGCAAAAACTAAAGTTCACCACCCAACTAGCCTTACAAGAAATAGTAAAGGGAGTTCTTTAAGCTGAAAAGAAAAGGGTCTAAATGGTAACAAGAAAATATGTGAAAGTATAAATCACATTGGCAAAGGCAAATATGTAGTATCGGTAGTAAATTAGTCACTTACAAAGCTAGAATGAATGCAGGTTAAAAGACAAAAGTAGTAAAAATAATGACAATAATTAAACAATACACAAGATATAAAGTGGTAAAATGTGACATCAAAAAACAAAACCTGTTTGGGGGTAGGAGAGTAAACGCATTCAAATTTATTTTCAACTTAAAATAGACTTTCATATGTGTAAAGTGTCATGTAAGCCTCATGGTAACCACAAAGCTAAAACCTGTAGTAGATACACAAATGATAAGAAATCTAAGCATACCACTAAATAAAGTCATCAAACCATAATAGATAAGAGCAGGAGAAGAAGAGAAGAATAACAAAGCAGGTAGCAAACAATTGACACTATGGCAAGAAGTACATACCAATAATTACATTAAATGGACAAAATTCTCCAATCAAAAGACAAAGTGGTTAAGGGATAAAAAAAATACAATACCCATGCATATGCTGCCAACAAGAGACTCACTTCCACTGGAAGGACACACACAGACCGAAAGAGAGGGGATGGAAAAAGACATAACATGCAAGTGGAAACCAGAAAAAAATGGAGTAGTGGCTGTACTCATATCAGACAAAAATAAACTTCAAGTAAATAATAAGACACAAAGAAGGGCATTATATAATAATTAAGGAGTCAATATATGAAGAAGATATAACCATAAATCTATATGCACTCAACATAAAAACACCTAAATATATAAAGCAAATAAAGGGAGAAATAGCAGCATAACAATAATAGTAGGGTACTTCAAGACCACACTTACATAAATGGATAGATCATCTAGACAGAAAATCAGTAGAAAAACATCGGCCTAAAGATGGACTTTAAAAGAAATATACAGAACATTCCATCCAAAGCAACAGAAAACATACTTTTCTCAAGTACAAATAAAACATTTTCACCGACAGATCATCTATTAAGCTACAAAACAAGTTTAACATATTTGAGAAGATTGAAATCATATCAAGCAAATTTCCCAACCACAATCATACGAAACTAGAAATCAATGACAAGAAACCTATAAATTCACAAATATTTGGAGATTAAAAAACATGTTATTTTACTTATTTAACTTACCATAATACCCTCTAGATCCTTCCATATTGTCACAAATGGCAAGATTTCATTCTATTTTATGGATGCATAATATTCCATTGTGTGTGTATACCACTTCTTTATCCATTTATCTATTGATGTATATATAGGTTGCTTCCATATCTTGGCTATTGTAAATACCGTGTTTTCCCCAAAAATAAGACCTAGCTGGACAGTCAGCTCTAATGCATCTTTTGGAGCAAACATTAATATAAGAATCAGTTAAATTAATATAAAACCCTTATATATTATATAAGACCTTATATAAGACCAGTTCTTATTTTATATAAAACCTGGTCTTATATTACAGTAAAAGAAGACTGGGTCTTATATTAATTTTTTGCTCCAAAAGACACATTAGAGCTGATTGTCAGGCTAGGTCTTATTTTCAGGCAAACACGGTAATACTGCAAGGAAATTAGGGGTGCATATATCTTTTCAAATTAGTGTTTTTATTTTCTTTGGATAAATACCCAGAAGTGGAATTGCTGAGTAGTATGGTATATCTACCTTTAGTTTTTTGAGGAATCTTCATAGTGTTCCCATAGAGACTGTACCAGTTTTCAGTCCCACCAACAATGCACAGACTTCCCTTTTCTCCATGTCCTTGCCAACACATCATTTGTTGACTTTTTGGTAATAGCCATTCTGATTGATCTGAGATGGTATCTCACTGTGTTTTGATTTGCATTTCCCTGATGATTAGTGATATGTTGAGCATCTTTTCCTAGGTCTGTTGCTATTTGTATGTCTTCTTTGGAGAAATGTCTTTATTTTAGAGTGAAATAAGTTAGGCAGAAAAAGGCAAATACTGTGTGGTTTTACTTATATGTGGAATCTAAAATCAAAAACCAAAAACAGACTTATAGAAATAGACACCAAAGGAATGATAACCAGAAGAGTGGGGGAATGTATTAAAAGTGGACGGGTGATATAGTCAATAATGTGATACGTTTGCATAGTGACAGATGATTGCTAGAATTAGTGGAGTGATCATATTGTAAGGTATAAAAATGTCAAATGACTGTATTGTATATCTGAAACTAACAACCAATATAAGATTGTATACCAACTATATTTAAATAAAAAAATTTAAAAAATGTGTACCACAAGGGAAAATATTTTAAGAAAACAAAATAAAAACACATTATTGAACAACTAATGGGTCAATGAAGAAAGCAAAAGGCAAATCAAAAAATACCTGGGACAAATAAAAATGGAAATACAACATGCCAAAATTTATGGGATGCAGCAAAAGTAATTCTAAGAAGGAAGTTCATAGCACTAACTACCTATCTCAAGAAAGAAGAAAAATCTCAAAGAACCTAACATTACACCACAAGGAACTAAACATAATAATAAAGCCCAAAGTGAGTAGAAGGAAGGAAATAACTAACATCAGAGCAGAAATAGACACTAAAAAGACAGCAGAGAAGATCAATGAAACTAAGATCTGGTTCAATTAAACAAAATAAAAAATACACAAACCTTTAGTTAGAATCGAAAAAAAGAAGGAGGGCTCAAATAAAATCAGAAATGAAAGAGAGGACATTACAAATGATACCACAGAAACACAAAGGATCACATGAGACTACTATGAAAGATTAATACCAATCTTAAATTCTTCCAAAAAGTAGCAGATGAGGAAACATTCCAAACTCATTTTATGAGTCCAGCATTACCTTGGTACCAAAACCAGACAAAGACCCCACAAGAAAAAGTAACAAATAAACAAAAACTCATGGACACAGACAATGGTTTAATGGTTACCCGAGGGCAAGGGGGATGGGAGATAGTAGATATTTCCTAATGATATTTTGATAGGGGGGTTAATATCTAAAATATATAAAGAACTCATACAACAAAAACCTGATTAAGAAATGGCAAAGGATTTAAATAGACATTTTTCCTAAAAAGAGATACAGATGGCCAACAGACACATGAAAAGATGTTCAACATTACTAATTATTATGGCAGTGAAAATCAAAAACACAATAAGATGTTATCTCTCACATGTTAGAATAGTTATTATCCGAAAGATAAGAAATAACAAGTGTTAGAGAGGATGTAGAAAAAAGGGAACCTTCAAATACTGTTGGAATTGTACATTGGTGAAGCCATGGAACAGATTATGGTTTCTCAAAAAATTAAAAATACCATAGATCTACCACATGACCCAGCAATTCCACTTCAAGGTTATTTACCTGAAGCAAACAAAAACACTAATTCGAGAAGATATATGTACCCCTATGTGAATTGCAGCATTATTTATAATAGTCAAGATATGGAAACAACCTGTGTCTATCATTGGATGAATGGATAAAGAAAATGTGATATATAGCTATATGTATAGAGGTAAGGATATAGATATATAGATATAGATACACACAATGGAATATTGTTCAGCCACAAAAGAGACAGAAATCTTGCCATTTGCAACAACATGGATGGATACTGAGGGCCTTATGCTAAATGAAATGTCAGACAGAAAGGCAGTACCATAAGATCTCACTTATATGTGGAATTCAAAACAAACAAAGAACCAATCTCATAGATACAGAGACTGGTGGTTGCCAGAGGCATCGGGTGGGGTGGGGTGGGGGGGTGCCAAATGGGTGAAAGTAGTCCAAAGTTGCAAACTCCCAGTTTTAAAATGTCATGGGGATGTAATGTACAGTATGGTGACTAGTTAATAATACTGAAATACTTTTCATATTTGAAAGTTGCTAAGAGAGTAAATCTTAAAAGTCCTGATCACAAGGAAAAAATAATTTGTAACTATGTATGGTGACAGATGTTAACTACACTTATTTTGGTGATCATTTGATAATATATACAAATATTGAATCATTATGTTATATACCTAAAACTAACAATGTTATATTTCAATTATATATCAATAATAAAAAATATAATTAAGAAAAGTTCATATTGCTATGCTTTAGTTTGCAGTGATGTGGAAATAATTTTTCCCTCCCTGATTGTGAGGATTATTTTATTAAATACATACGAGTCATTTATTACATACTCCCACTTTTGCTAATAACTCCTTAGAGAAATGTAGTTATAATACTAATCCCAGCCACCCAGAATTTTTCATTCCTTTAAATAGTAACTAATTTCAATTTTTTTCTCCTTATCTGGCAACGTAAATCAGGTTAAAAACAAACTGGTATATTATTTAAGAATGTGAGATCAAAAATTTTCAGTATATGTACTGGATCAATGCCATTTTCAAGTTTTGTTATTTCATGAACTTCAAAACAAGAGAGATTACCAGATTTATAGTACAATAAAAATTTTTATCACTTAGAATTGATAAATATTGGATTTAAAAAATCAGTAACCCAATGTGTACACATACATTTATTATATAGATGTGTGTATATATGTATTTATCATAAAATCATAGTGTTCAGATTAGTAATGAATGAATCAGGAAAAAATTGTACATATTTAAAAATAAAATGTTTTTACTGTGGAATATATTTAAAACATTCATCATAAAATTCAGAAGTATAAATCTGTATTGTAGAGTGAAAAGCATTCTTGAAATTAATTTCTGCAATCTTAACCGAATTGTGGGTAATACACAATACATCACAACAATCCAAATAAGTAATATTTCCTTCACTATCCTTCATTGAACACATTTTATACATTATAATACTCGTCTGGTCATTCTTTCTCTAAGAAAATTTCCATAAATTAATTGTTCTGTGTGGTAGGCAAACTAATGGTGTCTCCCAAAGATGACCATTTGATAATAGCCAGAACCTCTAAATATGTTAGGTAACATGACAAAGAGGAATTAAGGTAGCAGATAGAATTCAGGATGCTAATCATGTGACTTTATGACAGAAAATTTCCTGGATTATCAGGGTAGGCTCAATCACGTAATGACAAGTGTCCTTAACAGTAAAAGAGAGGCAGAAGAGCCAGTTAGAGTTATGCCATGTGAAGAGGTCTCACTCTGACCTGCTGTTGCTGGTTATGCAGATGGAAAAGTAAGGGAGGCCTGCTGAAGCTAGAAAACAGGGAAACGGATTCTCCCTTAAAACCTCCACAAAAGATTATGGCCCTGCTGACACATGGATTTTAGCCCAGGGAGAACCATGTCGGACTTCTAACTTACAGAACTGTAAGATAATAAACTGTGTTGTTGTAAGCCTTTAAGTATGTGGTCAATTGTTACAAGAACAATAGAAAACAAACACACTCTGTAATGGAGAGTATTCAATAAAACTTACTTTTCTTATGAACATCAAATGAAATAAGGTATGCTGAAGACTGTAAAAGCTGCATTTGATTATGAATATATGAAAACATTTTCATTATGTACTGAGGAAAAAGTTGAGGGAAAAAAGAGGATTATAGGTAGTCTAAATGTAGAGTGTAGTCTAGTCTGCTATGGTTCTTGATACCTCTTGAAAATTCAGGAATGTTCATCGCGGAGGGAGATGTATTTTTATGATATACTTGTGAGCCCAGAGTTTGAACTATTACAGGACCACGATAGTTTTGGGGGTCTACTCTTCATGAGAGGGTATTTGATTTGCTTAAACATTGTCCATTGTCACATTATCTCTTTTAGCTAGCTACTTATTTTTTTTTAAGCATAATGGGTATATATCAGTTTCAGGTATAAAAGACAATGATTCAATGTTTATATTCTTTATGAAGTGCTCACCACAATGAGTCTAGGATCCATCTGTTACTGTACATAGTTATTACAATATTATCAATTCCATTTCCCTTTACCATTTCTCCCCATCCCCCTCACCCTATTCCCTTCTGTCCACCATCAGTTTGAGCTCTGTTTCTGAGTCTATTTTTGTCTTATTTATTGATTGATTGAATTTATTTATATTCCACATAGAAGTGAAACCATACAGTGTCTTTCTCTGTCTGACTTATTTCATTTAGCTGCTTCTATCTGAGAGAATTATGGAAAGGATTTAGCCTCAGAACAATAGCTAATTTTTACTGAGCATTTATTAAATGTCAAGTTATACTGAGTGGTTTCCATCCATCATTTGATTCTCACAACAGTCCTTTGAGAACAGGACCATTATTACCCCTCTTTTAAAGATGAAGAAACAACCACAGGGACGTTAAGTAACTATCATAAGGTAAATGTGATAGTGCTCTAATTTTAAAACACAGGCATTCTGATGCCCAAACCCACTTAGTGAATACGCAGAGCCTGTATTATTTCAGTGCTTTTACACACATGGGACAAGTTGAGAAGTTAGGTAATCTGCCAAAGACCAAAAGGTATTGGAGGCCAGGTCAATGATTCAAACAAGGTTTGTTTGAGTCCTATATCAATAATTTTTTACTACACTCTCCCTTTACAATTCTCCAGAAGATGGCAAGTATACTAAAGAAGACCGATGACCTATATCTTTAATATTTCAACTAATATGTAGGTCACAATATCAATGCTTATAAACAGTGTAGCGCATTTACTTGTTTTGTTAGAAAGATCTATTGGTGGCCATATTAACATTTAAAAGCCAAAGTGATAAATCCTGATGTATTTTGGGAAATCTAAGTGATTAGCATTATAAATTTATCTTTGATCATCAATACTGACTTATATAGAGTTCTGTATTGTTTCAGATGATATTGTCATATATATCTTGAAAAAGCTGTGAGATTTGAGTGTTGGACCTAATTCCTGATAATATTGTTAATAAAACATGCCTCTTTTTGGAACGCAGAATTCGACACTTAATGAGGAAAGAAGTAGCTTGATCTCTTGAGCTACTTAAAAGATGACGTTGGAAATCTATTGCCAACTTTCCTTCTAGATCAAAAATGTACTGTCTTTGTGGGCAACCCGTATATAACCGTTTTACCTTTTTGGAATGGGCTTCATTATCCTTGCCATTTATGACATTTTGGGAACATAAGCCTCTTTTATTACTGCTTTTTATTGTCTGAAGAGTACTGTCATTCTTGTTAAATCTTTAAAAAAGGCAACACAAAGATAAATTATTTTTTCCAATCTCCTCTCTCTCTAAATATATGAGCCATAAAGCACATATTTTATCACTGTAGATATCCACAGTTAGACAACTAATGCACATAACTTACAAGAAGCTCTAGCTCCATTCTAACTATATGGGTTGGCAATATGATATGATTCAATTCATGAGACACATCTTAACAAATGCGTATTGTAAGCACCTGTCTTTGCTAAAAATTATACTGTTACATAAGTATATCATTAATTATATATGTCTTCATTTTGGAATTACAAAAGTGAATGCCGGGAGGAGACAAAAAATATTTAATATAATAAGGTCTAACAAAATGGAATGAAACAAAAGAAAAAAGCATGTAAACTATAATATATGTATACTCGTTAGCTCAACCTGCATTCTTTATGTTTCTTTCTAATAGGCACATCATCTTTGCTCCAAGTAGGCACAACAAATACGCTGGAGAATCATTTCCTGGGATCTATGATGCTATGTTTGATATTGAAAATAAAGCAGACCCACGTTCAGCCTGGAGAGAAGTAAAGAAACACATTTCTATTGCAGCCTTCACAATTCAAGCAGCAGCAGAGACTCTGACAGAAGTTATACAGTAAGGTCTCTGCCAAGAGGCTAGCCACTAAAAGTGTTACTGAAAGTCTCAGGAGGAAATCCATCTTTGTGTTTGATCTATCTTTTCATGTCATATCTGATTTTAGACTTCCACCTTGTTCATCTGCCAAGATGTTCTTTGTAGCCCTTTAAAAATTCATAACTTCATCACTGAAGTGTTAAACTAATAAAACAAAACAAAACTCCAGTGGCGTTGCAAAGAGACAAAGTAACTGAAAATTCCCTAAAATAAACTATGGCAAGGAACTTGAACTCTCAGACATTGCTGGTAGAAATGCAAAATGGTATAGCCATTTGGAAAACAGTTTGGCAGTTTGTTATAAAATTAAACATTTACTTTATGATTCCAAAATTCGACTTCTAGGTATTTACAAAAGAGAAGCAAAACATGATGACACAAAGATTATTTTATGCATGCTCCTACCATCTAAAAGTGGATTAATTCAATGGATAAATGGGTAAATTGTGGTATTTTACAATGGAATACTATTCAGCAATAAAAATGAAATAACCGCCAATACATGTAATAATATTCACAGACATTGTTGAGGGAAAGAAGCCAGATACAAAAGAATACCTAGAATATGATTCTATTTATATGATTTCTATGATGTTGGAAATCAATTAGATCAATGATTGCCAGGGGCAAGTAAGGGGCAGAGAGGCGATTAGCTGTAAAGAGGCATAAAGAAAACTTACGTGGGATAATGGGAGCTTTCTGTATCTTGATGTGGATGATGGTTACACAACTACATGCATTTGTCAAACCTCATCAAACTGTAACTTGGAATGTGTGAAAATTTGATTACCTCCACTCCAAAAAAAGAAAAAAAAAGTCTGGCAGGTAAACCGGTACAGGGCATTTTTTGTGTGTGAAATCGCTGTGGAGTGCAAATCATAAGGAACAAGTGAATATACATACTTTTAATAAGTTCACCTCTATTTGAATAATGTATGTCTGATAGGTGAAGCAAATAGTTGCCACAAACCTTCACATGCTGACTCCTCTAAATCAAATTATATATAAAACTATTGTGGTATCTGTCAACTTTTATGCAGAGCCTAATGACTCATAATTATGGATAAACTATGACAAAACTTTCAACAAGCTTGGATGTTCAGTTACTTAGCCAAAAAGAGTTAAGAATAAAAAAATTGCAGTATACACATGAAGCTGAGTAATGTCAATTCTAATTTAATATGTGTATGTGTATATATATATGTATATATATATATGTATATATATGTGTATATATATATATATATATATATATATATATGGTCACAGGATGTGGAGTACAACATAGGGAATAGATTCAGTGGAACCGTAACTATATACAATGTGAGAGCTATATACAATGTGAGAGGGGTAGTAGATTGAGGGAGGAGGGTTATCACTTTGTGAGGGGTACAAATGTCTATTACATTGTTTTGTACACCTGAAACTAATAAAAAAAATTAAAAGAGCCCTTATAGGCAGGCACACTATAATAAGAAGTGACAGCTCAAAGTTTGCTGACCAACAAAATAATAAAACAGTGGGAATTCTTAGTTTAGGGACAGGGTATTTCACTGATTGCCCACAATAAAATAAGTGGGAAGCATAGCAATGACCCTAAGTCATCAGGGTAAGTTTTAAATATGACCTATTCATTCTGCTTAAAAAGTCAATAGAGCATTCTGTTTTAAAAAGTAAAGTATGTTATTGATAAAGTATAAATACATTTATAAAGCATGTAAAATTATATTTTTGTAAAAAACAATTGTTTTAGCAAATCTAGGGATTTAACCTCAATACCATACTATATATTTCCTTAGAAAACACTTTATTTTAGGGTACACTGAGGAGATGACTGTATGTTAACTTTTATCTTTAAATATTTGTTGTACGCAAGATACTGGGTTGAGACCCAAGAGTCACTTTTCCACTATCCAACTAAGTAAATCACTACATATTTCCGGGCATCAGTTTCCTCCTGAGTAGTAATGGTTTTTAAGGTTCCTTCCAACTCTATTTTATCACTTCTAAAGGGGACTGAAGTTTATAAATCTAATTATGTTCTTCTGGCTGGTAGCTTTCCTGAAGAAAGACACAATTTGCTAAAACAGCATATGTGGTTGAAAAAATAAGTTGATGGAAAACAGTAACCTTTGCAACTTAATGTTTCCTTTAACTGGTAAATTATTTTGTTTTTATCATCTGTAATCAATAGTTGATAATTAGAACAGAGTAAGTCATTATGTGGCATGCACTATAATCAATCCAGGACATTAGAGATAGAATATGTGCTACCATATGATCAATGCACAGAACATGTGTTTATTTTTTAAAACCTTTCCCCCAGTACTACTTATTGTATGAGATGTTTTATGTAAGCCACCTGGTTAGCACAAAGCAAAAATTTAGAGTCATGAAACATAAAAGAGAGAGAGAGAGAGCCTGAGAAAATTATCACATAAAGCCACCACTTTACAAAGTTAGAAACAGAGGGATAAAGAAACAAGAGATACAAAACAACCAGAAGGCAAATGATAACATGACATTAGTAAGTTCTTACCGATCAAGGACTAAATATAAGTGGATTGAATTCACTTATCACAAGGCACAGAGTGTCTGGATGGATAAAACACAAACAAACAAAAACCCAACTATACACTGCCTACAGGAAACTCATTTCAGTTCTAAAGACACTCACAGGCTCAAAATGAAAGAATGGAAGGATATTTCATACAAACCAAAAGAAAGTGCAAACCAAAAGAAAGTAGGCACTGCCATACTTTTTTTCAGACAAAACAGTCTTTAAGCCAAAAATGATAGGAGACAAAGAAAGTCATTATATAATGATAAAGGGTCAATATACCAATATATAACAATTGTAAATATATACGCAGCCGACATTGGAGAACCAGAGTATATTAAGCAAATATTAACAGATCTAAGAGAGAAATACACAATACATTAATAGTAGGGACCTCACTGTCAACCATAGATTGATCATCCTGATAGAAAATCAACAAGAAAACATTGGAATTGAAATATACATTAGAACAAATGGGAACATTCCAGAACATTCCATCCAACAGTAGCAGAATACCATTGTTAAGTGTGTATGGAACATTTTCCAGGATAGATCATATGATATGGCAAAAATCTCAGAAAATTTAAGAAGACTGAAATCATACCAACTATCTTTTCTGACCAAAATGATATGAAACTAGAAATCAACAAGAGGAAAATCTACAAATCTGTGGAAACTAAAAACAAAACAAAACAAAACAAAACCCACTTCTGAACAACCAATGAGTCAAGAAAAAAATCAAAGGGGAAATAAAAAAAATTACCTTCAAACAAATGAAAATAGAAATAAAACAAAATACCATGGTGTACAGCAAAGACAGTTCTGAAAGTTTATAGTGAAAATACCATATAAGAGACCTGACAATTACGTTCATGAACTTGTTGCAAAGATGTCGCTAATCTCTTTTGATATCAGAAGGATTATTCATTACGAATTTGTACCAACTGGACAAACATTAACCAAGTTTACTATTTGGAAGTGCTGAAAAGGCTGTCTGAGAAAGTTAGACGACCTGAACTTTTTGCCAACAATACATGGCTTTTGCATCACGACAATGTACCATCTCACACGGCACTGTCTGTGAGGGAGTTTTTAGCCAGCAAACAAATAATCATATTGAGTGCTCGCTTCGGGAGCACATATACAGATAACCATACTGGAACACCCTCCCTATTCACCTGATCTGGCCCTCAATGACTTCTTTTTTTTACCCAAAGATAAAGGAAATATTGAAAGGAAGACATTTTGATGACATTCAGGACATCAAGGGTAATATGATGGCAGCTCTGATGGCCATTCCAGAAAAAAGAGTTCCAAAATTGCTTTGACAGGTGGACTAGGCGCTGGCATAGCTTCCTAAGGGAAGTACTTTGAAGGTGACTGTAATGATATTCAGCAATGAGGTAGGTATGTAGTACTTTGTCTAGGATGAGTTTGCAAACTTAATTGTCAGACCTTGTATTAAGAAATAAAAAATCTCAAATAAATAATTTCATATCTCAAGGAACTAGAAAAAGCAATAGCAAATTAACCCCAGAGTTAGCAGAAGGAAGGAAATAATGAAGATCAGAGTGAAAATAAATGCAATACAGACCAGAAAAACAAATAGAAGGGGTAAATGAAACTGAAAGCTGATTCTTTGCAAAGATAAACAAAATTGACAAATCTTTAGCAAGACTAAGAAAAAAAGACTCAAATAAAATTAGAAATGAAAAAGAAGACATTACAACAGATACTAAAGAAATCCATAAGAACATAAGAGACTATTATAAAAAACTATATGCCAACAAATTAGATAATCTAGAAGAAATGGATAAATTTCTAGAAACATAACCTACCAGACTGAATCGAAAAAAAAAATAAAATAGAAAATCCGAACAGACTAATAATGAGCAAAAAGATTGAATCTTAAACCTCTCAGCACAGAAAACCCCAGAAGAGAGCTTCACTGGAGAAGTCTACCAAAGACTCAAAGTAACACAAATCCTTCTCAAATTCTTCAAGAAAATTCAGGAATATGAAATACTTCCAAATTCATTCTGTGAAGCCAGCACTGCCCTGATATCAAAGCCAAATAAGGATACCACAAGAAAGCTATAGATCAATATCCCTGATGAATACAGATCCAAAAACTCTCAATAAAATACTAGCAAACTAAATTGAAGAACACATACAAAGGATTATACATGACCACGTGGGATTTATCCCTGGAAAGCAAAGATGGTTCAACATATGCAAATCAATAAATGTAATATACCACATTAATCAAATGAAGGATGAAAATCACATATCACCTTAATAGATGCAAAAAAAGCATCTGACAAATTACATCCTTTCATGATTAAAACCCTCAGGAGATTGCATATAGAAACATAAGCTCAACATACTGAGGGACATAAACAACAAACCCACAGTTAACATAATACTCAGTGGAGAAAAGCTGAATAGCTTTTCCTCTAAGATCATAAACAGGAAAAGGGTGCCCACTCCCACTACTTGTATTCAATATAGTACTGGGAAGTACTAGCTAGAGCAATTAGGCAAGACAATGAAATAAAAGGCATCCAAATCTGGAAGAAAGTAGTAAACCTGTCGCTATTTGCAGATGATAAGATTTTCTACCTAGAAAATCACAATGACTCAATCAAAAAGCTGTTGGAAATAATCAATAATTTCAATAAAGTCACAGGATACAAAATAAACATACAGAAACCAGTTACATTTCTATACAATAAGAATGAAACATCTTAACAAGAAATAAAGAAAACAATCCCATTCACAATAGCATCAAAACAATAAAATACTTAGGGAATAATCAACTAAGTGAAAGATCTCTATAACAAAAGCTATAAGACTTTGCTGAAATCAAAGGTACAAAGAAGTGGAATGGTATCCTATGTTTATGGATTGGAAAAAAATAATATTGTTATAATGTCCATACAACCCAAAGCCATCTGTAGATTTGATGTAACCCTCATCAAAATACCAATGGCATTCTTCACTGAAATAGAAAAAAAAAAAAAAAAAAAAAAAAACCTAAAATTTGTGTGGAACCACAAAAGACCCTAAATAGCCAAAGGAATCCTGAGGAGAAAGAACAAAGCTGGAGGTATCATACTTCCTGATTTCAAACTATATTACAAAGCTACAGCAATAAAAGCAGTATGGTACTGGCACAAAAATAGACACAAAGATGAATGGAATAAACTACAACACCCACCTGAAATTAACCCTTGCTTATATGGTCAACTGATATTCGACAAGGGAGCCAAGAGGGAAAAGGGATCCAATGGGAAAAGGATAGTCTCTTCAACAAATTGTGCTGGGAAAACTGGATAAATACATGCAGAGCAGTAGACCCCTCTCTTAAGCCATACACAAAAATTAACTAGAAATGGATCAAAGACTTAAATATAAGACCTGATACTATAAAACTCCTTGAAGAAAAGTAGGGAAGAAGCTTCTCCAAATGGGTATTGGCATTTTTTTTTTTTTTGATATGACATCAAAAGCACAAACAATAAAAGCAAAAATCAACAACTGGGACTACATCAAACTTTAAAACTTTTGCACAGGAAAAGAAACAAAGAAATTAGAACACAACCTACAAAATGAAAGAAAAAAATTTTTGTACACCGTATATTTGATAAGGGGTTAATAACAAAATATATAAAGAACCTATGCAACTCAGCAACAAAAAACCCAAACAATCCGATGTAAAAATGAGCGGAAGAATTAACAAACATGTTTTCAAAGAACATCCAAATGGCCAACAGGTACACGAAAAGATGCTCAATATCACTACCAGGGAAATTATTCCATTTGTGGGTATTTATCTGAAGAAAATGAAAACACTTGAAAAGATATATGCACTTCCATGTTCATTGCAGCATTATTTACAATAGCCAAGATACAGGAACAACAAGTAGAGTGTCCATCCATAGATGAATAAAAGGAGAAAATACGGTACACATATACCAGGAGAAAGGAGGCTATCCTGCCATCTGGGACAACATGGATGGACATTGAGCTCATTATACTAAGTGAGAAAAGTCAGACAGAGAAAGACGAGTACTGCATAATATCACTTATATGAGGAATTTTAAAAAGCCAAACTTGTAGAATAGAGAATAAAATGGTGTTTACCAGGATCGGGGTTAAGGGAACAAGACAGATGTTGTTCAAGCATAGAAATTCACAACGAGTAGTAAATAAGCCCTAGAGATATAATGCACAATACAGTGAATATACACAAAAATACAGTATTATAATCTTCAAATGTGCTCAGACTAGAATTTAATTATTCCAACTACCAAAAAGAAAGGATAAATATGTAATTTGATTAAGGTGTGAATGATCACTACAATGACAATCATATGTAATTTGATATAAATGTATCAAATACAATCAATCTGTATTTTTCTGTATTGCTAGAATTTCTTACATTATAAAATATTCCTTTTAAATCAAAACTACAATATGGCTTTTTTCATTTTTCAAAAGAAAAGATACATAAAGTTCTGTGATGCAATGAAGTTTACAAATAAAAACCTATTTTTGTATCTGTCATTTACCACTAGTTTTTCTATTTGAAAGATATGAGACTCATTTACATATGCATACCTGGGCTATTTTAACATTTAGCTTAGAATTTCAAAAATATCAATTAATTGACTCTCAAACTTTCAAGTTTACACACAGATGGAATACAATGTCTGACAATTAAGTTCACGAACTTGCCACCATGTGATTGCATTGGCAGCACTGTACAAACAGCTCGGTAAGGATTCATAACCTTGGTATATCAGTGTCTCACAGCTGTGTTCATGTCGACTTGTGGTAGTGTCTGAATGGCGTTCATTATTGTGCGTTTTTGTACCGGCACGAGAATCTCTGAGCTTGAATTAGAGCAATGAACAAATATTAAATTTCTCATTAAACTTGGTAAGAGTGGAAGTGAAATTGGGGACATGTTAGTCCAAGTTTATGGGAATAATGCCATAAAGAAAATGGCAGTATAAAAATGGATTAAACGTTTTTCTGAGGGGAGAAAACACCTCACTGATGAAGAGCGGGCCGGGTGGACAGTAATGATCAGAACTGATGAAAACATTGCAAAAATCCGTCGAAGTTCTTAAAAAAAAAAAAAAAAAGAAAAGAAAAAGCTGACTGTGAGAAGCATAGCAGGCCAAGTAAACATGGATAGAGAAAGTTAGGAAAATCTTAAGTGAAAATCTTAGCATGAGAAAGGTGTGTGCAAAAATGGTCCCAAAGGAGCTCACCGATGAACAAAAGCAAGAGAGCTGATGTTTGCCAAGATCTAATGGAGAGGCAAAACAATGTTTTGGGTTGTGTTTTCACTAGTGATGGAACATGGGTGTACCAATATTACCCTGAAACAAAACGTCAAAGTGCACAATGGAAGTCAGCGAATTCTCCACGACCAGAAATAGTCCATGAGTTTAAATCAAGAATCAAAACTATGTTGCTAACCTTTTCTTATATCAGAGGGATTATTAATTATGAATTAGTACCAACTGGAAAAACAGTTAACCAAGTTTACTATTTGGAAGTGCTGAAAAGGCTGCGTGAAAAAAAATTAGACAATCTTAACTTTTCACCAACAATTCTTGGCTTTTGCATCACAACAATGCACCAGCTCACATGGCACTGTCTGTGAGGGAGTTTTTAGCTAGTAAACAAATAACTGTATTGGAACACCCTCACTACTCACCTGATCTGGCCCCCAGTGACTTCCTTCTTTACCTGAATGTAAAGGAAATATTGAAAGGAAGACATTTTTGATGGCATTCAGGACCAAAGGTAATACAATGAGAGCTCTGATGCCCATTCCAGAAAGAGTTCCAAAATTGCTTTGAAGTGTGGACTAGGTCTTGACATTGGAGCATAGCTTCCCAAGGGGAGTACTTCAAAGGTGACTGTAGTGATATTTACCAATGAGGTATGCAGCACTTTTTCTACAATGAGTTCGTGAACTTAATTGTCCAACCTCGTATATACACATACATGTTTCCTTGTTATCAGCTGCACCTAGAAGTAGACACCTTAGTACCAATGAGTATATCTAACATCCAGATATTGGTTTCTAGTATTCTCCAAGAACAAGGACCAGGATAAATGTCTGACTGGAGCATCTTGAAGTGCCAAAAAGAAAGTGGGGAAAAAAAAGCAAAACAAACAAAACCAAACCCACCATGATAGGACAGGGGTATGAGAAGAAACACAGGAGCTAAATGAAAGACCACAATAACCAAAGCTAGAACAATCTGAGAAAAAAATAAAGCAGTACTGGATTATAATTCAAAATATAAAATACTGCCCATATTGATTTAAATGATTAAATAAATAGAAAAAACAACTCTCCCAAGCACAAAATTTCTAAATAATTTATGTAGATACTCTACCTTCAAGTGGTGATACCAATGAAAGTAACACTTTTATTTCTGTGGTTTTCTTCCTTAAAATAGGTAAATTTAATCATAAGAAAAACAGACAAATCCTATTTGAAGGATATTCTCCAAATTATATGTGACCAGTACTCCTCAAAACTTTTAGGGTTTTGAAGAAAGTCTGAGAAACTGTAAAAACCAAGAAAAGCTCAAGATTACTAAATGCAATGGGGTATCCTAGACCAGAAAAAAGATAGGTAAAAAGTAAGGAGATCTGAAAGAAGTATGCACTTCAGTTAATAATGTATCAATACTGGTTCATTAATTCTAACAAATGTACTATACCAATGTAAGATGTTAATAACAGGAAACTGGGTGTGGAGTATATGGAAACTGTACTATCTTTACAATGTTTTTTTTTTTTTTTTTTAATTCAAAACTGTTCCAAAACAAAGTCAATTTAAAAGAAAATAAGTTGATAACAGGAAACAAAAATGCAAGCCTAATTAGACTTCCATGTGGCTAGTGTTTTTCAAACTTTATTGTATGTTAGAATAAAACAAATATTCTGCAAATTTTTGGGCCTCCACCCAGTTTCTGATTTGGTATGTCTGGTGTTGGGGGCCAAGAATTAGCATTTCTAACAAATTCTGAGATGCTGATACTGCTGGTTTAGAAATGATATTTTGATAACTACTGACTCGGCCTAGAAAAACAAAAACAAAAAAATAATCCTTTGCTATCTGCCTCTATGTTTACAATCTTAGCTGTCTTTCCAATGCAGGTATCTTATGTTGCAGACACTCTAAATTATATAATTTCTTTAACCAGGTCTCATATTACTGGCAAAAACCAAAACAAGTTTGATGCTATTTCATTACATATTTTAACTAACATAGATGTGAATTCCTATCTAAGAACTACATACAAAATACATATCACTGTAAAAATGGCAATGGAAATATTTTTTTTTGAACTGATGATTCTGAAATTTCTTTGGAGGCTGTTTAGATAAACTTAAGAGACCCAAAGAGCTATCAAATCACAACTGATGAGATTTTAATCCAGCCATTATTACAATTAAAATTATCCAGACAAAAGAACAATACATTTTATAATTTTCTAACAAAAGACATGAAACTATAATTTGTTCCTGGTGACTAAACACAGTGTTACTAGTTTCCATGCCATGTGCCAATGTTTTTTGGGACCTGTTAATTCAACTGACAGACATAAGCAGCACAGAATAGGAGTTAAGAGCACAGAACACAAAGCCTGGAGGCCTGAGTTTGAAATCTTTACTCCACAACCCACTTGCCCTAGTTTAGACTTAGGGCAATTTACTTAACCTGTGCCGTAAATCAGTTTCCTTGCCTGTAATATAATGACAGAACCTACCTCACAGGGCTTCCATGAGGATTAAGTTCATATTCGTTAAAGTCCTTAGAACAGTGACTGGCCCATAATAGGTCTTGGTATTTATGAAACCCAACCAATATGCCAAGTACTGTATTAGAAAATGAGGATACAATGAGTGGCCAAAACATAAAGTTATACATGGTCCATGAGAATATACCGACATTAAAAAGTTAATTCTACAAATAAAATATGAAGAAGTATGGAACTGCAAAATGAAACAAAGGTTATGAAGGGAAGGATCACAGTGTTTTAAAAAGCATTAATACACCCATCTAGTATCATTTTTGGAGGAGAGAGGTTTTGCTATTTCAGGCTTAGCCAGTACTTAATTAGCAAAGTGTGAAAAAAAAAAGGGTAATGTAACAGTCCCATTATTTGGAAAGTATATCTGCTTAGTCAAAAATGAATAGTGAATTAAATTATTTTGACACATTATCTTTAAGCAACATAAAAATGTTTATGTTTGGAAGTTTTACTTTACTTTAGTAGACATTAAAGGTGGCCTAGTAAACTGGAAAACTGAGAAAAGGCATTAATTAGCATTTAATAAAAACATGTTCTTTAGAAAAAACTTCTTGAGGGAATTCTTCACTACTACTATATAAAAAACTTAAATTCAAACAGTAACTATGGAAAAGAAAAACTGCAAGCCCAGTATTTTCAGGTTGATACCACATGTAAAAAGCCCCAGGCCCAAGGGCCAGTCATGCCACAATTCCAGATGAGTTTAATTTGTAATGCACTTTGGAAATAAAAAAGCAATCAGGGATAACTAAAGATATAAAGAAGCCAAGTTGAGACTGTTAGGAAATGCAGAGATTTGAATCAGCTTGTCCAGCACCCACACGTGGAGGTTGAAAACTGGGATTATCTCAGTGACAGAGGTTCCCCATGAAGGAGCAAGGGACCCCAAGCCCTCAACACCAGGCTCCCCAGCCCGGAGTACTGGTGCCAGGAGAGGAGCCCCGATAATTGGCTACGAAAAACAGCAGGGATTCTAACCATCTAGGTGAGATGAAAGGCTGTGGGGAAACACACACATAAATGGGCCTTGCAGACTCACTTGCTCGCAGGCACTCACCTTGGGCTCCAGCAGAGGGTGGGGACTCTGGGAGTGTTGGAGACATACGGGAAGGGGTGTATAACTTCTGGGTGAGACTGGAGAAACCATCATTTTCCGTGTGGGGCCCTTGTCCCATGCAGCCAGCAGGCAGGCGCCATCTTTCCTGCGTTGAGCCTTCCCCCACCACAGCCAAATTTGAATCCGATTGGCCTGATAAGCTCCACTGCCCCAACCTGCTGACTCTACCCAACAATACCCAACAGAGATAGGCACTTTCTCTGTTAGCAGTCAGCCCCACCCATATTGAACTTCCTTGGAAAACTATCCGTCTGGCAGACCCCCAGGTGTAGGCACTTTCTGTGTTAGCAGTCAGCCCCACCCATATTGAACTTCCTTGGAAAACTATCAGTCTGGCAGACCCCAGGTGGGCGGTGATTGGCTTTGGTGTGCTCTGAGACTTTTGCTGAGTAGCTCAGGCACCAAATCAGAATTTGCATTTACCTGGTGACCACAACTTCCCACTCTAGTGACTCTGAGACCCTTCCCCACCCCATTTCCATACAATACCAGGCTCTGTCAGTGGCTGAACCTTAAGGAAGCTGGCAAGTGCTAGCCAGCCTCAGAGTGTCCTGGCTTTTTGTGGAGCTACCCCAGGACCAGCACTGCTGCCAGATGTCCTATTTGCAGGTTGGCTTCTCTCACGCACCTCCAGGTTTGCACAGGCAGCAAACAACTGTGGATCACTTTGTAGCTCCTACTACGTAATTCCTGAAGTCACAGGCAATGGGTGACCTGGGCCTCTTAAAGGGTCCAGGCAGGCACTCACCTTGGGCTCTGGTAGAACGGTGACTTGGGAGGCATTTGATACATACAAGGGGCAGCCTGACATTCTGAGGGAGGAATGGAGGACAGTTGGCATTTTCCATGAGGTCCTCCCGTGCAGCTGCAGGGAGGACCTGTGTTGGCCATCCCCAAAGGCCAAATCTGAATCTGATTGGCCTAGTGAGCTCTACTGCTCCACCCTGCTCACTCACTGAGAAACTGCCTCACCCAACTTGCATACGTACCACAGGAGGCCTTACCAGTAGCTGAACCTTACGGGAGCCAGCAGGTGGCTGCAGGCCTAAGTATCCTGGCTTTTTCAGGAGCTACCCTAGACTCAGTACTGGTGGCAGCCGTCCTCAGTTCACAGCGTGGTCTCTCCCACACACCTCCAGGTAGACCACAGGCAGTGACCAACTGTGGACCACTTTGTAGCTCCTATCAGCTCCTGTAGTCCCTGGCTGGTCACAGGCTATGGCTGACCTGGCCCTGGACCTGAGCCCCTCCCAAGAGACCCCAGAACATACTTGGAGGTTGGCTTCAGACCACAGCAAAGCACCACCCAATTAGCCCCAAAAGCAGCACAAAGGGTGGTCTCAACAGGCATCAGCGTCAACTGGGGCAAATCCCACTCAGTTGAGTAAGCCCCCTGCACAGTTGCCCATAAACTGTGGACATGGCCACACCCCACAGCCAGTCAGCCTGAGTCAGGTCAATACAACCCACTGACATGCCAACAGCAATCGATGCTGTTGGAGGGCACACACAACCCACACAAGAGACACTCCTGGAACACCTGGCTCACGTGACCAGGGAGACTGTGCCACTGGACCCCACAGGATCCCTACTACATAAGGCCACCTGGCCAAGACTGGGAGACACAGCAGCCCTACCTAATACACAGAAACAAAAAAGAGATGTAGCCAAAATGAGGAAACAAATACATCCCAAATGAAACAGAAAAAACTCCAAAAAAAAGAACCAAACAAAATGCAGGAAAGCAACCTACCTGATAAGAGTTCAAAACAATGGTTATAAGGATGCTTAAGGAACTTAGTGAGGACTTCAACACAGAGATAGCAAGCATTAAAAAAGGCACAGAAATCATAAAAAGACCAGTCAGAGGTGAAAAATACAGTAACTGAAAAAGTGCACTAGAAGGAATCACAAACATACTAGATAAAGCAGAGGATTGAAAAGTGATTTAGAAAACTAGGTAGCAGAAAACACCCAATCGGAACAGCAAAAGGAAAAAAGAATTCAAAAAAGGAGGATAGTTTTAAAAGACCTCTGGGACAACATGAAGTGTAACAACATTCACATCATAGGGGTACCAGAAGAAGAGAGAAAGCAAGGGACTTTGAATCTATTTGAATAATGACTGAAATCTTTTCTAACCTGGTGAAGGAAATAAACATTCAAGCCCATGAACTGCAGAGTCCCCCCAAAAAGGAACCCAAACAGGCCCACACGAAGACACATTATAAATAATATGGAAAAGGTTCAAGACAGAGAATCCTAAAAACAGCAAAAAGAAAAGCAATTAGTTACCTACAAGGGAGCTCCTATAAGACTGTCAGCTGATTTCACAACAGAAACTCTGCAGGCCAGAAGAAACTGGCACAAAATATTGTGTGATGAAAAACAAGGACCCACAACCAAGGGTACTCTATCCAGCAAGGCTATCATTAAAAATGGAAGGATATCATTTAAAACAGATAAAAAGCTTCCCAGACAAGAAAAAGCTAAAGGATTTCATCATCACCAAACCAGCATTACAAGGAATGTTAGAGGAACTTGAAGATGAAAAAAAGACAAAAAACAAAATTATGAACGAAATGGCAGTAACTACATTATCAACTGCTTTCAATATAAGTGGATGAAAGGCTCCAATCAAAAACATAGGGTAGCTGAATACATAAGAAAACAAGCCCCTTACATATGCTGCCTACAAGAGACTCACCAGATTAAAAGACACACACAGACTAAAAGGGATGCAAAATTATTTCAGAAAAATGGGGGTGGGAGGGTGGGGAAGCTGGGGTAATAATACTTATACCAGACAATAGAGACTTTTAAACAAAGGTTACAACAAGAGACAAAGAAGGACCCAATAATCCCACTTCCTGGTATTTATCTTTAGAAACCCAAAATGCTACTTCAAGGGGCCATGCTCATCCATATGTTCACTGCAGCATTATTTACAATGGCCAAGATGTGGAAATAGCCTGGGTGGCCGTCGAGAGAAGAATGGATAGAGAAGCTGGTACATATATACAGTGGAATATTGCTCGGCCAGGGAAGGAAATGTGTTCTTGCTGTCTGCAGAGGCACGGATGGACTTGTAGCGTATTCGGCTGAGTGGAGTATGTCAAACAGTGAAAGACAGATGCAGTATTTCACTTATATATGGAATCCAAAAAAGAAACAAAACAGAAAGATGAAGAACATTCTGATGGTTGCCAGATGGGGGCGGTACTGAGGGGGTGGGTGAAAAGGGGGATTACGTAGAAACTGGTTGTTACGAAGTAGTCATGGGGATGTAGGATACAGCATAAGGATTATAGTCAATAACATTGTAATAACTACATGTTATCAGATGGGTACTAGATTTTTGGGGTTGATCGGAGAGAAGTTGGGGGGCAGTATAGAAAAGGTGAGGGGATTAAGAAATGTAAATTGGTAGTTACAAAATAATCATTGGGATGTAAAGCAAAGCATAGAGAATATAGTCAATAATATGGCATAACTATATATATATATATATATATATATATATATATATATATATATATATATATATATAGTGCTAGGTGGGTACTAGTGTGTGTGGGGGTCACTTCTTAAATTATATAAAAGTCTAACCACTATGCTGTACACCTGAAATTAATGTAAAATAATATTGAATGTCAATTGTAATTGAAAAATTAAAAAGGGGGTAAAAGGTGAAGGGCAATAAGTGTTCCAAATTTCCAGGTATAAAACACGTAAGTCATTGGGATGTAATATACAGCATGGGGAATACAGTCAATAACATTGTGATAGCATGGTATGGTGCCAAATGGTTGCTGGATTTGTCACGGTGATCACTTTTTTAGATATATAAACAAATAATTATGTACATTTCAAACTAATATAATATTGTATGCTCAGTATATTTTTAATAAAAATCTTTAAAAAAAAAGATGCAATCAGGTAAAAAACCCAACTTCCCAGCTACCCAACAATTAAAAGAAATGAAAAACAGTGATTAACAAAATCTAAAATCAAGATGGACTTAGCTTCCATTTCAGAACTGAGGATATGAAATTATGATATAAGCAAAAGAATCACAACAAATACCAAGTTTGAGTGCTAGACCAAAATAATTTGCAAAACAAACAAAAACCCTGTTAATATTTTAACAGATAACTTGAAAATACCTGGCTGTTAAGAAAAAGTTAGTGTACACGCCCAAATGCTCTAAAACTGACACCAGACCTCATAAATGAGCTTTACAATATTTATTTATTGTGGATGTATGCATGACAACCATTTTCAGGCTGGGGAATGACTGAATTTTTTTTTTTTTTTTTAAAGCAAGGGGTGGCAGAGTAATAATCCAAAGTCACCTTAAAATATTTGCAAGAAATCTCTAGGGGTCTTTACCTTTCTATGGCTGAAGAATTATCTAAAGAAATCCAAACAAGTTATACTTAGTAAGAATTAAAATCTATGGCATAAAATATAAATTCTAATAAAATAGATCATTACTGTCCTTTGCCAGTTAATGGTTACAAGAAATTATGTTATGGACCTATAAATGATTGTCTATGGTAAACTGACTTCAATTTGTATTTTTAATGGTTTATAAATTCTAGCTTGATCACACACCCAAAAATCTAGGTCTCAAGAACTACCATGTTTCCCTAAAAATAAGACCTAGCCGGATCATCAGCTCTAATGCGACTTTTGGAGCAAAAATTAATATAAGACCCGGTCTTATATCACATTATTTTAATATAAGATCGGGTCTTATAAATTTTTGCTCCAAAAGACGCATTAGAGCTGATGGTCCGGCTAGGTCTTATTTTCAGGGAAACATGGCACTCTGTAATAGTGTTCCACTAAAAACAGATGGTCAAAATTAATGTTCTATTTTAGTCAATAGTATTCTATGAAAACTAATTCTTAGTTCTGCAAATGTTCTATGGTTATTTAAGATTTAAACATAGATAAACATAAGGAAGATTAACATAGGATATAAAGAACTCAGCATTTTTTTTCATCTCTTCTGTAAATCTAAAATTATCTAAAAATGAGATCAAAAAATAAATAAAAGCTCAACTTCTTAGGAACTTACTTTATACTAGCAAACGTACTAGGAAAGAAAATAGTATTTTGTTTACCATGGTTAGTTTAGCTGTCATTAGTTTACCAAGGGTATGATAAACCTAGCTTTGACTGCTTCACTACAGTAAATACTCTGAATGCTGAGAAAGACAAAGCATATTTCTAGAGAAACAAGTTAATAAAGTTAATCACTTTTTATTTTTATGACAGATTATATAATGTAAAACATACGCTATCTAATTATAACTGTGTCTCTTCATGTATGAGTCAAAGATAAATATCATTCAGATTTTTATCTGGGAAACAAACTCAGGTACACAGAAATAAGAAAGTAAATAGAAGGGTCACTAATGCGACCAGACTAAATACGTAAGCTATATCTAAAAAAACAATAGTCTGTCCTTTTAACTAACTATTAGGTATATAATCCACTTACTTTAAATAATAATTCAATAGCACATAAGATATTAACATACTGTTTAGGGGAAAAGAGCCGCAAGAAGGAAACATTGAAAAAGGGTACTTTAATCATTACCTGACACCAAGTATCAACCTCTTCCCTAAACAATAAAGATTTCATGTCTCCAAACGGGCTCAGGTTCCTCAATTAAGAAATATTAACTTTTAAAACTTTAAATACAACTCAAGTATTATAAACCTATGTACTACTCTATTTGGGTCCAATTTTTACTGCCAAAAATTTCTTGCCATGGTACTTTAGTGTCGAACAAGCCTGATTGACAGATTTTTTATATCTTGTAACAGAGCAAAACCATTTAATAATTACGTATCTAATAGCTATTTGCTAAATAAGGGTTGTAGAATGAGATGATATACTAACTCTTTAAAATTTTAGTCTGCAAATTTTCCTTTATAAAAATTCCATTAATACCAAGAAAAGCAAAACACTGAAGGGGCTTAGCAAATAATCATTTTAATCTACATAAGCATAATTCATGCCCAAACTTATTAAGTTCTATGAGAGTTTTGGACTTCATAACATTTCTTATTTTTCATTTTCTTTGTGAGCTCTGCATTACCTCAAAAAGTTAACTTATCCTTTAATGGGTTCAATTCGCATAAATAATCGAATTCTGTGATACCTATTTAATAAAGTACAATATATAATCAACATTCACCTAGAACTGTCAAACTGTTCATGAAAACCTAAAAAAACCTCCAAAACAATTAAACTATTTTATTTATTTAACATGTAATAGATAGCTGTCATAAAGCAAAACTTAAATCGTTTTCTGATACTCTAATGTATTTCCATAAGCCTTTTAATCTAATCTATAATTTTATAGTATTCCATCAGGGAGGCCAGCTATGTATTTAGTTTCTCTTTATATGTAATTAAAGATTGTAAGAGGGTGTAGCTATAATTCAGATACAATTTAATCATAACATCATACCAAGACCTTATAAATAATAGAGATATTTAACATTATTGCTTAGTTTTATAAAACGGTAAATTTTAACCAAATTGACACCTCTATACTTTTGTTTCTTATACTCTTAAATCATACTGCTTGGCAAGTAACATGGGTATTGACATAGTTTTTTATTTCAATTAGTTGTAAACAAATTCTAATTTGTTAATCAATGCACATATTCCTCTTTACTTACTACACTACCTCAGAATTAAACCTCCCACAGAAAGTAACCGTCCCGAGTGGAAAAAATATTGCAGAGCTTTATCTCTTCTTTAAAGATTTTCAAGTATCATAGGAACACAAACTCACGAAAAAATTAAAATTTTGACATTCCATCTTGCTTTACTAATTATGGAATAGAAAGAAGTGAACAAATGTTACTTTATGTTTCTTGGCTTAACATAATATTACACTAAGAAATACTGTAACTGTTTATGAGCTATTTTTTAGCTTCTTCAAGTATAGGACACAACTAAGGGAGAAGAAATGAATAATCAATCTTAGGTAACTCAAAAGGAAAATGGGAGGCACAAAAAGATAAAATGACTTTGGCTTTTAAGAATCTACTGTTGACCCTGAAATACCAGATTCAACAGTAACAACATTAACAGAACAAAAGATTACAGTAGCAAGCCACCACATCACCACATATTAAGAATTCTGAAATAGGCAATCACTTTTTATTCCCTCTCAACTTATTCTGTTTTATCTTCTTTTTGTTTTTGCTGGTTTTTGGTTGCAGGCAATTCAAGGCTTGCCCATTGCATAGGTTCAGCTTTTCTCATGGTGATCTCAATCTTTGTTGCAGTCATAGTTACGTAACTTCGCTTTACATCAATCACCTGCAACACATTAAAGAGAATTACAGTAAACCTGTGTAGTTTTATTAGTTTTAGAGGAAAATACTGATCTTATGATAATCAAAAATCTAAGTCTCTAATGCCAATTCAACACCTAGATTTCAACTTTTTGGTAAGGATAATGGTAAGTTATATACCTACGTTGCATCAATTACTAAAGTACTGCCTTTTATTATATAAATGGTATTTTAAATTATAAGACAAAATTCTGCTGGATTAATACTTACACCCCATAATTTCACATTTTGATGAAATTCCTTCTCTCCTTCAAATACAATGTGCACATTTAACTGAAAAAGATACAGAAAGTTGAGCAATCAAATCCAAATTGAAGGTTTATGACATAAAACAATTATAAAAAAGAATACAATGATAAAAATCATTTAAGCTATTTTAAGAAACTGCCAACATTGTAAGTTTTTATTTGAGAAAACCATTAACAGAAAAAGAAAAATTAACTTGAATTTTCACACTGAGAACTAAGTACTGTATTATTTGATAAATCTTCTACGCTACTACAGTATCTCCAGAATGCTTTCGAAATAACTTTATTATGCAGAAATTTTCATTTAAAATAATTTCTGTGAAAGTAGTTTCAAACTTTTTTCAAATGGGAAAGATTTAAAGATCTTATCTTAAAATCAGCTCAAGCAAGAACAGTAGTACATTAACATAACTAATAATGTATAAAGACAATTTTACTCAGAGATATTTAGTGTACTTACCAATGTACTATTTGCTACTACTTGACTAAGTTCTGGAAGTGAATTCTTAGCATATACTGAAATGGTGACTTCACCCCCAGTCTGATGCCAGTCATGTCTACATGGAACAACTTTCTTCCCCTGTAATATAAGATAAACTTTATGGATTTACAAAGTGGCACTAAATAACCTCTTTGTAAGAGGAATTTGATGAGTCTAATTGGGAAAAATTACCAGGTGCTACTGAGTCCTTAACGTTTTTAAAGGCAAACTTCTACAGTTACCGTCAAGAAGTTTAAACAAAATATATCATAATACAAATAATCTTTTATAGTTTTATGATTTGATAACTTATTCCTTCCATTTGATTTTTTTCTTTTAGGGCCATAGTATTAATACACACTGAAAAAGGCAACTTAAGAACTCCCTACGGAACTTCATCCAATTTTAATACTCAGCAATCCACTAAGTACAGTCATAAAAACATTCTTTGAACACTGAAGTGAGAAAGACATTTGCTTAGGGGGATAGACCAGACAATAACTTAAGCTCAGGCAAGGAATCTTCCATTTATTTTCTACAAATAGGAATCTGCTATTGTTATGGAATACTCATTTTACTCTCATAATACACGCAGAAAAAAAGAATTTGTGGAAGTAATACTTTGATTACTGTTATCGAAATAATTATTACCTATAGGTGCTACATTGCTATATCAGTAATATTTTGAAGAAAAAGACAAACTGATTTGTTTTATAATGAGGGTTAGTCACATCATGCAGGAAACAATAAGGCACTCCTGCTGTAAAAAACAGTATTTACATTTTGGTACAATTGTACTAACTAAATTTAAATTTTTTATATCACTTAAATTTTTTGCTCCTAGCTACTGGTTTAGACACTTAATACTTGGTAAGTGCATGTATTAAAAAATAATAATACATTTCATCAAGAGTTATAGTCTGAAAACTTTTCCATATAAAACAAGTTTATGTTTTCAAACTAAGTATTTCAATCTTTTGGAACATGGAGAAATTACAGGGAGACTTCCTTTTTTTGCTAATAAAACATTCCTAGAAGTTTCATGGTAGATGAATTATTATAACTTGAGGGGTGTATTTATAATCTCCAACCATGTTTTATTAAAAATTAGAAATTATAGAATACTCAAATGTAGAATATGAATCCCTAAAGCAATGTGAAAATTCACAATTATTTTAGAAGTTAAAAGGCACATATGCTGAAGAGTTTATTGCCTTGGGGTTATTAATGCCAAATACAACACATAAAAATAATTTATTATAAAATACATTAATAGCTATCAAGCACTTATTTAGTAATAAATTGCTTGCCTTCTTACAACTTAATGGGATTTGGGGGAATTATTTGCAGAATCACAGTCTTTTTAAAAACTGTCCAGGGAAGTAGAAATTGATGCTTTCTTTTTTCTGTTGATAGACTTCCTGTAGCAAGCAGAGACTTTCAAAACAATTCCAATAAACAAGTCTGCAATCCTCCTCTCTGGCAACTAGATGAAGTGTTTGTGCATCTGTAAATGGCTAAATGAAGTTCTAAGTGGCCAAAAGAGAATCATAGGTCTAAGTGATCAATAATATCAAATGAGTAGAAAAGTGTTTTTTATAAAACAAAAGGTGGGAACAGATAATGGAATTACAGAAATATGCTCCAATTATGGTAGGCTTAAGTATTTCACAAAAACCTATATGCTTGCATGGAAATACACAATGGCTATTTTGATCATGCTCTGGAGCTTGCTCTTAATTTTAGTTTTTGTGTTTTTTTTAAAGACACATCAAAACTTTACTATGTGAGGGAGAGAAAAACTTTTTTTAAAATCTGAAGACAGAATAATCTAAAATCTTTTAAGAATCACTCAGCTGAATACACTGTAATGTGTTATTTTGAAAAGGTTACTTACAGTATCCTTTGCAGTCCACACATGTTTCCCTGTTGTGCAGCCCTCTTGGGCTAAAAATGTATTAAAATCAGAAGTTTTTCTTCTACAACAGCTCCAGTATTTCATCCTTTAAAAAAAAAAATCAAAGGAGATTTTCAGAAATAAAATCTCTCAACCAATTAAGCCCAGTAGTATTATAGTGACACGTGTAGTTAAAAAATTCAATAAATAAGTGTGTAACTTCAGTATCTTACAAGTGTCTAAGTTACCAATTAAAACTATCAGCAGGCTAATAATTTTAAAACCCGAATGCCAATTATAGCAATTCTGGAGTTCTTGAATAAAGAAACTTAAAACCATCACATAATTCTCAATCAGCTTTTTACTAATAGCTCACATTCCAGTGTCCTCACCAAGTTACCAAAAAGTAATATGACCACAGATTTAAAATCCTCACATTTGAATAACGCAGGAAAGTGAGACCATGCAAACAAACTGAAAAATAATGTATACACATCTTGTGAAGGACAGTCCCAAAGTAAGCGAAACCCACTATTGAGAAAAATCTAACATTGGAAGACAAAAATTAACACAGTAAAACTTCGGGTTTGAATCCTGAAGGAAACTGGAAACAGAGTGGAAGATTTTAACATGGTACGGTGTTTCTATAAACTACAGGGTAACATAGAAGAGAGGCTTTCAACAGACGGCTGTAGAAAAGTATGGGTTTTCTTAAATGCCACAATGTTGGTGTCTTAGTGCCTCAGGGTCAAAAATTCTGAATATCCTACAATGCGCAGGACAGTCCTTCAAACAAAATACTATTCAGCCCAAACAGAGTATCACATTGAAACATAATGGAATAAGAAGAAAACATGAAGTTTGAATCACAATGGCCACTTAACTGTGATATTGTTTCAGTTTCTCACGTGTAAAAATACAAAACCCACATTTCTAGGATATTGTAAAGACTACACGACAATGTAAATAAACTATCTGATTAAAATGCATGGCAAATAATGTTTAAAGGAATATTAACTTTTCTACCCTCTACCATGAAAGTTTTAATTAGTCATGTATAAGTTACCCTTCATGGAAAATAGGTACTCCAGAATGATATACACAGACTTCTTCTAGACTCTGCAGACCCTGATATGTCTAAAAGAGAGAAAAAAAATTAGCTTCATATCTTAGTGTTATACATACACATCTAGTTTCATACACATCTAGTATTGGTGACCTCTATGAATTATTAAAACGCTCAAGAAATAACAAAAATTACCTAGAACATTCATAAAGTCACCCTAGGCCATTCCAATAAGAAATGAAAAATGACTTCTTTTTGGATATGCTTAAGTGCCAGTTCCCTATGAAAAAGGCAAATAGAAAAGTAGGCAATAAGATGTTTTAAAGATGCTTCCAGACTTTTGGGTCTTAGGGCACATCCAAGCCTATTCAGGTATTTTAATTTACAATACATTAAAACCAAGAGATTAGAAATCTCAACAGAAATAGTTATAGCATGATTTATGTACATCATCTCTGTATGGGCACTATGAATTAATATGGAAAATCTAATAAGCAAATCTGGAAGTTCTAGAGTGATGATTTCTTATCCTTATGAAGGAAAAAATGAACTGCAGACACACACACAACCACCCACCAACCCCCGGAGGTGCCGAAAAAGTGTATACACATTTTAAGAGATGTTATCTATGTATTACTTTTCGAAGTTGAATTGAATTACAGTAGCAATGTGTAGTGTGACAGTTCGCTCAAAAGATGGCGTTAACCAAATGAATGCTAGTGTCACCATGAGACAAGCAGGACAGTCAAAGACAACGGTGGAAGCACAGTTGTCGTTCTAGGAGTGCAAGATCATTTGAAGTAGTATTTGAAATTCGAGAACGTTGTGGAAATACAATGACAATAGAGGAGTAAGTATGCCACAGAACCTCCAACACGCCTAATAATTGCACGCATTCCTGATAAGTTTGAGGCGCGTAGCACTGTGTGAAGAAACTTGAACAGCATGAGCAGCAATACAAGTGGACACTGGTCAATGCTGCTCAATTAGTAGTTCGCCGTAATCAAAATTGTCTGGATGCTGACGGTAACCACTTTGAGCACCTTTTGTAACTGCAGAAGTCAAACGTGACTTGTATTCATTTTTTATCGGTATATATTATTACAATTTTAATAGTTTTTTCCTTTCTTAAAATGTGCATCCATTTTTGGCACTCTCTGTATATATCCAGGGTTTGTCTGGAAGATCCGGGCCCTATTGCTGCTGCTGTAGGTGAAGGCTCTACAGGTGAATTCACAAAAAGGTATGCTAATAAAACACAGATGCAGCCAGTATTACACTTTTCTCTCTACTTTGGTATTTATTGCAACCACCTACAAGTACAGAAAATAAAATTCTGTATGTTTACTTTTTGTAAATCCAAAGTACTGAGTGTGTGTATCTCAAAGATATTCCGTAAATACATGAAACTCAATATGCTAGGTTCTGAATTTATCAGTTACCCTTCCAAATCTCCTATTTGTCTTTCCACCTTATTTGATGGCACCATATCCAGTCTCCCAAAGCAAAATTCTGTAAGTCCTCTTTAATTTTTCCTCTTCCTCCATCCATATGTAGTCTATCACAAAACTGTCAATTTGACTTAAAAAATATCTATCAGTTTAATTCGCTAACCTTCCTCATGATCATTAGCAGATTTTAGGCAATGAGGCTATACTAACATTCTAATTCATGGCCCTCAAGTAAGCACAGTTCTTAAATAGGAAAGCACTGGTCACAAAGGAAAAAAGCACTGGCCACAAAGGAAAAGGTGGGCAAACTGGATTTTATTAAAATTAAGGAGACTCTGTTTATCAAAAGCCATCATTAAGACTGTTAAGATGTACAGAGTCTCTCTCTGACAAAGAACTTTTAGCTAAAAAATAAAGAATTCCTAAAATCAACAAGAAAAAAACTAAATAAAAAGATAGGTAACCGATTTTGGACATGTCACAAAAGCTATCCTAATGGCCAATAAACATATAGAAAGGCATTCAATCTCATCATCTCAAAAATGCCAATTAAAACCACAATGGGAACACTACACACCCACCAGAATGGTAAAAATGTAAGACCGGTGTAGAACAAATTAAACCAGCTACATAAACTGCTGGTAGGAGTGTAAATACAATCACTTTGGAAAACTATGTGGAAATATCTGAAAATATTCACATTATAATCCAGCAATTCCATTTCCAGTTATATCTCTAATAGGAATGTGTACATCTGTCCCAAAGGTCATGCACAAAATGTTCACAATATAATTAATCAAAAAACAATTTAAAGGACAGTAGAAACGATAAACTGATTGGCACATTCAAACAATGGCATATTTTAAAACAATGAAAATGAACACACTATGTTAATAAAATATACAACAAAGATAATGCTAACTTTATTAAGCAAAGGAAAACAGAAACAAGGGTTCTTGTCCTATGATTGTATTTACATTAAGTTCAAAAATAGGCAAAACTAATCTATGTTGATAGAAAAATGTGGTTATCTTTGGGAGAAGAAATGAGTAGGCAAAAAGAGGGCTCAACTTTGTGTGAAAATCCCTTGATTTATAAACTTGTATTGGACACTTTTAAATGTTATATTTCAGTGAAAAAGATTTAAAAATTTCTTTAATGGCCTCCGTAACCTAAAGGCTAGTCTAACTTTTGAGCATTATAAAAGCCTTTCAGGATCTGGCCCTTACTTACCTCTTTTAATCTCAACTTCACACCAGCAAATTCTGTACCATTATTAACTATTTTTTGTTTGCTATATACTACTGCTATCACCTCTGCTTGGGATACCCTTGCCTTTTTAGTCCATTTACAGAACTGTCATTTGTTTTTCAAAATTAATTTGGTGTATCTTCTGTCTGCTCTTACTCTACTACCCTACTACCCCAAGAATTAATCATTCTCTTTTATCTCCTACTTCTACCTTATACACATGAATACTTTTGTTTCCATTCCTAAATGAGCAAGGTGATCTCAAACTTAACATGAGGGGAAACTACAAACCTGCTCACCCCAATCCCATCTTCTACTTCTCTGTTAATGGTGTCACTGATCACCTAGATGCTAGAGCCACAAGCCCCCTTCCATTACTTCCCGTTCTTTTACTAAGTCCTGCTAACATTTCCAAATATTCATTCTACATGCATTTACCATGTGCCAGGCACTGCTCTACGCATTCAAATTACAGTAAAGAACAAAACAAAATCCTTTTCTTGTAGACCTTGCATCAGATTGAACAGATTACAAATAAAATAAATATGCAAAATAAGTAGTATGTCATAAGGTAACAAGTGCTATGTAGAAAAATGTAGTGAGAGTGGAAATGTTTAATAATATTTAACATACAGTAGGTAGGAAAAAGCCTCAGTGAGATGAGTGATTATATCCCACATTTAATCACCTCTCAAAAACATACCCTCCAATCCCATTCCCTGGCCTTCCACACTCTTCTCCAATCCTAGATGGTTTCCTTCTTCCAATTCCACTCCTGCCCTACTATATTTGCAACTTAGCAGCAAAGACATTTTTTTAAAACCCCTTCTTAAAACAAATTAATAGCTTCACATTATACTTAGAACAAAGACCAAACCCCTCATTAAGCTTGTAAGGCCCACCATAATCCTGCCTACCTCTCTTCTCCACCACTTACTTATACATCCTCGACCGAGCCCCACACTGGTCTTTTTCATAATTTCTTCAAAAGACAAGCTCGAAAGATATAGATACTACTCCCAGATCTACTCCAAGGTTTACATAACTCATTCACTACATCATTCAGATTTCTGATTGTGTTACCACTTCAAAAAGGACTTCTCTGACAATCTATCTCTTCACTCTATCTCCTTGTCTTCATAAATACCTGAATTCATATTCAATTACCTATTTGTTGTTTTTCTTCCTCAACTAGATCAGCCTCGCAACAACAGAGATTTTTGCTTTAATACTGTATCCCCAGGCTCCAAAACAACGCCTGGCACATACTGAGTGCTCAGTAAATGTGACTGAATGACAATTATTCATTTCCAACATTTTATCAGATATGATGCTCCTCAGAGATAGTCTCTTATCCATGTTCATAGCCCTAATTCATAGCATAGTGCCCAACACGTATAGGCACACAAATGTGTGTTGAAATGTGTCAGTAAATTGCACTTTTCAAAATTAAAATTTTACTTCCATGATTTAACACAAATTTTAGAATACGTACCTTTGAACACCCTCCATTTTTACATGAGGTCCCAATCTTAATTTCATCACTGTCTTCTTCTGAAACAAAGAAAAAAAAAATCAATTAGAAACATTAAAATAGAACACTTGACTGTAGTACCATTCTTCAAAAGCAATCTTTTCCATAACACAAATTTTTAAAAAAATAATCTAAATACAAAAATAAAAAAAAACCCTGACACTTTAAAACAATTTTAAGTAACTAAATTTTCTCTGTGACCTTTCAGGTTATATATTTAAAAAGGTAACAAGAAATCAATTATTGTGATTAAGTTTTGCCTATATCGCCAAAATGATATCTGACACATTTCTGTAACACAATACTATATCCGATATTAACCTTATGAAAGAGAAATCATGAACAGGTACTTACCTCCCATGGTATCAGGTACAGGATCAGAGAAAACAGAATATATTTTATCTCATGCACAAACGAAACATTTACAATTATCAAAGAAATTTAACTCACTGTTAAAAAGTAATGAATCAAAGAAAGTAAAGTGTTAATTAACAGGATCCATTATGAATATACCACATATTCATTCTGTGGTATTACTAGCATTTAGAAAACAAAAATAAGCTCTTTACTACAATTAGCTACTTTTTCATATTCATATTCAGTAAATTATATGGTTCCTGTCTCTTAAATAATTATATAAAATAATTACAAAATACAAAACAAAATCTTACCTTTCTTATTTTCATCATTACCTGATGATAGTTTAAGTTTATCAAGTGCTTGTTTTAGGGAGGCAGATACTTTTAATTCCAAGTTTGTCATTGGTTCATCTGGGCTAGAGAATTTTGAAACTTTATTACCATTATTGATACACCAAAATATTTCTTTGTACTAAAAAATAAATACACTTAAGAGTCTATGAAAAGAGGCCAAATGCTTTGTAAGCCAACTATTCCCATTAAAAAGTATTTTACAAACAACCGCTACAATGTACCGACATTGCTAAGCTTTAACTGAAAAGATTCTGATATTAAAATACTAAGCCTCAAATAATCATGTTATTGCTCACACATGAAATTACTCAACAGTAGGGCAAATGAGAAGGAAATAAACACTGGGAATCCAAGTTTGTCAAGATGAGTAACTCCAAGGAAGGGACCATGATGTAATTTTATATTCCATGACTGAGTAAAATGCTGAGCATATAATAAACAAGCAATAAATATGTACTAAGTGAATCCATATTCCTACTGGTGGAGATAAATTATGTTGTGTGCACACTGGTATACACATCTATAAATTCAGATACAGTTGTATCACAAGGCAATTTTAGTACAGCTGAAAAATACACTAATAACAGTATCCCCTAACATTTCATAATGGTTAAGTATTGTCTGTAAAATTTTTTAAGGCCAGCCAGTAAATAAGTATTAAGAATAAATGCAGAAATAAAAATAGAAATCCTAGGTTATTCTAAAACTGTAATAAAATAAAACTACTGATGTAGGAAGTATTTAATAAAGTACGTAAAAACCTGTATCCTCATAATCTCTATAATACCTCCAAATGAATTTAGGAAAGAACATTTAATTTCTTTTCTTCCTCTTAAGTAAAACAGTAGTCCATCATTAAAAAAACAAAATTAACTCATACTGTCAATTATAGTATTATATACTTCACTATAACTTAAGAATGAGCCATGCCAGAATTGTCTTTTTCTGATAATTTTTTTAATGGGCAAATCACCCAGCAAGGCATTCGATTAAGTCTCTCGTGTTTATGAATAAGGTGAAGATAGAATAAAATCATTCTAAGAAGTTTGGTTAATGAACAAATAAATATAGGAATGTCTCTTAGGGTTCTTATCTTGGTCTGGTATTACTCAATATGCTGTAAGTTTATTTTAGTAAGAGCAATACAGAAAAACGAAGAAAAACAGTAAGTCCATAGTGTGAATAAAATATCAACCAACAGGGACCATATCTGAGGTTAAAATCCAGCTGCTTTTTAATTCCTGTATTTTGGTTCTAAAATACTGAAGTGCAACATGAAGAAAACACGGTGTAACAGTGGTACCCAATATGCATGTGTGGGAAGGTAACATTAAAATAAGGTCTAGTTCATCAGATAGTGAATGTGAGGAGTCTATAATTTTACTGCAAAATGATCAAAAGATATTTTAAAAGGACGTTAACAGATATGCCACCTAAATCAAATACGTTAAAAAATCGTCAGTGATCCCTGACAGACATAGATGCAAAAACCCTCAGCAAAGTATTAGCAAACCGAATTCAACAATACATTGAAAAGATCATATATCATGAAGAGGTGGGATTTATTCCTGGGATGCAAGGTGGTTCAATATCCACAAATCAATTAATGTGATATACCAGAAACAAAATGAAAAATAAAAAGCAAATGATCATACCAACAAACGCAGAAAAAGCATTTGACAAAATCCAGCATCCATTTCTGACAAAAAATCTCAGTAAAGTGGGAATAAAGGGAACATATCTCAACACAATAAAGGCCATATATGACAAACTCACAGCTAACACCATACTTAATAGGGAAGAGCTAGAAGCATTCTCCTTAATATCATGTAAAAGGCAAGCATGTCCATTTTTACCACTTTTATTCAACATAGTATTGGAAGTCCCAGCCACAGCAATCAGACAAGAAAATAATCGAACAAGAAAAAAAAAGTTGGAAAGGAAGAAGTAAAACTGTCATTATTTGCAGATGACATGATACCATATATAGAAAACCCTAAAGATTCTACCAGAGCTGTAAGAACTGGATAAAAGAATTTAGTAAAGTAGCAGGATACACAATTAATATTCAGAAATCCGTTGTATTTTTATATAGCAACAACAAATTATCAGAAACAGAAATTAAGAAAACAATCCCATTTACAGTTGCGTCAAAAAAATAGAAAGAAAAAAAACGCCCCCCCCCCCCCAAAAAAAAACCACCAACAACCGAGAAATAAATTTAAGAAGGAAATAAAATACCTGTACTTGGAAAATTATAAGACACTGAAGACAGAAATTAAAGCAAGCATATAACATCTCATGGATAGGAAGAATATAGATAAAACATCCATACTACCCAAAGCAATCTACCCAATGCAACGCAATCCCTACCAAAACACCAATGACATTTTTCACAAAACCAGGACAAATAATCTGAAAATCTATATGGAAGCATAAAAGACCCCGAATAACCATGGAAATCCTGAGTAAGAACAAAGCTAGAGGTATCACACTACTTGATATCAAACTATACTATCAGGCCATAGAAATCAAAACAGCATGGTATTGGCATGTAAACAAACACATAGATCAATAGAACAGAATAGAGAACCCAGAAATAAATCCATGCCTATATGGTCATTTAATCTATAGCAAAGGAAGCAAGAATACACATTGGGGTAAAAACAGTCTATTCGATATTTGGTGCTGGGGAGACTGGAAAGACACATGCAGAAAATGAAACTGGAGCACCTTCTTACTCCGTATACAAGAATACAATGGACTAAAGGCTTAAATGTAAGACCCAAAACCATAAAACTCCTGGAAGAAAACATAAGCAGTAAATTCTCAGACATTACCCTTAGTAATATTTTTACTGATATATCTCTTCTGGCTAGACAAAGAAAAGAAAAAAAACAAAAAAACAAATGGGACTACATCAAACTAAAAAGTTTTTGCACAGTAAAGGAAACCATCAACAAAATGAAAAGACATCTTACTGAATGGGAGAAGATATTCACCAATAATACACCTGAAAAGAAGTTAATATTCAAATTTATAAAAAATCATATATAACTCAACACCAAAAAAAGACAATCCAATTAACAAATGGGCAGAGGACCTGAATAGACATTTCTCCAGAGAGAACATACAAATGGTCAATAGACATATAAAAAGCTGTTCAACATCACTAATACTCAGAGAAATGCAAATAAAAACAATGAGATATAATCACCGCATACCTGTCAGAATGGCCATGATCAATAAATCAACAAACAGCAAGTCTTGGCCAGGATGTGGAGAAAAGGGAACCCTGGCTCATTGTTGGTGGGTTAGCAAATTGGTGCAGCCACTATGGAAAACAGTATGGAGGTTCCTCAAAATATTAAAGGTAGAACTACCTTATGACTCAGTAATTCCACTGTTGAGTATTTATCCAAAGAAATCCAAAACACTAATTCAAAAAGATATGGGCACCCCTATGTTAATAGCAGTGCTATTTACAATAGCCAAGATATGGAAACAACCAAAATGCCCAACAACAGACGATTCGGCAAAAGATAGTGAATGTTTAAATATAAAAAATTTATTACAGTAAAAGACACATTGCTATTAAACCCCCTCAGAATACTCCCCCTGACTTCAATCATACTTATTCAACATCATCCTTGCCACTTTCTGAAGCAGTTCTGGAAGTCCTCTTTCGTGAGTATCTTTACTTCATCCTCCATCATGACAACACTCCATGTCACATAGCGCTCTGATTCGGCAATTTCTGTCACATAAAAACATTACGGTGTGTGTCCTCATCCACCTTCTTCACTGGATCTGGCTCTCCCTCAAAGTCAAAATGACCATGAAAAGAAAATGTTTTGAATCGATTCAGGACATCGATGCAGCACGACAGCTCAACTAAAGACACTCATGAAAGAGGACTTCCAGATCTGCTTCAGAAAGTGGCAAGAACTACGGGATAAAGGGAATATTCTGATGGAGATTAATGGCAATGTGTCTTTTACTGCAGTAACTTTTTAAAATTTAAAAAATTTTAAAAGATCACACCTCACGTACACAATGGATTACTACTCCGCCATAAAAAGGAATGAAATCTTACCATTTGCAACAACATGGATGAACCTAGAGGGTATTATACTAAATGAAGTAAGTCAGACTGAGAAAAACAAATAGCATATGATCTCACTTATATGTAGAAACTAAAGGACAAAATAAAGAGACAAAACAAAGACTCATAGATACACAGAACAAACTGATGGTTACCAGATGGGAGGGGTTTACGGGACAGGATCAGAAAGGTGAAGGGTTTAAGAAGGACAAATTGGTAATAACAAAATAAGGTATGTAAAGTACAGTATGGGGAATACAGTCAATGATATTGTAAATACTACGTATAATGTCAGGTGGATACTAGATGTATTAGAAGGATCACTTCATAAATTATATAAATGTCTAACCACTACGGTGTACACATGAAACTAATACAAAATAATACTGAAGGTCAAGTATAACTGAATAAAAAAAGGCACAGGGATGCAAAGTACAGCATAAGGAATATAGTCAACAATACTGTAATAACTGTACAGTGTCAGGTAACAGACTCTTGGGGTAATCACTGTAAGATATATAAATATTCAATCACTATGTGTTTTGTACACCTGCAACTAATACAATATTGTATGTCAAAAGTAATCGAAAAATAAATTTTTAAAAGTTAAAACAAAAAGAATTTGGCAGTGATAATGAGATTAACAGTTTTCAGACATCTGAAAGTAAAAGGTGAGTGACTAGGCTTGTTCTAAGTGGCAAAATATGGACAAATAAAAATTTGGCTCAATACCCAATAAAATTATACACTGATTTAGTAACAATATAATGGACCACTTTGAAATAAAAGCAAATTCTTCTTCACTAGAATTATTTGAAAGAAAAATATTCTTCTGTTAATAATGTTCTAGGAGACATTCAAGAAACAGTAGAAAAATGGAAGGGAGGACCTCTATATTCTTTTTCATCTCAAACTCATTTTCTGATAAGGACAATTCCTCTACAGAATTTTACTGCCACAGTAGAAAAGACACAAGCCCTGACATAAGAAGGATGCATGGCTTCCCTAGTCTGCCATAATTATAGTGGTACAGTGAGCAAATCAGCAATGAATTTTACTGTGTACATGTCCTCAAGCTGAGGGGGGATATAAAGGAAAGGTCTATCTAAAGGAAAACCAAATGGTTCAATAGCTAGTGACTATAAAAAAGGTACAAATGGTATTATTCCAAATCATAAAAGGAAATTCCAGAAACAATAATGTGACAATAATATGCCACTGAAAAATGTACCTTGGCCTCTTTATTGCTTCTACTGGTTTAGGGGCTTGAATGATGTGCTCCTGAAATTTGGGTTTCAATTCAGACAGTTCTTTCTTCTCAGTAGTCTTGACTTCAGGTTTGACGGGCTCAGGTGGCTTTTCACTATTATGTCTACCTTTTGTACAGCCCTGTTAGTGAAAGGTATTCATTATGAGTTACCCTATCATCTATTTCACATGCCATGAAAGTAATACTATTTTTCAATTCTTTATTAATAAAACCTATTGTATGTTTTCTCCCCTTGTAACACATTAACTTATTTTAAGAAACTAAAAATAGAACTCCAAATTTTTTATTTTTATAAGAGTTATTACATTTGAATGATGCATTAAAAATAGTTGTGAAACACTTCATAAACATCTACTTAACTATTAAGTGTACAGCATAAACTTGCTTATAGGTAACAAATTCTGGAGACCTTACAAAGAGAATTCTACAAACTATTTATAAAAAAGGGTCTCAATTTGATCCCTTTGAACAAATTGAACAAATTTGAACATCAAATACAAAGCAAAATTAACAAGTGGGTAATATGTTAAAACTTTTAATCTCTAAAACAGAAGAAAATTCCTATTGTAAACACTGTAGAAGGGAGGTGAGCTCCATTTTAAAAGAAAGGTACTACCTACAAATTAATAGGTACTAGTCAATAGATGTCCAAAATTAAACTTCTTAAATTTGGAGCTTCCCAGAATATGTAGTTTTTATGAGATAATCTAGAAAAAAAATTAATACTCACTACAATGCTTAAAAAATCAGAAAAATCAGTTGTTCTCCTCTTACAGCAAGACCAACCCTGTGAAACATAAAAGAATCAAAACTGAAAACATTATTTGCATGAGAACCACAACCCAGTAAAACACTCTATTTGCACTTATCGCCTTGAATCCAAAAGTGACTTGCATATATATGTATTTCAGTTTTGAAATGTTGTAAATGATTCAGCTAATCAAGTGAAATGCTTTTTAGTCTCTGATTTAAAAAAAAACACAACAACAACAACAACAACAAAAAACTAACCAATGTTAGAAGTGATGTGTGTTATGATCTATCATGAAAGGAAGCACTTTAAAAATAGGAGGACAGCCGGATGGCTCAGTTGGTTAGAGCGTGAGGTCGGAACAACAGGGTTGCCGGTTCAATTCCCACGTGGGCCAGTGAGCTGCGCCCTCCACAACTAGATTGAAGACAATGAGCTGCCGCTGAGCTTCTGGAGGGGCGGCCGGATGGCTCAGTTAGAGTGAGTGCTCTCAACAACAAGGTTGCTGGTTCAATTCCCGCATGGGATGGTGGACTGTGCCCCCTGCAACTAAAGATCGATCGAAAACGGTGACTGGACTTGGAGCTGAGCCACACCCTCCACAACGAGACTGAAGGACGACGACTGGAGCTCATGGGCCCTGGAGAAACATGCTGTTCACCAATATTCCCGAATTAAAAGTAAAAAGTTAAATTGTCACTTTGAAAATAAAAAGGGAAACAAATTGCTTTTGCTATTAAAAATAGTAATTGATTTTTATAGAACATTTCATAATTTCTAAAAACATACTCGCACATTTTCAAGGATCTGGGAAGTAAGTGAAATGCTTTACTTTAAAAATCCACTAAGTCAGAGATAATTATAATTCAGTTTCTAAACAAACTTATTGTACCTGTTCCTCAACAATAAGCTTTCTACCTATTTTCAGAACAACACAGATTAATTACCATAGCAGCCTAAGCATTGTTAGATCTTTGTAAGCTAAATAATCTTTTTAGTGAGAAGCATAAAAATACAGAAATTATAATGCAGTGTGTGAATACTGAACAAAATATAAACTGGCTTACCAAAAAATGGCTATAAATTGTCACCTATAATTCTAACAGCCTCAAGACTTAGGCAGCAGCCTCAAGACTTAGGATGGTTCAAACACAGACTAAGGGCCAGCTTTGCACATACCCATTTGGACCTCACTCTTTTCTCAATACACAGCTTGAAGAATTGGACAGTGGTTTTTTTCACAACATGTACTTAAAGAGGATGTTAAATATGCTGTGATTCAAATTTTCCTTTATTTTGAAATATAATTCTCTTTTACTTTGAATTGAGATACAAATAAAAAGGTATAATCTTAAATACAGGTTTAATAAAATTCATAATATAGCCATCAGATAAGTTATTCTTTACATGAAAAGGCTTTATTGTTTTAATCACATATGAAGAATTATACCAGGTATTCTGGGAATACTGGGATATATACATGATACAGACCAGTTATTTCAAATGCCAATCTGGGACCCATGGCAGTTCTCATAAAATGAGAAAATGATAAATTTAAGTGAGTATAAGATTGCTATCTTTTCTTAAGGATTGTCCTTTTCTCTGAATATTTCTCTTCTAATTTGAATATTAAAATGTTCTTTCATTAATGCAATGTTTAACTTCTTCGTTAAACAGAAAATTGGCAACCACAGACACTATACTAATTGAATTTGTTTTTTTCCCCTTCTTCCGTTTCTCCCACCCCCACTCCGGTTCAAGCCGTTGTCTCTCAGTCTAACTGTGTAGGACACAGCTCTTTGGCCCATGCTGGTGTTACGAGCCTTGTGCTCCTCCTGGCTGAGGCACTCGGTAGGCAGTCGTCATTCGGCTGCTTACAGCAGCTCACGGCAGGCCGCTCACGCTGGCTGTTGGCCACTCATGTTGGTCACCAGCTGCTCTTGGCAGCACAAGGTAGCCCATGGCAGCACACAGCAGCCCACGTCAGCTCAAGCTGACCTCCGGCTGCTCACAGCAGCCCAACTCCAGGGAGAGCTGTTGTTCACCATCTTAGCTGTACAGGGCGCAGCTCACTGGCCCATGTGGGAATCACACTGGCGACCTCAGGTTTAGAAGCATGGTGCTCCAACCACCTGAACCACTGGGCTGGTCCACTAATTGAATTTTGGTCTGAAATTTACTGGGCTGTGAAATCCAACAGTCTTGTAAAATTTAGGTCTTCAAGAAATGTTTATGGAGATAATAATAAACAGTAGAGTGAGAGAAGAAACAAAAATACTTCAAAGTAAAATCATTAAGATTGAGTGATTAACAGATGTGTAGTAAAAAAGAGCGATAGACTCACTAAAAAGTTAGTGATATCATTACTAGCAGCAGTAAAGTTGAAAGGCAGGCTATTTTTGGCATAAGAGTGTACTTTAGAGACTGGTTTGTGTTTGCCAATGACACACATAAATGGAATTATGCTGTAGAAGCCATAGGCATTAGAAGTGACATTTAAGGAATAAATGAACTAACAAATGAGAGAAAATAGGAAGCCAAAGCCTGAAAAGTGAAGAATGTCCACAGTTAGGAGACAGGAGGAAAACATTACACCAAAAGAAAAAAGAAAAATGTACAGTAAGAAAAATAAACATAGACTAGATGGCAGTCCAGGAAAAACACAATGCCCCCAACCCTGCAAAGATAAATATTCCCACAGAACCACAGTTTCCATCCCCATACGTTTCTAAAAACGGTGAGAAAATGTTAAGCACGAGTTAGGTCTCAACTTGCCCAATGGAATGTTTGTTCTGTTTTCCTCACTTAGTAACCAGATTAAAATAAACTTAGCTGCTTGTACATTTTTGTTTATACTTGGCTAGCTAACAGTTAAATGCCAGAAACGTCCAACTAGTCTCTGAAAGATATAATTACAAATTCCAAGGGGATCGAGGACGTTTAGACATTTAAGACTATTTAGGTTCCTAAGAACAAGTAGCAGGACCTAAAACCACAGCAGAACCATACTGAAATATTTTCTTTTACGATATACAATGGAAAATGTACCATGTTATCATAAATTTTAAAAGATCAATAAACTCACCATGAAAAACCTGGTCAAACATTCTATTATTTCTCTAATTCTCCATAACATCAAGGAAGTAGAGGTGGCATCTCTTTTTGGTAAGCTTACATGTCTGTCCTGATATTGGCACCACTGTATTTATAACAATCTTTCCTAAAATGCAGGGCTGCTCTTATTATACAGCAGCTGTATGACAGATTGAAAGATTGAGATTCAATACAACTGCTTTTATTTCCCCTCAAAATTATGAAAGCGAACAAACGAGGGATATAAAAATGAGGATTGGGATAGAAATAACAGTTTTATTACTGGAAGACCTTAACAGCACTAACTGCTGTTTCTTTACTTTTAGTGGAGCACTTGCTTAAAGCACCCCAAAACCGTCATTAAGAAAGCAGAGAGTCACAAACTGAAAAAATAAAAGATTTAGCATTACACCTCTAAATTTACTATACAAATATGAAGAGACTGAAATATATCAAGTTCCTACCTTTAATGCATCATGAAAAACTGGAACACCTGGGTGGTATGTGCAAGCATCTGGTAAAAAAACAGAGAAGAAAAAAATGCCACTTTCTAATAAAGAAGTATCATTATTTCCTTCAGGTGTTAATATTTAATCTTTTCCCCAAATTCAGGTAATACTTTTCTTTCCTTAAATATTCACTATTGCTCAAGTTTGACACACTATGCTTAATATAACATTATATTAAAAAAAAGACCAATATCTCTGATGAATACAGATGCTAAAATCCTAAACAAAATTCTAGCAAATCGAATACAACAATGCATTAAAAAGATTATTCATCATGACCAAGTGGAGTTCATCCCCAGGGCACAAGGATGGTTCAACATTCGCAAATCCATCAATGTGATACATCACATAAACAAAATAAAGAACAAAAATCATATGATTCTATCAATTGATGCAGGAAAAGCATTTGATAAGATACAACATCCATTTATGATTAAAACACTTAATAAAATTGGTAAAGAAGGAAAACACCTCAACATAATAAAGGCCATATACGACAAGCCCTCAGCTAATCTCATAATTAATGGTGAAAAGCTGAAGCCCTTTGCTCTACATTCAGGAACAGACAAGGTTGTCCCCTATCACCTCTGATTTTCAACATAGTGTCGGAAGTCCTTGCCAGAGCCATCAGGCAAGAGAAAGAAATAAAAGGCATCGAAACTGGGAATGAAGAAGTTAAACTGTCACTCTTTGCAGATGACATGATGCTATATATAGAAAACCCTAAAGACTCCACCAAAAAGCTATTAGAAACAATCAATGAATACAGTAAAGTTGCTGGCTACAAAATCAACGTACAAAAGTCCATTGCTTTCCTACATACCAACAATGAAATCTCAGAAAAAGAAATAGAAAAAACAATTCCTTTTGCAATTGCAGCAAAAAGAATAAAATACCTAGGAATAAACTTAACCAAGGATGTGAAGGATTTATATGCTGAAAACTGTAAGACATTTTTGAAAGAAATTGGAGAAGACATAAAGAAATGGAAAGACATTCCGTGCTCATGGATTGGAAGAATCAACATAGTTAAAATGGCCATATTGCCCAAAGCCATATACAGATTTAATGCAATCCCCATTAAAATCCCAATGGCATTTTTTAAAGAAATAGAACAAAAAATCATCAGATTTGTTTGGAACCACAAAAGACCCCGAATAGCCAAAGCAATATCAAAAAAAAAAAAAAAAATGCTGGAGGTATCACACTCCCTGATTTTTGCTTGTCTTACAGGGCTACAATAATCAAAACAGCTTGGTATTTGGCGGGAAAACAGACACATAGACCAATGGAATAGAATTGAGAACCCAGAAATAAAACCACATAAATATGGACAGATAATTTTTGACAAAGAAGCTAAAAACATACAATGGAGGAAAGACAGCCTCTTCAATAAATGGTGCTGGCAGAATTGGATAACCACGTGCAAAAGAATGAAACTGGACTGCTGCTATCTGTCACCATGTACCAAAATTATTTCAAAATGGATCAAAGACTTAAGCATAAGACCTGACACAATAAACTGCATTGAAGAAAACATAGGAACTAAACTTATGGACCTTGGGTTCAAAGAGCATTTTATGAATTTGAATCCAAAGGCAATGGAAGTAAAAACTAAAATAAACAAATGGGATTATATGAAACTTAGAGCTTCTGCACAGCAAAAGAAACTATTGACAAAATAAAGAGGCAACCAACTGAATGGGAGAAGATTTTTGCAAACAGTGCCTCTGATAAGGGGCTAATATCCAAAATATACAAGGAACTCATGAAACTCAACAACAAAAAAACAAACCCAATTGAAAAATGGACAGAGGACCTGAAGAGACATTTCTCCAAACAGGATATACAAATGGCAAATAGACATATGAAAAAATGCTCAACATGGCTAATCATCAGAGAAATACAAATGAAAACCACAATGAGATATCACTTCACCCCAGTCAGAATGGCTTTCATCAACAAGACAAATAGTAACAAGTGTTGGAGAGACTGTGGAGAAAAAGGAACCCTCATATGCTGTTGGTGGGAATGCAGACTGGTGCAGCCGCTATGGAAGGCAGTGTGGAGGTTCCTCAAGAAATTACAAAGAGAATTACCATATGACTCAGCAATTGCTCTCCTGGGTATCTACCCAAAAAATCTGAAAACATTTCTCTATAAAGACACGTGTACTCCAATGTTCATTGCAGCTTTGTTTACGGTGGCCAAGACATGGAAACAACCAAAATGTCCTTCAATAAATGAATGGATAAAGAAGTTGTGGTATATATACACAATGGAATACTATTCGGCGTTAAGGAAAGATGATATAGGAGCATTTATGACAACATGGATGGATCTTGAGAGTATAATGCTAAGTGAAATAAGTCAGACAGAAAAATCAGAGAACCCTATGATTTCACTGATATGTGGTATATAAACCAAAAACAACAAAAGAACAAGACAGACAAATGAGAAAGAAAAACTCATAGACACAGACAATAATCTAGTGGTTACCAGAGGATAAGTGGGAAGGGGGGAGGGAGATGAGGGTAAAGGGGATCAAATATATGGTGATGGAAGGAGAACTGACTCTGGGTGATGAACACACAATGTGATTTCTAGATGATGTAATACAGAATTGTACACCTGAAATCTACGTAAATTTACTAACAATTGTCACCCCAATAAATTTAATTAAAAAAATAGTTAAAATTCCAGTTCAAAAGTATACCTATAGATAAACACAATACAAAATAGTTCAAGTATAACAAATTACATTCTGTATTCCACTAATTTTTGTATTAGGTTTCTGCAAAAGTAACTGCAGTTTTTGAAATTATTTTTAACCTTTTAAACCGCAATTACTTTTGTATCAACCTAATAGTAAAATTTGTTCAGTACCAAACTCAAGCTGCAAGATTGTGCTATCATCTTTCAATTCTTTTTTTTTTTTTTTTCAAATAGTATCAAACTTGACCCTTTTGCCATGATGGTCAGATATATCCGAATGGGTATTTCCATCCACTGACTGTGGATAGAAACTTCCAGAAAGAAAGTTTAGGAAAACAGATGTACATTTTTCTGTTTTTGTGTTTTTCAATAATAGGAAATTTTTACACATGTCTTTTATACACAAAGCAGCTCAAATTGTTATTATTAAATGCATAGAATAGTCAAATATCAACTTTTTGGATTTTTTTGTGGATTTCTGACACATTTTGAAAAAAAAGAACACTTGAAATCAATGCAGCAAAAGAGTTAAGTATTCTTTATGTGCAGTGATCCATGTTACCCAATGCTCACTAAAAAAATATTTTGGAAGAGCAGGTTCAAAATTTTAAAAACTAATGCTAATATCTAAGTGCTAATTTAAGTTTCCTAGACAGGAGTCAACTCCTAGATACAAACTTCATTAAAAAGAAATTTAAATTCTACAGCCTATTTTCAATGATTGTTATTTTCTATTTATTATATTCCTCCTCATCATCAATTTTTACTTAACTCCAATGATAATGGGCTTATTACAGTTTGCAGTATGGAGTATTATGTCTAAAAAATACCAAATAGACACACTTACTCCCTGAGGGAACCATGAACTTAGAAAAAACAAGTCATCTCCACACCTGCACAATTTTCTTATATGGCTACTCTGCTCAACCTTCATGCCTACTTAGCTTTCCATTGTCTACAACCTCTGATTCCTGCTGTTGCCTTAAAATGATTAATTCCTGGTACTTAAGGAAATCTCCCTACCCCTGTATTAATGACCAATATGGTTTCCTTAGTTAGTAACCAGGTGTTGTGTTACATAGATAATATGCTAGAGAATGGAAAGCGTCAAGTATTTTCATGGTACAATAAGCAAACCCATGAATTAGAATTAAGCTATCAATTAAGGGTAGTAATGAAATTAAGGGCTGGAAAAAAGTAGACATGAATATGCAGAGGGCTATGAAGTTGAGAGAGGGAAACGAAGCAGAGAACAGAGTATTTTTAAATACCAAATTTACATACAGCCAGAGGCATAAAACACATAACGTATAACATAGCAAGAGGCACAAATAATAACAGTTATGGCAGAATGGCAGCAGCAGTGAGTCAGGTCTTAACCATACAATTATTATGGTATGAACAACATCAGAAATTCACTGCTTTCAAGAGTAAATAACAAACAGATAGACATTTTCCCTTTCTAGTCTTTATATAAAGTTTACCAGCAGTTCAACTCAAAGTAATATTTTATGGGTAAGAAGCTACAACATTATAGTTGTGGTGGTTAAGAGCCAAGGGCTTTTAACAGTGGGTCTGACCCTGGCTCAAATTTTGCCTCTCTCTCGGTAGCTGTTTGTTTCCTCCTACGTGTACTAGATTAAATAAAACACTGTTTGTGAAGTGGTACTTTTTCCAAAGTAACTGTTTAACATATACAAGTTTCCAATCATGTTTCCTTTAAACTCATTTAGCTGTGTTTCAAACTAAAATGTCCGATCGGCTTAGAGTCTCGTTATTTTAGTCAATACATAAAGTCAATCCTCTCCCATTGTATAAAACTTTATCTTAACCAAGTCCACAGTTTGCCATTAACTCTTGTCTTCTACTCCGCATCTCCATTTGCTGCTTAACTTTCCATCCAGTCAACCAACTTCCTTGGAGTATTTATTCTAAGTCTCTAAAATAACTCCAATTGCTAAAGCAACTATAAAGTTTCAGCTACCTTATTGGCGCTCCCAGCTGCATTTGGCAGCCGATCACACACAATCCCTGAGAATGTCCCCTCTCTGACTTTCCTGTCTCCCCTCATCTCTTTCCTAAGTACTGTGCCATTCCACATGCACAGAGCCAACTTCCAAAATGTGGCTTTATCACCTCTTAATTTTACACTGGTATGTAACACCCTACAAATAAGCAAACATATTGTCCGGTACAACAAAGCAGCAACCTTTTGCCTTTATTAGAGTACTGTGCAGACACTAAGGCAACTTACTTGTTACAGGGACAACCAATAGCAAAGGGTTTTAAAATCCTGCATTCCTCGATTAAGGTCATTCACTGAAATCTCACTATTTTCCCAGTGAGTAACTTCCTATGAATATAAAATTGCCAATGGCAGTAACTTGAGTATTGTATAAAGACTGGATGTATCTTTTCCTCAGAATCCTGCCGATGGTCTTACCACTTTAAATGTCACCAATTCACCTGTGCACTAAGATAAGTATTTCAGACATCTCAAAGGTGGAAAGGATTTTAAAAGGCATGGAATTTAATCTCTTTCACAAGGAAGACCAATGTCGCTACCACGCTGCACTCGGCTTCCCTAACACGCATACTTCCTAGGGCTGTGAAGATTAAAATGAAATAACGCAATAAAGTGATAGACCGGCATATAGAAAACACGCTAAATGCTACTTCTTTATCCCTTTCACAAATCGCCATCGAAGTCCATTGGTCATTTTCTATTTTTCCCCCGGGTCTGGTCACTACCTGTCACTTTTCGTCCTTAACGCTACACCTCGGTCCGGGGGAGATAATTCAGTTATCCTGACGATGGCACGGTATTAAAATTAGGCGGCCACACCCAAAATACCCAACACAAATACGGCTACTAAGTAAAGGAGGACCCACGTGTATCACCCCCGGGGGCGGGTGTATCAAAACTTCACAGCGTCAGGATACAGGACAGTTTTCCTAACCAAGGACACCTCTTTTCTTTCGAAAGTTTGTAAAAGTGGGTCGACTGACCGCGCCGACAGGAGGCTTTCAGACCAACTTTTATCCTAACACGACGAGGCCGAACTTAAAATGCGGGGGGAACCCGCCGGCGGCCCAACCCCCCCACCTGTCCGTCCGTCCGTCCCACACTCACTCTCATTCACAGCAAATCAACCTCCGAGCGAGACCCGTCGCACCGGGCTGCCTTCTGCTTCCCCGAAGGGACCGCGTGGGGACACGCAGGCGCTCCATCCCCCGCGACGTGCCGGGGGCGGGCGCGGCCGGGACACACGTGCGGCCGCGGGGCGAGCGGCGCCGCCCAGACACCGTTACGGGCGCCGGCCCCGGGGCCCCGCGCTCAAAGGGCGCGCGCGGCGGGCGGCTCGCAGGGCAGCCGCGGGCGGCCGGGAGGGCGCCTGGGCCGGGGCGGCGCGGCGCCGGCTCGCGGGAGGACCGCGGGACACCGCCTGGCCGCAGGGCGTCCCCCGATCGGAGGTGGGCAGCGGAGGGCGGGCTGGCGGCGCTCGTCCCTTACCGTCGGCATTGATCTCGGGATCGAAGCGCTGGCCGCAGCCCCGGTTGTAGCACAGCAGGGCCATGTCCTTCCCCACCGCTGCCAGTCGGGCCCAAGAGCCGGCAACCGCAACACGGTGCGTGGCTACCACCAGTCCGAAGGCTGGGGCGGCTGCCGGCTTCCGGAAACGAGCGGTTTCGCTTCAGGAACCTTCGCGAATTTTCCGGTCGCGCAGGCGCAGAGGTGACGCGCAGAGCCGGAGGAAGAGGCGGGAGGCGGGGCTCCAGCGCGGGCCTGGGGGTCCGACGCGCTCGGCTGGCGGCCGCCCGGGGCCGCAGGCGGAGCGCCGCTCCTCGTCGGAGGGAAACCTTAAGGGCAGAGAGCGCAGGTACCCGAGGAGTGGCGTGCTGTCCTGATGCCTTCGCCGCCCGTGGGTTGTGGGTGTCCCGCGGAGCGAGATGCTGCTGTCTCGGCCTCCGAGCGAGCCTCTGACTTTGCGGACTGATCACGCAGCCTTGGCCACGTCCGTCCCCTAGCTGCTGCGGCGTTTCAGTGCAGGAGCCTAGTTTTTCCGCATCCTCGGCGTGGAACGCGGTTGCTTACTTAGTAGGAAAGGAGGAGAGGAATGTTGGACGACTCTCCCTGTGTCCGTTTGTCTCCACTGTCCTGATTCTGAAGCCCTGGAGAAGCGAAGGCACTGGAAGCAATTTTAACAACTCAATTGAGGTCAAGTCACTGGGAAAATACAAAGCATTTAGCGGTCAGAATATATAAGAAACGTATTGATCAAACACGGTGGTAGAAATGGTCGCTATTGCTGTAAGACCTCGGGGTAATTGTTGCTGTTTCATATTAGCCTCCATTTAATTAATTTATCGATACTTAACTTTCTAATCACGGAACCTTGATAACGTTTTCATTAAATGCATTGTAAAACGTATAACAGTCACAGGCACACACAACACTAGCTCCAACTTGTATACTTCCCAAACTTGGGGCATTTGAAATACAAGCAAATGCTTTTAGATAACGAGTATACAGAACAACCTTAAAATAGTCACTATCAGTAGTTTCTAAGTAGAAATAGAAAGTTATACAATGTTTCCAGTAATCCCAACCAAGTCTGTTACAGATTGGCTCAGAATCCTTCAACTCCAACAAAACAGCCTCATTTTTCCATATTCCCCTCTTCTCTCTATATTTAGAAGTGTTAGTTTTTTATGTAGTAATCCCAACATAGATATATACAATGTTGTATCGCCTTCCTTTAACCTAACATGAGTATTTTTTTATTTTGTTTTATAATCATGAATGATGAAGTAGTATTCTGTTGAATAACTGCACTATAACCATTCTTCTTTAAACCTCACCAATTTTATTGTACATATGTATGCCTCAATAGTCAATTTATTGTATGTTGTTTTTCTTATTTTAGGATTTCCCCTCACGATAATTACTGAGAAGTGGCAGTACTAGAGTAAACAGCATAAGCCTTTTAAAATATTTTTCAAGATTTTAAAGATATATATTGCCAATTGTTTCCAAAAGATGGTACAAATTTGCAATTTTACCAGCTGTGAATGTGGGGGAATAAACCATAGAAATTAATTTTACACAGTTAGAAATGGAGAGATGGAGAAGCTTAGAATGTTTTGATTATGACTAAATCCATTGTCTAGTATCCTAGCATCACTGCAACATTACTAGGATTATCAGCAAATGGTTTTAATGTTTCTTGTCGTTTTGTTTCAACTATAGCTTTTTAAAAATCAGAAAATAATAAATGCTTATAGTAGATAATTTGAAAATGTAGAAATATATTAAGAACAAAATCCACAATGATTCCACCACCCAGCAATAAGTATTAAATCACTAAAATAACTCTTTGATAAATTCATTTCCAGTGTTTCCCCTCCCCACCCCAGGCATTTATTGGACTGTCAGGTACCAGGAATACCGTGGACTGTTTAAGAAACTTTGTGGTGGTAACATACATAATGTATATAGCGTTTAAATCCAGTTCCTGACAGCTCCCCCCCAACATACACAAACACATGTACTGTTACATATCAGTATCTTGAGATGATTCATGTTATGCAAGCAGTGCTATTAAGAGTGGAGTTTTGGAATCACACCAGGGTTCAAATCCCAGATCTGCAATATAGAGCTAGAATACTTTAATCATCTCAGAACATCCCTTGGCTTCAATTATCTCTTGTGTAAAATGTAAATAATAATTTTGTATAGAGCATGTAAATATTGCTAGCATTAAAAGTATTTAAATAACATGTAAAGCTCTTACTGCATTGGCTTGCCCATGGTAGGAGCTCAATAAATGAAAACGATTTTTTATATGAAATGTTCTAAGGATATAGTCTGATTGAATTGTATTCAATCCTATTGCTACAAATACCAATATTTTCTTAGACAATAAGAAATGTTTTATGGGCATGTCTCTGTTTTGGCCATCGAAGTGGTTTCTAATATTTGCCTTTTATAAATCATAATATGGTAACAAAGACATCAAGAACTATGCACAAGATGTTCAGAGTAGAATCATTTATAAAAATCAAAAACTGAAAATAATCCAAATATGAATTAACTAAAAAAAGGTATGTCCAAATCGTGGTATAGCCATACCATGTGATGCTATACAAGAAAGGGAATGAATGAACTATAAATAAAATGAAACGGATGAATTTCAAAAACACAATGTTGAATAAAAAAGCCAAAGGGGTAAAAGATAACTTTAGTGTGATCCACTTATGTACGTTTCAGAAACAAGCATAAACAAATTATTATGTTTAAGAATGCATACTAACATGATAAAGCCATAATGAAAACTTGAGAACTTATTATCATAACTATCAGGATAATAGTTCATTTTAGGGAGCTGGGAGGAAAGGGGAATGTTTCTGAGATACTGGTATAGTTCATTTCTTTAGGTGGGGAGTGCTCACTTTGAAAGGATTCATAAAGCAATGCATTTATTTTATGTACCTTTCCGTCTTATTATTCCCATATCGCAGGAATCTGAGGACTAGATACTTAAGTAGTTGACATTTCCAGTGGCAATGTAGCTTTTAGATATTATAGCATAAATTTTGATACAAAACATTAACAGCATAATCAAATTTGATGCAGATGGTGGTACATTGGTTGACTAGACAAATAAATTGAAACTCTAGCTTATTTGCTGGGAGGGGCCTTTGGAAGCTGGATGGAAGTTGGTAAACAACCAGTAAATTACCATTATCCGCCTGTTGTCCCAAGCCAGAGACAAGACATAGCCAGCAATGAGCAGTCATCTTGCATCTTCTTTCCTGATCAGTTGTGAGTCTTGAATCCCATGTAGGATTAGTTATAGACCTGACCTGGCCACCTATCTACATCAGGAAGTCCAGTCTCAGAGCTTACTTCCAGGACTTTTTTCCAAGTCAAGTTGTTGTCCTTTCAATCTTAGTTGTGGAGGGTGCCGTTCAGCTTCAAGTTGTTGTCCTTTCAGTCTTAGTTGTGGAGGGCACAGCTCAGCCCCAGGTCCAGTTGCTGTTGCTAGTTGCAGGGGGCGCAGCCCACTGTCCCTTGCAGGAGTCAAGGAATCCAACTGGAAACCTTGTGGTTGAGAGGATGCGCTCCAACCAACTGAGCCATCCGGGAGCTCAGCGGCAGCTCTGCTCAAGGTGCCGTGTTGTAATCTTAATTATTTTGATTAGTCATGTCATATTGAACATATACATTTACCTCTATTTTTTTTCCAGAGCCTACTAAAATTATGGTGAAGGAAATATATACCATGGGTGCCAAAAAAATGTATGCACGACTTATATTCATCTTTTGTTACTGGTATATATTGAGTATTGCAATTTTAATACAGTTTTTTCCTTTCTTAAAATGTGTATACATTTTTGGGGGCACCCTCTGTATATAGCCCCACAAGGACAAAGAAATTTCAATAGGGTACTGCAATAGACAGATTATTTCAGCAGGTTTAGTTTGGTTTAATTTTCTTTATTTTGGTATTTAGGAATGTTTGTGTTTTTGTTCAAGTGGTTTCCTGTATACTAATACTTTCATATAATTACCTCTTTCTTTTCTTACTTAGGCTTTCCTATTCATTTTGTCAGATATAATTCACTTTGTTTCCTGTAAAGTAGTCAATGATAATCTCATTTTCTTTCTTCCTTCCATGTCCTCTCATTTTATTTATGCTTTTTTTTTACTTTGTTAGAGAATGTAGTAGCATTTATGTGCTAGTCTTCCACACTGATGCTGCCCTTTATTATTTATTGCTTAAATATATTTATTATATACATTATATGTTAAAATATAAATGTGTATTCATAAAATTTATTTATTTGTTTATTTATAATACATGCATTAAAAGTATATTCATTGCCTACCACTAGTCATTTGGCTGAAGTTCCCTCAATGATTCTTATGGACAGGTGAAGTTTGTCTTCTAGTCAAATTATCAAAAATAACTTATGAAAACAACATTTCCTGAGTTTTTACATGTTTAAAATAGCTTTTTCTGTAGACTTGAAACTTGAAGGAGGGCTTGAGGGGATATAAAGTCCTTGATTGATACTTATTTCCTAAACAGTTTTAAAAATATTGCTTCAATATTCTGATTTCTGTGTTGCTTTTTGTAAAGGTTGGACACCTGACATGGTGAATGCTACTGTAAATTCAATTAAAAAGTTCAAGTTGAATATAAAATTGTTATTATTTTAACAGTATGAATACAAATTTTGCTGGAGCACATCATGGCACAACAATATTCTTACCAAATTAAGAAACTTATGAAGCAAAAATGTACTTGGGATTAGTAGTGGTACATGTGTAATTTTATTTACTTAACCTGTAATGGTGTACTAATTAAAATAGAACTCTAATTGTCAGAATTTGCAAATATTCTTTATATCGTATAACTGAACTGAATGTTTGAGGGTGGGGGACAAAGTCTATATTGAATCAAAAACACAATTAGAAAAAAATGAAGTAAAACCTCATCATGGCAGTACATATTTTTGTTTTTGCTTCCCTGCATCAATCAAACTTTTAGAAATGTCCTGAACTTATTTCACTACTATACGAATCTATATAAATGTCCTACAGTAGTATTGCATATTTTATAAATGATTCTCCCAAAGTTTGGCTACATTTTTTTTTTCAAAATAAGCTGAACATCTTTAATCAAAATAGTTCATAAATTTGTATTGCCGAACACCCTTCAGCTTTTGAAGTCCTTAGTGAATTGCAATTTAAAAAAACATTGCAAAAACAGATTGCAAACTTAACCCTACAAAGCAAGGGAGGAAAAAAACACATAAATGACTAGCAATGATAATTTTGAATATTAAAATATACATTTATGTTTATACTCTTTAACACACACACAGTTATTTGAAGAGTACACCAACTTTGGTAATGTTACCTATATTTAAATTTCCACTATAGATAGTGGCAATTCTGATGGACAGAATTTATTAAATTCTAATATCAAAATTGTAAAGTACGTTTTCTTAGAATAAATTCTCACTTATGTGTTTACTTTTTAAAATTTCTATCTAAGATGGTGACCTTAGTAGTTTTAATAGCATCACAAAATGGAAGGTGAGTTATCATACACTTTTTGGGCCCCACCACACATTCTCCTGGCCCACCATTTCACTCCAGTCATTGTAGATGAACCTGAAACATTTCATTTCATGTACATCACATAACTTTCGCTGCTCTATAGTCTCAGGCTTCCTAGTGCCAAAGCGTAAAATGATGGAGTCCGAGCCAGCCATTCAGATGCTTACGAAACCTGTAAGTGGGTGGAGTAAACATTTACTGGTGCCCCTCTTGACCAATTTCCAGATGGGGACTGGTAGATAAATGCTCAGAACTGTCTCAGGTGGACAGTTCTGATGTGTAGTCTGCCAGGCTTCTTAGAGGAATTGAGCCCCAGCTACTAACCACAGTAATAATACTGCTCATTAATACATCCTAGGATTCAATTTGCTCCTTTCCCTCCTCTTCCTAGTTTCCCAGTCTTCTTCTTTGGAATAATTTCCTAAATTAAGGTATCTGTTTACAAGTGTTGGTCTCTCACTCTGCTTTTGGAGAGGACTTGGGCTTAAACAAATTGAAATATGTTGAAATATGTATTCTTAAATCAAAGCTTCAAAAATTGAAATTCATCATATCAGAATTTTATGAACCAAATGCTCTATTAATAGAAGAAGGGGAGACAACCTTGCAGGCTGAAAGTTTGAAGCTGTTGTAGATTAAGAAGAATGATTTCCTTCTGCACAGCAAAAGAAACCATTGACAAAGTAAAGAGGCAACCAACTGAATGGGAGAAGATTTTTGCAAACAGTGCCTCCGATAAGAGGCTAATATCCAAAATATACAAGGAACTCATGCAACTCAACAACAAAAAAACAACCAACCCAATTGAAACATGGGCAGAAGACATGAAAAAATGCTCAACATCACTAATCATCAGAGAAATATAAATAAAAACCACAGTGAGATACCACCTCACCCCATTTGGAATGGCTAACATAAACAAGACAAATAGTAACAAGTGTTGGAGAGCCGTGGAGAAAAAAGAATCCTCATACACTGTTGGTGGGAATGCAGATTGGTGCAGCTGCTATGGAAGGCAGTGTGGAGGTTCCTCAAAAAATTACGAATAGAATTACCATATGACCCAGCAATCCCTTTCCTGGGTATCTATCCAAAAATTCTGAAAACATTTATACATAAAGACAAGTGTGCTCCAATCTTCATTGCAGCTCTATTTATGGTGGCCAAGTCATGGAAACAAACAAAATGTCATTCGATAGATGAATGGATAAAGTTGTGGTATATATACACGATGGAATACTATTTAGCGGTAAGAAAAGATGAAATAGGACCATTTGTGACAAATGGATGGATCTTGGGATTATAACACTAAGCAAAATCAGTCAGACAGAAAAATCAGAGAACCATATGATTTCACTGATGTGGTATATAAACCAAAAACAACAAAAGAAGAAGACAAACGAAAAACAAAAACTCATAGACAGAGACAATAGTTTAGTGGTTACCAGAGGTTAAGGGGGAAGGGGCTGGTAGATGAGGGTAAAGGGGATCAAATATATGGTGATGGAAGAACTGACTCTGGGTGGTGAATACACAATGGGATTTACAGATGATGGGATACAGAATTGTACACCTGAAATCTATGTAACTTTACTTACAATTGTCACCCCAATAAACTTTAATTAAAAAAAAAGAAGAATGATTTCCTTGTGCAATAATTACTGGTACTTCCTTAAAATTATGTTTATGTTTGTGTCTAAAAAGCCAGATCTAAACAATTTTCATTAAGCTTGGCTCTTCAGATGGTACATATGAATGCTAAAATGACTTGCTTCTTACAGATTTGAATAAACTAACCAAAATTTGAAAATGTGTTGCTGACATTTATTTGCAGCCTACTTTTTTATAATCTTATAAATACAGAAATAATCATCAAGACTTCCAGTTTCTACAAAATTTTATATGCATGTTCCTAATTTTGGATTAGTCTAGACTACATATTTTTCTAAAAAGAAAACTCATATTAGTGATAGTTTCTTCTGTATCTTCTTCCCTTCCAAACAAGAAACGTATGCAGCTTGTTATAATGGATAACAAAGATGTTTTTAAAGATCACCACACCATACAAATTCACTGAAATTCAGTTGCATCCAAATGCAACTGAAAGGTAACATCCTTAAAATCAGGGCCTTTTGTGTCTTTATTTACTATTATATCCTGAATGCTTAGAACAGTGCCTGACATAAGATAGGTACTCAATAAATATTTGTTGAATACATTGAATGAATGAACAATATGTACTCCAGAGCCACAGGTGGCAAATTCACAATTAAATTATCACCGAAATTTTTCTTTAGCCTGAGAATTTGGAGCAAAATTGAACCAAAAAAAATTAAATATAGAAATTAATTTAGAGATATATTACAATTAACAAAACAATATTAAACTCCAGAAAGATATAGATAAAAAGTCCACATATATTGAAAAATAAGTTTGCATGAGAGCAGAAGAATGAATACTTTTAAATGTTTAAAGGTTAAGTTGAATTTTATTTCTTTTTTAAAAAGAACTGGATAATTATGGACTCTGTAAGCCTTGCAAAACGTAAACATTGTTGTAAAATATAAATGTTTTTTTACCACAAGATGGCAGCAAAGATTTATTTTAAAATCACTAGATAGCCTCAGCCATACCAAATGTATATAGCACATCTTTAGTTTTTCTTCATTTAGGTGGTTTTATTTTTATCTTTTTAAATGTTTATTAAACTTATTGGGGGGCATTGGTTAGTAAAATTATGTTTTAAGTGTACATTTCCATAATACATGATCTATATGTGGTTAGGGGGTGTAGTAGAAGAGGGTAAAGGGGGTCAAATATACGGTGATGGAAGGAGAACTGATTGGGTGGAGAACACAAAATGTAATATATCTTTAAAAGCTATAATGTATGAGGAATGTAGGGGATATATACTTTTTATTATTCCTTGGCGGTACCCATTCATCAGAAAGTTTCTATTATTGGTGACTAGAGTTTCCATGACTCTTTATACTTACCTCCTCTCTTCTTCTCCGTCTCCTTCTTTAATTTTTATTGGGGAACGGTGTGTTTTTCCTGGACCTATCATGTTTTCAATCTAGTCGTGGAGGGTGCAGTTTACTGGCCCATGTGGGAATCAAACCGGTGACTTTGGTGTTATGAGCACTGCACTCTAACCACTGAGCAAGCTGGCTGCCCCCACCTCCACTTTTAAACTTTCCACTTTCATTACATTTTCTACACACTTCCAGATTAATCTTAAATTACAAATCTGAACATGTCACTCCTTAAATAAAAGACAAACAAATAAAATATCCCCCAAAAAACTCACTTCAATAATTCCTTAAACCTAATAAATAAATAAATTAAAAAAAATAAAAAAATAAATAAATAAAAATAAAATAAAAAAAAAATAACAATTCCTTAAACCAGAAAGAGTAAAGAAAATCCTCTTATTCACTCAACCAATTCAGCAACTATTTTCTATTTACAAGGCACTCTGATAGGCACTAGGAGTACAGCAAAAAAAAATACATGAAACTTTCCATTTTGGGAATTGCAGACATGTAAAGATAAAGCTGCAACAAAGCACTAAAGAAAAGTCTATTTTGAAGACTGTTGAGATGCAAAAGAAGGGATGAGAGGTGAGTTCAGCTATAGGCATGTGGGTCTGGAATTCAGGGAAAAAAATGTCTGGGCTTGAGAGAGCAATTGAGAATCATCAACATAAAAATATAATTGAAGGGCATGTAATTATAACTGGCAGATTTATTATTGACTCTTCAGTTTTGAAATTTGTACCTGATAATTGCAAAGATATTTAAAAACTATAGAAATGATTAATGCAAAATTCACCCAGAATATCTCCACTGCCTACTAAGAGTTTGGTATATACTTTTTTTCAGACTTACACTCAAACACAACTTAGATGTGCGTACTCTAAATATCTATTTATATATACAGAATAGATCATAAATGGGGTGATAATACACATCCTGCTTTTGTAATTGCTATTCACTTAACAGATAGTCAGGAAGTGGGAAGTGGAGAAGGCAGAAAATGAGAGTGTAAAAGAAAATCTAGGAAGCCTTATAAGAATTGGGAGAACAGGTCATGTATGACAAGAATTGAATGACTTTTAGTAATGGAATAATTTAGTGTCAAATTCTGCAGTGATTAAATGAGAAGAGAACTAAGAACAATCGATTGGATTTGGCAGTTAGTATCCTGGATGGTGATCTCTGCCAGAACAGCTTTAGCTGGACTGCTGTTTGACAAAGAGGGATGAGAAGCAAAGAAGGGGTGGCAGTAATTGTGAACTTTTCCTGTGAGAAGATTCCTTTGAAAAGACAGGATCATAGCTTCATAGAAAGTTTTCACAGAGGAAGAGTGTTTATTGATTATGTTGTTTATTTAAAGTAGAAGAGGTTAAAGTATGCATATAATTTGTGAAAAAGAAGCTGGTAGACAAAGAGATCTAAAATGTAAGTAAAAGAAGAAATAACTAATAGAATAAGATTCTGGAAATGGTCAGATGTGGTCAAAAACTAGGTGAAGCATTTGTTTATATATGGAAAGAAAGTTTTTTCTTCTGAGTCTGGAGGACATTATGTGAAAATGAGTGTAAGTATAGTTCAGCTTTTAAGTATCGAAGTGGAATGTTCATATTCAAGGATCTTCACATGATGGTCTCAATCCTCTATTAATTCATTTCCTGTGGCTTATACATGAGTCAAGTTCAATTACTTCTTCTTGCCCCAATATGTACCATGATTTCCTTACACCGTGTTTACTTCATTCTGTCTTCTCCATTCTCTCCTTGTTTAAAGCTTATACATTCTTCAAGGTCCAGAACAAATTACGCCTCCTACCTAGAGCCATCCTTACCACATAATCTAGTTCAAGTGTAACTTCTCATTCCCTGAATGAAGCTTATAGGTTAACTAGTCAATATTATCTTCAAAACCAGAACAAGATTAGAATACGAGTGGGAAAGAAGACAAGTGCAAGTGGTGGTTTAGAGAAGAACCTTTTAGACCTTTCAGGGTCTGACAACATCAGAGAATCTTAGGGGTAATGGAGGGGGTCTTTGCTCTACACCGAATCCTATCAAAATAATTTATCTTGTTTTTAAGCAGCAGAATGTCTTCATTGCATTTAAAAAATATAGATACAGAATATTTTGATCTATTTGTAGCTAATGGGTATTAAACTTTAGATTTCGATCCTAAGATCATTTTGCCATTTGCTCAAGCATATAAAATATTGTACTCAGAAATATAAAATTATTCTTTGTGTGAATATATTTGGAGGGATAGATGTCATTACATCAGTTTAAACTGTTGATCACTTTTCTTTGCACTGTTAACCATTCACAATTTTGCCATTTTCATTTTAAATTTACTGAAGTTATTTCCATTATATGTTTTTTTCCTATAAAGTTTTTAAGATTTGAGCCATTGATTCTTTTCCCTACGTAAAATATTATCATTTATTACTCATGTTACTGGGAATTTTCTTTGGTCACCATTGTTTCTACCAGAACCAATGTGCTTGCATCAATTTTTTTATGTCATAATGTTATACTTAGAGTTTTATCTATTTGCAAATTTATTTGTCTGGCTTATTTGTCCCAGTCAGACTCATCAAAATTATAAAGACTAAAAGTTTATATGCATTTGTTGGCTAATCTTAAAAACTGTATATAGAAACTGTCTTCAGGTATTTAAGATTAAGCCAATATCCAGGGCTGGTTTCTTGTGCCACTTCTTCCTTATTTTTTCAATTATTCTGTGTCCTAGCAATGTTTCTAATTCAATTATTTTACTGGTACAAATAAGCCAGACAAATCAATTTGCAAATAGATAAAACGTAGTAAATGTCATTTAAGTGGACATTTAAAATCACGTCTTTGGTCAATTATCTGTGGTTCTGAATAATACATGCTTAGGTTTTTCTCCATTTCTTTGAATAGCTAAGTATATACAAATTATTTCATGGGAAATATTCATTGTTGGCCATGAGATAGTTGAATGAGGATTTCATAAAATTCAAAGCAGAATGTGTTTAGAGGACTAAAGAGAAATAAGATAATATTCTCTTTAAGAACAGAAATATAAGAACAGAAATTTTAAATAAATATGGTTTCAGGAAAAAATATTCTAATACTAAAATCATGCTGTGAAATATCCTCCCATGGGAAGTGTGAACACTTCAGTTATTCAAAACCAGCCTGGAAAGAGCATTAAAAAATATAGCCTTGGGAGTAATTTTATACAGTGGTTGAGTCGATTAGGAGCCTAATAAGCCTTTAACGTATCTACTTGGTATGACTTAAGTAAAATAGCAACCTTCTCATAGTACTTGCCATTGAAAAGTAGAAATTGAAAAATAATGTGACCAGTGCAAGTAACATGATTCTTTTAATAAAATACAGTCACATTTTACTAAGCTATCAAATAATAGGAGTAACGATGATTTTCAAAGGATTCTGAAAATAAAAAATGTTATGAAGTGTTGTCAGGCTCCATGACATATTATTATTCACACATATTACTTCTCCAGAAAAATAATTCTATAAGGTGAAAAGTGGAAAAGAAAGGGGGCTGATATAATGAAAAAGAAAAAAAAAATAAATAGGAGGGAAAGCAGAAAACATCTGCTAAGAACTCAAATGGCATCAGGCTTTAATGAGACCAGTTCAAGGAGTATTTATTCATAGTGAAATAAAAAGAAATCCAGATGTTTCTGTTTCAAATGTGCTAAAAAAGTAAATAATTGCTTTCTGGTTTTTTGTGAATACTCATCTTTTACTGGTAACATTATCATTTTCAAGATCTCATGTAAAGGATATTTCATTGGTTAAGCTTTTGAATATCTTTTTCATAATATTTCAGTTCATTTTTCATCATCAAAAGTAAGTAAATATGTTGAAAGGTAATGATGTAAACTACAGCTCCAGATACATAATATTTATAGTATTCCATGTTTATTAAAAATACAAGTCCAGGGCTCTTTGAAAATAGCAAAAGCCAACTACATAATGTCTAAATATGTGCATGTTTGTGTTGAGCTGTGTAAATATGGTTTCTTAATTTTTTAATAATAGCTAAGATATAGGCTCATTCAGTTCCTTTACATACATGACTATATATGACAACAGGAACAATGCGGTTATTACTCTGTTCCACATTATTTACGTTGAATAATTCTTACAAAAACTGAGATGGGTACTTTAATTTCCCAAATTTTGAGATTAGGAAAATGAAGCATAGAGGAGTTAATGAACTTGCCTTAATTATCACAGCTGGTAGGTCAAAAAAAATGTCATTCAAACCCAGGCATTCTGAATCCAGTGCTCATGTGTCTGGATCTTAAAATGAGCTTATTTTATAGTATTTGTAAGTTATAGAATTTATACAACAGAGGTATAATATGTTTTGTAGTACTTGCATAATTAATTTGAAGACACTTTCAGGTAGAAATTGGCTATCGTTATCTTCTCAGTAAGTTTTCAGTTGTAGCCAAAGTGAAGTCTTACTTTCATTCCTAAGTGCCTAGTACAATGTCATTATAGGATTCTGTGGATACCTAAGGCATATTTGTTGAATAAGTTATACACTAAAATTTCACAGAGTATGTTGTTCAGAAAAAAAGGGTGGGAACAATATTTGAAAGATACTTTCATTCTATGGAGAGATTTTAAAACATTTTTTATTAAAATTTATTAGGGTGACAATGGTTAGTAAAATTACATAGGTTTCAAGTGTGCAATTCTGTAATACGTCATCTATATGTCACATTGTGTGTTTACCACTCAGAGTCACTTCTCCTTTCATCACTATATATTTAAAAAATTTAATATATATATTTTTAAAACTTTAAAAAACCTCTTTAAAAACTTTAATTAAAATTTTTATTTTGGAATGATTGAATATGTACATGAAGCTCTAAAAAATAACACTGAGAGATCCCATGTACCCTTTACCTGGTTTCTTCCCATGGTGACATCTTGTAAAACTATAGTATAAATACCATCATGAGGAAATTGACATTGAAACAATCTATTCATCTTATTCAGATTTCCTCAGTTTTATGTGTACTCCTTTGTGTGTGTGTGCCTGTGTGTGCATTTAGTTGTATGCAATTTTGTCACGTGTATTGGTATATGTAACTACCATCACAGTCAAGATACAAAACAGTTCAATCACTGTAAGGGTACCTATTTTACCCTTTTAAAACCATAACCTCCTTAATCCCTAACAACCACAATTTGGTCTCCATCTCTATAATTTTGTGATTTCTAGAATGTTATATGAATGGAATTTTATAATATAAAGCCTTTTAGGATTTTTCCCCCCATTCAGAATAATTCCCTGGAGACTTATCCAAGTTGTTGTATATATGATTACTTCATTCTGTTTTATTGCTGAGTGGTATTCCATAGTATGTATGTGCCACAGTTTGTTTCACCTTTCACCCACTGGAGGACATCTGAGTTGTTTCCAGTGTTTAGCTATTACAAATAAAGCTGCTATGAACATTTGTCTACACAGGCTTTTGCATGAATATAAGTATTCATTTCTCGAGGATGAATATCCTAGAGAACATTTGCTGGGTCATATGGTAGTTGAATGTTGAGTTTTATAAGAAACTGCCAAAATGTTATACAGTGGCTGTGCTATGTTACATTTCCACCAGCAATGTATGAGTGATCCAGTTTCTCTACATGCTTGCCAGCATTTGGAATTGTTACTATTTTTAATTTTAGTCCTTCTGATAGGTGTGTAGCAATGTCTCATTGTAGTTTTAATTTTCTTTTGTTTTCAGAGAAAATATTAAAAAATATTTTTATAAATTGTTATTTTTTTAATTGTTAAAATTTTAATAATGTCTTTTAAGAAATCATATAGTTTAACATCATTATTCACATTGGACTGTAATAAAATGATGGTAAAACAAACTTCACTAAACCATTTTTGTTAGGAAAAGTCGAATTTTTTTCTGAGTGTAATTGCTGCCATAAAGTAAATGTTGATGACGGAAATGATCTGTTGGAAGAAGGGATGAAGATGACTGGATTAAGAAACTGTGGTACATTTATACAATGGAGTAGTACGCAGCCATAAAGAAGAAATATATCTTACCATTTGCAGCAACATGGATGGACCTGGACTTAACATTATGTTAAGTGAAATAAGCCAGACAGAGAAAGACAAATAACATATGATCTCACTTATATGTGGAATCTAAAGAAAAGAATAAATCAATGAACTAATCAGAAACAGTCTCAGAGACATAGAGGAAAAACTGAGAGTTGCCAGATAGCGGGGGGTGAGGATAAGGGGGAAAGTGAGGGGATTAGAAAGCACAATCTGTAGTTTAATTTTCATTTCTCTAATGCCATCATGTTTAACATCTTTTCACGTACGATCAGTTTATCCCTTTTGGTGATGTATAGATGGCAAGACTTATTTTCCATTTACATATCCTCTTTGGTGAAATATATGTTTTTTTTTAACCTATTTTCTAATTGTTCTTTACTTTGAGTTTTGACATATAATCCAGATACTTATTCTTGGCCCTTTCTATACTCATCTTCTAGATTCTAGTACTTTGTGTAGTTTACACGTATTTTCTCTTAGACTGTAGTTCATCTTTTAAATCTCTTAACAGTGTCTTTTGTAGAAAAGTTTTTAATTTTGATGAGGTCTAATTTAGCATTTTTTTTTAAATGAATTGTGCTTTTAGCCTCAACTATAAGAATTCTTCCCGTAGCCTTAGATCCTGAAGATTTTTTTCTACGTTTTTTCCTAACAGTTTTACCGTTTTATGTTTTACATTTAAGTTTATGATTCATTTTGAATTAATTTTTAAATTTTGCTTAAAATATGAGGTCTATGTTGAGGTTTTTGTTTGTCTGTTTGTTTGTTTGTTTGTTTGTTTGTTTTGTGGGAAGGCTATCTTTCATCCATTGAATCATTTCTTCACCTTTGTATTTATAAAAATCTGTTGGACATAACTTGCATAAGTCTATTTTTAATTCATTCTATTCCATTGATCTATGTAGATATTTTAAGATATATTTAATAGCAAGAAAAAGAGAAAATTCTAGAGCAGAGGTCAGCAAATATTATCTGTAACATTTCCTATAGTAAGTATTTTTGGTTTTGTAGTCTCTGTCACAATTTCTCAACTCTTATTCTAAGGCAAAGGCAGCCCTAAATAACACATAAATGAATGGGCCTGGCTGGATTCCAATTACACTTTACTTACAAAAATACGAAGTGGGTTGGATTGGCTGTGGTTTGCCAATCCCTCTTCTAGAGAGGAGAGTAATATTTGAAGTAAAATTCTAATTGTCCAGAAAGTATTGGATATTTGTAATACACTGCTAAATTCCTTCCCGCACTACAGTGTTTAACATGCTAATGGCTTTGTTATCATCTTAATCAATATTTCTCACTTGAGTAATGTATGAAACCATTTTAAAACCATTCTGTATATTGCTAATAGTTATTCTATTACTTTCTACTCTGGCATTACTTAAATATGTAAAAAAAATAGAAATAAGTTTAATTTTCTTTTGTTTATAGCTTATGCATTTATATAAGCAAAATTATGAAACAAGTAAAATTAACATTAATTTGATACAGTGAATGAATGTCTTGTTCAATATAAATATCTTTCCTCAAATTGAAAATGGTACTGACTCTTGGAAAGCAAAGACTCCTTAGTTTGAAATGACTATGTGATGACTCAATTTTCCGTTAGTTTTTTTCTATGTTATGTTTACTTTTTTCTAAGTTATGTTTACTACCTTGTTTGTTCAATACACTTTTATATAATATTTGGCTGTCACTTGGCAAAACTCATCAATTATAAGTAAAGGGTTATTTTCTTGGTAGAGTCTGACAATTAAAAGCTCTTTGTTATACAATGATCATAAGCATAGCTAGGGCACTGAATTTATAAAGCAGTTCTTAGGTTTAAGATAATCTTCGGATGATCCAGAATATGCTTACATTAAATATCATATAAATTAAATAATAAAATTGAAAACATCTTACAGGCAATAATCTCCGAAAATATGACCATGAAACATCATTTAGGAAATGCTGATCTTGAATCTTTCTATTTAAAAGCTGGCAGCACAGTCTTTTGTAAAAATATCTTCCTAAACATATCTATAGCTTTGACAAAAACATGTGTATATGTAATTTACCTATGGATATTTTTCTTGGTATACTTAATTTATTCTAAAGGATTTACAGGGAATCATTGTCATCAGAATCTGAATTCTAGTTAGTACTATATTCTTCTAACATGTAGAATAATCCATTTTTGTATTATTATTAACTGAAAACCTACTGCATGCTAGTATTGGAAGTGAAAATCAATGCTTGGTTCCTATCCTTGAGTAGTTTATCAACCAATTTAAGAAACAAGCCATTACATTTATAATTTCTGTAGCTAGCATTTATCGAAAGCTTACTATTTTCCAGGTTGTATACTGGGGTCTTTGTATGTATTATATCATTTGTTCATACAAATAACATTATAAGGTAGGTACTATTATTTTCCCTCTTTTACAGAAGTAATGAAAGGACAGTTTAAGTAAATTGCCCCAAATCCCACAGCTAATAGGTGACAAAGGTACAATTCCAACTAGACTATCTGACTCAATAGCCCATGCTTTTAATTCTTACTCAATAGTGTTTCTTCCATAAGGGAAGTAATATCATCAGGTTAGTTAACCAGGAACAAGCTTTGAGTCAACTGATTCTACAGGTTGTGTTTTACCATCTTATACCCCATTCCAATGCAATCGGTAGATTAACATAACCTTTTTTTTTTTGAAATTATATAATTGGGGAAATTATTTGGTCATTTATAATGACCAACTTTGATTACATACTTAGGAAAAGCCTCTACCACCTAATCACCTTCAACTTTATTTTGGGAGGCTCCTTCAGAATGGCTGTCCTTGTTTTGGACTACCTTGGGTTGGACTGGTAAAGGCATTGCATTTAATGTGGAGATATTATTTCTTGACTGGCCATGTAGAAGCACACAAAAAAATCAAAAGAACAATGTATTATGATCAAATAAGCCCACTATAGTTGGAAATTATTTGGCTCATACCAATATATTTTAAAGGGTGTTTCTGTACTGAAGTCACTTTTGATGGTTGACATTTAACCTTCATGTATTAGTCCAATCAGGGATAAGAGTAGTATTTTTAAAAATAACTTCAATAATAATATTAACAGGACTTAATTTGACATAAATGTTTTTCAATAAGTGTGTGATTACTATTGAGTAAAAAATTCCAAATACAAAATTTAGTTAACATTTTTTTCATTGATAGCTTGATAATTTGAGCTTTTTCTACCTCTAAGTCTAAGCCATTTAATTAACAGCATATCACTATAAGTTTATAATTGCTTGTCCCTATAACAACTAAATTGTAGAAAGCAAATGCTTATAGAGTAGTATCTTAATTGTTCTAATAAAGGTTTTATAGTTTTATTGGCATTTTGTGTGTGTCTCTTTAACTGTCTATGTAACAGTAAAGGTATACAAATGTGATTTGCTTGGTTATGATTCTTAGGAAAGCAATGGCATAGATTTTATCCTTTAAAACCATGGCTTATTTTAGTCATTTTAAAACCAAAAATAAAGGCATCCTGGGGGCAGTAGGAATAATCAGAGTGATAAAATTAGAAGAGAAATAGAATGAGTTACAATAAAATGTGAACATCTATCGACTGATAATGTATACTTGTTGCCTAAAGCTATACATCAAAATTTTAATTATACATATGAATAATAAGAAGATATATGAAATAAAATTATTTTAAGTCACATAGATTAAGCAAGCAATTGTTCATAATATTTACTGATTCTTTGCAATTTTATGAATTAATTCAATCAGCAAATTTTAGTGAAAGCTGTTTTTATTTGATTCAGAGATTCATTTCCTCCACATCGTAACATTTTGAAATTGAGATACATGGTATATAATCTACCTCAAATTTGTAACCTCAATGTCAAAACTTTGGTAAAGCATTAAGTTGCCATGTGGTCTTCCCTGCCTGTGAACTTAACTATGTATAGGAACATGTTTATCTAATTGTCAACGCAGTAGGTTATTTGCAAGTTGGTAACCACACAGAAGATTAAATTCTAATTTCATTTGGAACTATAATTGCAGCCCAAAAGTCATACAAGTTACTACATTGGGATGCAGCATTGAAATGAAAAGTTTTGGGTTCAGAAGAGCATCACAGAGATCTGTAAGATGAAATTTTATTATAAATTGAGCACATATTTGTTGCTGGAACATTATTTGCAAATTTTAAAGAATCAACCAAGTGATTTAGAGTACCTAATTAGAGAAAAAAATATGCAACAAGATATAGCTGAGCTTCATTTTGTCATTGAGACATTTGAAAAGGATTTCTCCAGGCAAGGCAATTAAAGATAGGAGAAATTGCCAAATCTCTTGGAACAGATCACCGAATTTTCAAAGCTAGGAATGGTTGGTGTGATGATTCATATATCACGAAAATCTATTCCTCAGATACTGAGCATGTAAATTTCAAAGGCTACTATCTGATTTCCAAGAGAAGCTGTGAAATTCCAGGGATACATAAACCAATCCTATAGGGAAGAAAGGAAACCTTGAATTTAACTAAAAAAGAAATGCAGACAAAATCTTGATATTCTTTGATATGCCACAAATTATACAGTCAATCCTAAATGTGCAGTCAGGATCATGAGTATAGAATGTAAAAAGCAGTTTTTCTTTGTTATGAAATTGCATATGCCTGGAAGTGATGCAGAAACTCTAGACTCTGAATTATTAAGAACACTCCTATATTCTCCAGCAGAAGGAAACCTTATTACGTAGCTAATGTCCAAAGTCCTCTAGCCTATACAGAGGATGCTCACTTGTCTCTTAAATCCAGATGGTAATTCCAACAATGAGAGTGAGAATGCAAACGAGACCTAAAGTGAGAGTGAGGAGATGCTGAGAGTGAAGAGTGAAATGAATAGGTGCCCTCCAGTACTTGAGAGTCTAAGACAGGAGCCAGCAGAAGGAGGTTGAAAGAAGGTAAGCAGAGAGAAGGGAGGAAAATTGATGGAATGTAGTGTTATGGAAGCAAAGCAAAAGTAGTGTTTTAAGGAGGGGAAGATCAACAGTTAAATGCTGCTGAGATACTGAGTATGAAAGCTGAAACATGTTCATTGAATTTAGTCACAAGAGCTAACTGAAACTTAAGGAAAGTGGTTTTCATGGAATTACTGAAGCAGAAGACAGATTAGATTTGGTCTGAGAAGTTAATGGGACAAAAATGTGAAGACTGAAATTAAACAATTTTTCTGGTAAGTCTAAATGCGAGGAGGATATGAATTGAAGGAGCACTTGTGGGTAAAAGTTTTAAAAAAACTTAGATGAAAGAATTTAAAGATAAAGTTTTAGGGGACTGGAGTAATTCACTGTGGTTCAAATTTCAGGATAGGACTTAGTATGTTGTAACATTTATTTAGTGAATGATGACCTACATTAAAAAAAAGGAGAAAGAAAAAATATCAGTTCCTCATGCATGCTAAGGTAATCTTACAAAATTTTGTTTAGGTTACTTGTATAAATTGTCTACAGCAATTCACAGTAAGAGATATATTTTGTATATTTGTACATAATATTTATATATAGTATGTATATAACATGATGTTTACATATAAGTTTATATGTATAATATGTAATATGTATATATAAGGTTGCAATATAACATATATTTCTTGTGGGTCCTAGTAATAAGGAAAAGGCATTAAGTGTTAGCACAGATTCTGGAGAATGTGGGAGGGACTGGGACTGAGATTATATGTAGAGAAATTGGCCTTCAAGAAGTGGAGAAACATATACTTTTTTATATTAGGAGGGCAGGAGGAGAAGACTGGTACAGATGCAGGTAACTGATAAATTTGGCAGCAGAATGTTGAGGAAACTCCTTTCTGATGGCTCTAATCACTTTAGTTAAGTACAATGCAATTATCTGCTGACAGTAAAGATGATAGAAAGGGTATCATGGTTTGTAAAGAATAGAGGAAATCTGAAATATTTTTTATAGAAATTAGATCAAGATGACTAGAGAATTATATATGCTAAAACTGTGGGTTGTTGATTGAATTTATAGGAGTAACAATTCGCTTAAGAGTAGTCTGCTGTCTGCATGTAGACACGGACACAGATAACGAGGACTGATGGATTCAAGATTGGGGTTTTTATAGCTGGAGGCTTTGAAAGAACAAACAGATAAGAGAGGTTAGTGTACTGGTACCAACATGATTGAAATGAAAGGTTTTAGAATCAATCAAGTGTATAAGAAATTTGATATTTTGGAAGAGAGGGGAGAGGTCCATGAAGCTAAACTCTCAAACAGACGAACAGTAAGAGTAGGCTTTCCTGAACAGGCAAATAGGAATGTTCGTAATAGTGAAACGTTTGTGACTTTGAGAGTTGAAATGTTTTTGGTGATAAGTTGTAAGGGATTGGTGGAGATGATGTGAAATATACCTATACTATTCACAATAAGAAAGTCATGAAACCATTAAAATACAATATTGGATAGCTAGACTTGGGAGATGTTGAATTTCCTGAGGTGATGGAAGAAATAGAAGAGGAAAGGAATACCCTGATATCAGTATCAAAATCTTGTGTGAATGAGATGGATTAGCCAGGAGATTGATTAGTCAGCAACAAGGAACAAGAGCTTTTCAAAGTGCTTTTGTGGAGCAAGGCAACAATGAGGACTCAAGCCCACTTCTAAGCCATGAGCTATCGAAGAGCAAGGTGTTACCTCAGAGTACCAGCTCTGGGTTCAGACAGCCTGGATTCCATTGCTGGTGTCACCTCTCTATACTTCTGTGACCTTGAAAAAGTTACTTAATCTCTCTATGCCACAGTTTCCCATCTGTAAAATACAGATAAAAGTATCTACCTCATAGCGTTGCTGTGATAATTAAATGAAATAAATTTATGTAGACTATAGGTACTCTCCTTGTACATAGGAAATGTACAATAAATATTTGCTATTAATAGTATGATTGGCTATTATTTTCTAGAATGTTAAATCAACAACTTCTACTTTGGAGAGAGCTATAGAATGTTCCTCAGTAGTCATCCAATTTTTCAGTTAAAATAATGTTTGAGGAAGTTGGTAGGGTTGTAGGGATTTGCCGGTTTTGTAGGGAGAGTTCCAGCACTGTTTTTGGAGGGAAAAGGAGTGTGAGTGGGATGGCACTTCAGGGAACAGACATACTGAGTATGATAGAGATGAGAATAGAGCTAGGGATAGCTGAAAGAGGTTACAGCTTCACAGTGCCACTGCCACATGTAATCTTAATGAAGACTACACAGAAGCTGGGGTAGAAAGCAGGGATATGAGGCCTATCATGACTCTAGTACCGATAGTTTTTTGAAGGAGGAAGGCTATTTTGGCCTCACAGAATTCATGCATATGTGATCTGGAAGGAAGGTCCTGTAAGTGTGGGATGGGTAAGCTATTTCCTTTTCTTCTGATGTCAACAGCTAAAACAATTGCGCTTGTAACTGGCAACTATGGTAAATGAACACTAGCCATATGTCCTCTCATGGAAATAAGAGAGGATGAATATTGGCCATAATTCTCATACATACCCAGTTGGTATAGTTACCCCTCACCCCAATCACTATTGTTTCTCTATTTTCATCAAGGTCATTACCTTAAACAACTCTGTACTTCTTTAATTAGTTTTTGTTTACTTGAATTTGAAGTCAATAACAGCAGTGATTCTCTCTCTCTTATTTACCATAGCATGTATAATGCCTAGGTAGTCACCATTATTTGTTAAGTGGAGAAGATCCTCTATTCCTTTCAATCCAAGGGACTTACCTAATTTTGAAGATGATAAGCCTCAGTCTAATAGGTGGAGTTACTTTGCCTTATAAAAATATCATATTGCTGTTACATGCTTACAACTTAATTTAATTTACCATTTTGAATTTGTCTTTCTTATGATACAAAAAAAGGGAATCATGATGAGTCACTAAGCACCAACTAATGGTTTTGTTGTGCAATAGTACAAGTAATTATATTCCACCTAAATTTAGAACTATTTCTGTGAAACTTCGCACATTTTGTTCTTTTTATTAAGTCCTCAGTGAGGCAGAACATTTGGTTCATCTAAAGTGCTGCACTTGGAAAAAGGCAAAGGAAATGACAACTTACTGATGTTTTCCTCATTAAATTGGCCTCTGCTTTGTAAGAGCTCTCCTTAACTTTCTCTCATAGCCCTCAAAATGAATTGGAATTAGTCTCAGAATTGGAAAGATAAAGTAGCTTCATGAAAAATTCAGAATCCATAGCAGTTCTTTTTTTTTCTTTTCTTTTTTTTTTTCTGGGAGCAAATGGTCAATTGGAAACCTTTTCTCTGTGAAAGTGAACAGACATTTCAGAAAGCACAATTTGCTGAAAATAATAAAGTTGTACCTTCAAATAGACATTTGCTTTGATAGTCTAGGCATTGCAGGTGTTTTTGGATAGCAAAGGCCATATTTAGCATTTTTAATCTAAGTATCTGCTAAGAATCTTTTTTATGATTCACAATTTGTGAAAGAATTCTAATGAATATTGACAAATCCTACCTTTTGTCTTACACTCTGCTGCTTTTCAGTGAGCTTTGTTGGAATTACTTAAGACTTGATGTGGGTCCTGTTAAGTTCTCTGCCTGCATTCACTCCTTACCTGGTCTCATTTCAATTATATAAATATTTATTTTTATACTTATACTTTTATATTTATATTTCATGTCTCTCTCCTAAAATTCCGATTCATATATTTAATTGTCTTCCTGACATATCCACTCAAAAGGGCCAAAATGGTCTCAAATTTAACAAGTGCAAGAACAGATTTATTGATTTCCTTATTCATCAATCCTAGTTATTTTGTCTTTTCCTCACACTATTTGGCACCACCATCCGTTCATCCTGTCTTATAAAGCAAAAATTGAAGAATATTTTCTTCATTATTTCCATCTATTCCACTAGGAAGTCCAGTCAACTCTATTTCAAAGATATGTTTACAATATCCACATCTCTCTATCTCCTTTCATCCAATAAAATCAAGTCACCGGCATCCTTTTATAGATTACTTCAAGTGTCTCTTAACTGCATTGATTTCAGTTTTAGTTAAACTCTTATTCAGAGAAAGAGCATTTCTCTTTCCAAAATATTTGCTATAGTAGAAGTGTAAAGGAGGGCTCTCAAGAGCCTGGCCCAAGTCATATGGGAATCCCAGAACGAAGTACTGTACCAGAGGGAAACACTGTTCTTATTTGTCCAGAGTAGTTATGTAGAATTCTGGTTCAAGTGGGGTCAGCTCCAGCAAAACCACAGGGACAGAGAGAAGGGATCATTCCCTAAAGGAACAGCAAAGCACTATTTCCAAAAAATGGGGAAATTGATGTTGGGAAGGCAAAAACAATGGACACCACTACTTCCATTGTTGTCCTCCTACAACACACTCTCCACACATCAGATATTATGAGGCTTGACAATTAAGTTTGTGAACTTGTTGCAACGATATTGCTAACCTTGTTTGATATCAGAGGGATTATTCATTATTAATTTGTACCAACTGGACAGTTAACCAAGTTACTATTTGGAAGGGCTGAAAAGGCTACATGAAAAAGTTAGATGACCTGAACTTTTTGCCAACAATTCATGGCTCTTGCATCATGACAATGCACCAGCTTACAGAGCACTGTCTGTGAGGGTTTTCAGCCAGTAAACAAATAACTGTATTGGAACACCCTCCCTACTCACCCAGTCTGGACCCCTGTAACTTTTTTCTTTACCTGAAGATAAAGGAAATACTGAAAGGAAGACATTTTGATAAAATTCGGACATCAAGGGTAATACAACAAAGCTCTGATGGCCATTCCTGAAAAAGAGTTCCAAAATTGCTTTGAAGGGTGGACTAGGTGCTGGCATCAGTGCATAGATTCACAAGGGAGTACTTGGAAGGTGACCGTAGTGATATTCAGCAATGAGGTGTGCAGCACTTTTTCCAGGATGAGTTTGCGAACTTAATTGTCTAACCTCGTATGCTTACTTTACAAAAAACAAACAAAAAAACTCAAGTTATATCATTGTACTACATTTTACTACATGAATATTATTGCATTTAGAATAAATTTCCAATACTTTTTTTTTTTTTTAAATTGCGGACAGGGAACAGGACTTTATTGGGGAACAGTGTGTACTTCGGGATTTTTTTCCAAGTCAAGTTGTTGTCCTTTCAGTCCTATTGTGGAGGGCACAGCTCAGCTCCAGATGCAGTTGCTGTTGCTAATTGCAGGGGGCACAGCCCACCATCCCTTGTGGGACTCGAGGAATCGAACTGGCAATCTTGTGGTTGACAGCCTGCGCTCCAACCAACTGAGCCATACGGGAGGCAGCTCAGCTCAAGGTGCTATGTTTGAAGGGGGTGGAGCCCACCATCCCTTGAGGGACTTGAGGAGTTGAACTGGCAATCCTGTGGTTGAGAGCCCACTGGCCCATGTGGGAATCGAACCAGCAGCCCTTGGAGTTAGGAGTACGGAGCTCCAACCGCCTGAGCCACCAGGCCGGCCCTCCAATACCTTTTAAAAACTATAAAGCCATGCAATATCTGGTACCTTCTCTCTATTCAGTTTTATCTCCTACCAATTTCTCCCTAACCCACTACACTCATAGATGAAAGTTCTTTATTATTTATTCATTCATTTATTTATTTTTATTAGCTTGAGGTGTACAAAACAATGTAAGAGTTAGACATTTAAACCCCTCACAAAGTGATAAGCCCCCTGCACCAATGTACTACCCCTCTAACATCGTATATAGCTGTAACAATTCCATTGACTCTATGCCCTATGCTGTACTCCACATCCTGTGACTATATATGAAGTTATAGTTGTGAAGTCAACAAAATGGCAGCATGAGGTGAGGCTCTGGAAATCTTCCCTGGAATTTACAACAAATTGAACAACTATAACTCCACAGAGAACTCTCTGTACAGCAGACAGGCAAGACGAAGAGGCTCACTACTGAATTCACCTAAAGGTGGGCAATTTGCATGAGCAGGGGAGGAGGGAAGAGAGAAGTGCAGAGACAGAGTTGTGCGGACACAGGACGCAGACCTAGCTCAGTGCTCTGAGCTTGCTGCATCCTGGAACTACCGCAGCTGTGGGAGAGGGAAAAATCGGACTGCTAGGGGTCCGCTTATGGCCCACAGGGCTGAGGGGACAGCACATAACACGGCTGAACCCAACGTCACAGCAGAGACTTCAGAGCAAAGACTGAGGGAAGAAGGCTGAAAATGATGGTTTAAGCCCTCGCTGCCAAGCAGAGAATGGAAACCTTAGGCACTGAGACTAGCCGCCCCCTCCCCACCCTCCCAGAGCTCTCCCTGCCCCCACCTGCCCAGTGCTAGAAGCAGAATAGTAGCAGTGTCAGATCAAAAGAACAGAATATTTCCAGTTCTGAGAACTGTGGTCTGCAGACATAGATTTGCAGTGAAACTAGTTCTGTCAAAGAGGAGGGAGATGTGGGAACAGGACTGGCTGTGGTGGTGGTGGTATTACTCTGGGCCACCTCTCACAACTCACCCCACCCCTGTCCCCACCTATCTGGGTGAATCCCTGAAGGAGTGAATAGAACTGCTGAAACACACGGGCTCTGAATCTGGTGCAGGAAGAGCTTTGTAACTTTAAAAGCTCTCTGCATCCCCACACGGAAGCGGTGCCCTATGACCCAGAAAAATTGTTAACAGAGGAGAAGCCCACCTTCCAGGTACTCCCCACATTGTGCGATAAGCTGGAATAGTACAGAGAAAACATAACACTACAGTGTGAGAGAGAAAAAAGGGCTGCAGTCAGAGAGAAAATAAAACATTCTACCGACACGTACTGGAAAACAAAAGAAAGACCTCTTCCTATCAACCTGTTGCAGAACCCACTCCTGTAGATGTCTAGGAAGACAAATAATAAATCATTAATTGCCATGAATAATGAAGGCAACAAGACAACTCAGAAAGAAAGTGAAAAGTCTCCAGAAAAGGAACTTAGAGATATGGAAATATGTGACTTAAATGACAGAGAAGTCAAGATTTCAGTTCTGAAAAAACTCAACGAGATGCAAGAAAACACAGAAAGACAATTTAATGAACTAGGAATACAAACAAAGATCAACATGAACATTTTACCAAAGAGATTAAAATTTTAAAAAAGAACCAAATAGAATTTCTGGAGATTAAGAACTCAATAGAATAACTTAAGAATGCATTAGCCAGCTTAGGTAGTAGAGTTGACCAGATGAAGGAAAGAATCAGTGACATTGAATATAGAAACCTGGAAATGATAATGATGGAAGAAGAGACTTGAAACTTAAAAGAAATGAAAGAACTCTATAAGAACTTTCTGACTACATCAGAAAGACCAATATAAGAATAATGGGCATACCAAAAGGAGAAGGAAGAGAGAAGGGAACAGAAAGTATATTCAAACAAATAGTCAATGAGAACTTTCCAAACTTGTGGAAAGAACTGGATTCTTGAATCCAAGAAACAAATAGAACACCTTATTACCTCAGCCCCAACAGACCTTCTCCAAGGCACATTGTATTGAAACTGTCAAAAATCAATGGCAAAAAAAGAATCCTCAAGGCAGCCTGGGAAAAGAAGATGGTAACCTACAAAGGAAAGCCCATTAGATTATCATCAGATTTTTCCGCAGAAACTCTACAAGCCAGGAGGCAGTGGAAACAAATATTCAAACTATTGAAAGAGAGATATTATGAGCCAAGAATAATATACCCAGCAAAGATCTCCTTTAGATATGAAGGAGGAATAAAGACCTTTCCAGACATCCAGAAACTGAGGGAATTTTCTAATACATGACCTGCACTACAAGAAATACTAAAGGAGGCTATTCGACCACCATTAACATGGACAATTTGTGGCAACCAAAACATATAAAAGAGTAAAGGCCTGAACTGGAATATGGGGATGGAGAAAATAAGCATGCTGAAGAAAATGGAATACTCTAAATATCAAACTTTCTTTTACATAAACTTAAGGGTAACCACTCAAAAAAAAAATCCAGCACTGAAATATATACTGTAATAAAAGAAGAAACAGAGGGAAACATCATAAAATACCACCACACAGAAATAATAGACAACACAAAAAGGCAAAGAAACAATGGAGACACAGTCTTACCAGAAAACTAAGGATAGAATGATAGGAAATCCTCACATATCAATAATCACCCTAAATGTAAATGGACTGAACTCACCAATAAAAAGGCACAGAGTAGCGATTGGATCAAAAAACTAAACCTAACCACATGCTGTCTCCAAGAGACACATCTCAGCTACAAGGACAAGCATGGACTCAAAGTGAAAGGGTGGAAATTGACATTCCAAGGAAATGGTATCCAGAGAAAATCAGGTGTAGTCATACTGATATCAGATGAAACAGTCTTCATGGTGAAAAAGTTAACAAGAGACAAAAATGGACATTTCAGAATGCTAAAGGTGACTATACAATAAGAACACAACAGTCATCAATATTTATGCCCCCAATCAGGGAGCACCAAAATATACCAAGCAACTACTAACAGAACTAAAGGGAGAAACTGACCAAAACACAATTATACCAGGGGATCTAAATATATCATTAACAGCTATGGATAGATCATCCAAACAGAAAATAAATAATGAAATAGCAGTCCTCAATGACACATTAGATGAAATGGACATAATTGAAATTGGTAGAGCACTTCATACTAAAACATCAGACTACACATTTTTTTTCTAGTGTACATGGAACATTCTCAAGGATAGACCATATATTGGGACATAAAACTAGCCTCAGAAAATTTAAGAAGACTGAAATCATACCAAGCATATTCTTTGATCACAAGGCTTTAAAATTGGATATCAATTGCAAAATGAAAGCAGGAAAAACCACAAATACATGGAGATTAAACAACATACTTTTAAAGAATGACAGGGTCAAAGAAGAAGTTAGAGGAGAGATCAAAAAATACATAGAAACAAATGAGAATGAAAATACACCCTACCAAAATTTTTGGGATGCCGCGAAAGCAGTTTTAAGAGGGAAATTTATATCATTACAGGCCTTTCTTAAGAAACAAGAAAAATCCCAAATAAATAACCTCACGTTACACCTTAAAGAACTAGAAAAAGAAGAACAAGTGAAATCCAAGGTCAGCAGAAGAAAGGAAATAACAAAAATCAGAGCAGAACTAAATGAAATAGAGAACAAAAAGACAATAGAAAAAATTAATGTGACAAAGAGCTGGTTCTTTGAAAAGATTAACAAAATCGACAAACCCTTGCCTACACTCACTAAGGTAAAAAGAAAGAAGACACTAATTAACAAAATCAGAAATGAAAAAGGGGACGTTATCACGGACACCACAGAAATACGAAGGATCATCCAAGAATACTACGAAGGACTATATGCCACCAAATTCAATAACCTAGAAGAAATGGACAAGTTCATAGAAACATATAGCCTTCCTAGGCTGAACCATGAAGAACTGGAAAATCTAAACAGCCCAATAACCAGTAACGAAATTGAATAGTCATCCAAAACTTTCCCAAAGGAAAAGTCCGGGCCTAGATGGCTTCACTAGTGAATTCTACCAAACCTTCCAAGAGGATCTAATACCAATCCTGCTCAAACTCTTCCAAAAAATTGAAGAAGAGACAGTACTCCCTAACTCATTTTATGAGGACAACATTACCCTGATACCAAAACCTGGCAAGGACAACACAAAACAAGGAAACTACAGACCAGTATCTCTGATGAATACAGATGCAAAAATCCTAAATGAAATTCTAGCAAATCGAACACAACAAGGCATTAAAAAGATTATTCATCATGACCAAGTGGGGTTCATCCCAGGGTCACAAGGATGGTTCAATATACACAAATCCATTAATGTGATACATCACAAAAACAAGTAAAGGACAAAAATCATATGATTCTATCAATTGATGCAGAAAAAGCATTTGACAAGACACAACATCCATTTATGATTAAAATACTTAACAAAATAGGTATAGAAGGAAAATGCCTTAACATAATAAAGGCCATATATGACAAAACCACAGCTAATCTCATAATTAACAGTATAAAACTGAAACCCTTTGCTCTACATTCAGGAACACGAGAGGGCTGTCCCCTATCACCTCTGCTTTTCAACCTAGTGTTGGAAGTCCTAGCCAGGGCAATCAGGCAAGAGAACGAAATAAAAGGCATCCAAATTGGGAATGAAGAAGTTAAATTGTCGCTCTTTACAGATGACATGATGCTATATATAGAAAACCCTGAAGACTCCACCAAAAAGCTATTAGAAACAATCAACGAATACAGTAAAGTTGCTGGCTACAAAATCAACGTACAAAAGTCCATTGCATTCCTATATACTAACAATGAAATCTCAGAAAAAGAAATACAAAAAACCCAATTCCTTTTGCAATTGCAGCAAAAAGAATAAAGTACCTAGGAATAAACTTAACCAAAGATGTGAAATAACTATATATTGAAAATTATAAGTCATTTTTAAAAGAAATTGAAGAAGACACAAGAAATGGAAAGACATTCCGTGCTCATGGATTGGAAGAATCAACATAGTTAAAATGGCCATATTACCCAAAGCAATATACAAATTTAATGCAATCCTCATCAAAATCCCAATGGCATTTTTAAAAGAAATAGAACAAAAAATCATCAGATTTCTTTGGAACCACAAAAGACCTCAAAAAACCAAAGCAATCTTAAGAAAAAAGAACAATACTGGAGGCATCACACTCCCTGACTCTAGCTTTTACTACAGGGCAACTATAATAAAAACAGCATGGTATTGGCAGAAAACCAGACATGTAGACCAATGGAATAGAATTGAGAACCCAGAAATAAAATCACATAAATATGAACAGATAATTTTTTACAAAGAAGCAAAAAACATACAATGGAGAGAAGACAGCCTCTTCAATAAATGGTGCTGACACTATTGAAAAGCCATGTGCAAAAGAATGAAACTGGACTGCTTTCTGTCACCATGTACGAAAATTAATTCAAAATGGGTCAAAGACTTAAGCATGAGACCTGAAATAATAAACTGCATAGAAGAAAACATAGGTAATAAACTTATGGACCTTGGGTTCAAAGAGTATTTTATGAATTTGACTCCAAAAGCAAGGGAAGTAAAAGCTAAAATAAATGAATGGGACTATATCAAACTTAAAAGCTTCTGCACAGCAAAAGAAACCATTGACAAAATAAAGTGGCAACCAACTGAATGGGAAAAGATTTTTGCAAACAGTGTCTCCAATAAGGGGCTAATACCCAAAATATACAAGGAACTCATGCAACTCAACAACAAAAAAACAAACAACACAATTGAAAATGGGCAGAGGACCTGAAGAGACATTTCTCCAAAGAGGACATACAAATGGCAAATAGACATATGAAAAAATGCTCAACATCACTAATCATCAGAGAAATGCAAAGAAAAACCACAATGAGATATCACCTCACCCCAGTTAGAATGGCTAACATCAACAAGACAAATAGTAACAAGTGTTGGAGAGGCTGTGGAGAAAAAGGAACCCTCATACACTGTTGGTAGGAATGCAAATTGGTGCAGCCACTATGGAAGGCAGTGTGGAGCTTCCTCAAAAAATTACAAAGAGAATTACCATGTGACCTAGCAATCCCTCTCCTGGGTATCTACCCAAAAAAATCTGAAAGCATTTATCCATAAAGACACATGTGCTCCAATGTTCATTGCAGGTTTATTTATGGTGGCCAAGACATGAAAACAACCAAAATGTCCTTCGATAGATGAATGGATAAAGAAGTTGTGGTATATATATATATATACAATGGAATACTATTTGGCGGTAAGAAAAGATGAAATAGGACCATTTGTGACAACATGTATAGATCTTGAGGTTATAATGCTAAACGAAATAAGTCAGACAGAAAAAGCAGAGAGCCACATGATTTCACTGATCTGTGGTATATAAACCAAGAACAACAAAAGAACATGACAAACTAATGAGAAACAAAAACTCAGAAATACGGACAATAGTTTAGTGGTTACCAGAGGGTAAAGGGGTGGGGGGTGGTAGATGAGGGTAAGGGGGATCAAATATATGGTGATGGAAGGAGAACTGACTCTGGGTGGTGAACACACAATGTGATATATATGATGTAATACAAAATCAAACACCATAAATCTATGTAACTTTACTAACAATTGTCACCCCGATACACTTTAATTAAATATATAGTTGACATTCATTATTATTCATCTTCAGCTCTAGGTGTACAGTGCAGTTCAGGCATCTACACCATCCCTAAAGTGGACTCCCTAATAAGACAAGTGTCCATCAGATACCCCACAAAGTCTTTACAGCATTATTGATTATATTCCCCAAATTGTCTTTCGTATCCCCGTGGCAGGATTGCAAGTTCTTTTTATAATAAAATTATTTTTCTATCAGGGCATTGGCACTTGCTGAACTCTCTGCCCAGCAAAGTATTTGGCTCATTCTTGCTATCCTGTTACTTCTTACCCTTCATGTCCAGCTCAAATTTCACTTTTCCAGAGGGCCTTTCTGTGCCTACTCACCTTTGCACTTTTAATTTTCTGTTAGAGTCTGTTTCTTTCTTGCTCATGCTCCTCACAAGCTCTACACATTAGGTATTATTCCCTATCTTCCGCTATTAAGTATAAGCTTCATAAGGAGATGGACTATATATTTTTTTTCATCACAAACCCAGAATTTACCACAATTTCTCTGTGTCAATATAATTTGAGTCACTGAAGGGCTATTTCTGCCATTTTTCACTTTCAATATATTCTCACACATCCCTGGATATCTTCAGTGCTGTGTCAGCTACTGTAATATCTCATTGTTTATTTATTTTTTACTATTAATGGCTTATAATGCTTATTCTATACCAGCATTAACAAAGCTCTTTAGTCAGTTATTTAAATAAAATAATTCTTTTCCTGTCTTAAAAAACATGTGTCTTTAAAAATGCCTGTTACTCTTATCTCTCCCTCCCTGCAACATTATATTACATTCTCTCCCTGCCATGCTATGGATATATTTTTATCTATTTTTAAATCAACATATCCTCCAGTGACTGTGTCTTACTTGTTTTATTTTTCTGGTTTCCTTATATTTTCGATACCCTGAAGGTCTGAATAGGTGTGTTTAGATTCTACACCATAACTCATGAAAATGTAAGATAAAGTAATAGATATCTTTTAAAGTAACAAATGTTAGCAGGAACAGAATACAAATGTTTCCATTTGTACTTCAAAATAAAATCAACTGAGAAGCATATAAACTTGCAGTAGTCGATGGATAGACAACATTTATCCATAAACATGTCAGGAAGAAGAAGCTGGTGATCTTTTCACTGGACAGAACAACAAGAAGATAGTCACATAAGACTATGCCTATTCCCATTGTGAGGCATAAAACTTTATCACACTCTTTTAGAGTATGGAGGACATAATTTTTATTATGTGGTAATATAATTATTAGTAAAAATTAATTAATAAATGTCTTAAATGGGGATTAAGTAAATTACCTGGCATTAAAACTTTTAGTGATGAACCAAAATGTAAATCACTTTTCAGAAGTGGATTATGTATCAATTTTCAGCTTTGGACTTAAAATTTAATGTGAAAGCTATTATTAAAATGTAAAATTTATTGCCCTGTAAATGAAATTTTCATAACGTATAATGACAAATACAAGAATATTTGCTGAGACTAAGTCACTGGTATTCCTTTAAGTGCCTCACAGTACCTTCTTTTAGTGGGAAATAAGTGCTTTACAGTATATCACTGGGTTTATTATTATGCTGTTTTATTTATCCCTCCCCCCCACCCAGTATTTTCACATGGTGTTGAAATTTCACTTTACATTTGGTAATATATTCAAAACATATTTTTAGGCTGTGTTCAGTTTTGTACTCAATCTGATTTTTCTGGAGATAGTGTTTGTTGACAAAGGTAGGGAAACATTGCATATCAACAAACTGTAACTATGTCAGAATTATTCCTTCAGTACTCCTGCTCACACTGCATGGAATGGCATTTTTAAGTGGCTTAGGTAACTGGTATCTCTAAATACGGATAATGTCTTTTATTCACAAACCATCACATACTCTGGTATCTTCCTACTCAATCTTGACCACATGGTCAACTTTCAACGAGACTCTTTCAAGAATCCTTGATTTTCCTATTCTTTTTTGTTTATGTTGTATCTAATTTTCCAATGTCCAACCTAAGGTAGATCGTAAATGCACTTACTTTTCTGGTTCTTACTTCCAATCTTCCAAGCATTAATGGGTACAGTCATGAAATTGGCCTGAGTCCAGTTTTATTTTACTTTATTTTGGCCTAGCTGAGTCCAGTTTTATTTCTCTTACAAGAACTGTCAACTCTAGAAAAATCAAAAGGATTCTATAACTTATTTAATTCTTATCATTTGACTGATATTTAACATGTATTATATATAACATGTATTTTCAACCAATTCTATCTACATGATACCCATGAGATTCACCTCCTTATCTTCTTTCCCACTGCTTCTACTCAAATTAAAGACTTCAATTAGACTTCCAGTCCAGATTGGGGAGTAGGTAAATGCTTTGCTCACCTCCTCACATGACCACATCCAAATTGCAACTAAATTATAGAACAATTATCATTGAGTAGGTTAGCTGAACAGAAGTTCTATAAGTAAGGCTATAAAGAAGATGCCACAACGAGGCTGGTAGTAGGGGCGGAGACACAGAATAGGAAGGTCCCACACCGACGGTGTGGTGATTAAGAATTGGGAAGGATATCTCAGCTGCGGAGGTCCCTGCTGAATCTAAGAGGTTCTAGCCCCATAGCAAGATCCCCAGTCCGGGGCACCAGTGCCAGGGAAAGAAGTCTCCATAACATCTGGCTGTGAAAATGAGTGGGATTGCATCCCAGTGAGATAGATGGCCGCTGGGGTCCCAGGCATTTCATCTGAGGGGCTTGCACATTGACTCGCTAGGTTACAAACTCACTCTAAGATCCAGTATGGAGAAGTAGCTCAAAAAGTGTCAGGGATATATGGGGAGAAACTGAATTGACTAGTTTTGGGGTGAGGACTGAAGGGGCACAGGTCAGGGCAGCTCTATCCAGGAAGAGAATCACTGGCAGGCACCATTGTTCCTTTGTTGAGCTCTCCCCCACCTAACTCGCAGGCACAGGCAGGCACCAATCTGAGCTCTCCATTAACCTGGCTAACACAATTTGCCCTACTCTGGTGATTCCCTGAGACTCCCACACCACCCATTTTGTATGACAGGACTGAGACACTTCCAACAGCTTTTCCACACAAGTGGTCTTCCTTGACTCATGCGACAGACTTTCCTAAAATCTCTCAAAGGTCCACAAACCCCAAACAAACAGTAGCTGGCCTTGGTGTACCGTGTACCTCTTTCTAAGTGGCCCTAAACCTGGTACAAGCAGTGACCAATTCCAACGTGCCTTACAACACCTGTTGTGTGGCCCTAAGTCTGACATAAGCTGTGGCCAGTATTGGCTTGGAATGTAGCTTCAACTAAGAAGCCAAAAACCAGCACAAGGGGTGGCTGGTCTCAGGTCACTTTGTGGTAATCACCGAAAGGTCTCAAGCCTGGCACTAGTAGCAGACAGTCTTGGGTCACAGCATAGCCTCTCAAAAGTGCCTCCATGCCCAGCATAAGCAGCAAGCAACTGCAGATCACTTTGTAGTTCCTACCAGGTCACCCAAGCTGGACACAAATGGCAGTGACCTTGGTCTACACTAGAGCCCCTCCCACGAGGCTCCAGAACAATCATATCAGGTAGCTGTCTTCAGACCACACCAGAGCACTACCCAGCCAGCTCCACAAATGATACACCTGAAGGCTGGACACTGCCAGCACCAGAGTCCTGCTAAAGTGAGCCGCCCTCCGTGGGGTCAGTTCCCACACAATCGCTTGTCTGCTGCAGTCATGGCCAGCCCTCACAGTCTCTCAGCCTGAGGGTCAATCCCATATAAAAGTAGTAACAGAAAACAAAAACCCATAGACACAGATAATAGTTTAATGGTTACCAGAGGGTAAGTGTGAAGAGGGTGGTAGATGAGGGTAAATGGGGTCAAATATATGGTGATGGAAGGTGAACTGACTCTGGGTGGTGAACACACAATGTGATAGATAGATGATGTAATACAGAATTGTACACCTGAAACCGATGTAACTTTACTAATTGTCACCCCAATAAACTTATTAAAACAACAACAACAACAACAACAACAGAAAAGCAGTTAGTTACATACAAGAGAGCTCCCATAAAACTATTCATTGATTTTTCAAGAGTAACGTTGAAGTCTGGGAGGGATTATCATGACATATTCAAAGTGATGAAATTCAAGGACCTACAAGGACCTACAATGAAGATTACCTAGCAAAGCTAACATTTAAAATTGAAGGACAGATAAAGTTCTTAAGAAAAATCTAAAAGAGTTCATCACCACCAAACCAGCATTACAAGAAATGTTAAAGGGACTTCTTGGAGAAGAAGAAAGAAGAGAAAATAAAGAAGAAGGAGGAGGAGGAAGAGGAGGAGGAAGTGGAGGAGGAACAGGAGGAGGAGGAGGAGGAGGAGGAAGAGGAGGAGGAGGAGGAGAAGAAGAAGAAGAAGAAGAAGAAAGAATAAAAAACAGGAATAATAAAATGACAATAATTACGTATCTATCAACAATTACTTTCAATGTCAATGGATTAAATGCACCAATCAAAAGACGTAGAGTGGCTGAATGGATAAGAAAACAAGACCATTACATATGTTTCCTACAAGATATTCACTTCAGATCAATAGACACACACAGACTCAAAGTAAGTGGTTAGAAAAAGATATTTTATGAAAAAACAACAACAACAATGAAACCCACAAAAAACAAACAGCTGGAGTAGCAATACTTATATCAGATAAAACACTTTACAACAAAGTCTGAAACAAGAGATGAAGAAAGACCCAGTAATCCCACCCTGGGTATTTATCCGAAGAAACCAAAAACACTAATTCAAAAAGACATAAGCATTCATACTCGTATGTTCATTGCTACATTATTTGCAATAGCCAATATATGGAAGCCACCTAAGTGTCTATCAAAAGATGCATGGATAAAGAAGTGATACATATATGCAATGGAATATTAAAATATTCAGCCATAAAAAGAATGAAATCTTTTCATTTGTGGCAACATGGATAGACTTAGGGTATTAGGCTAAGTGAAACAAGTCGTACAAAGAAAGACAAATACCATGTAATTTTACTTATGTATGAAATCTAAAAAACAAAATACAAAAACAAACAAAATGGAAACAAACTCACAGATACAGAGATCAAATTGATGGTTGTAAGATGGGAGAGAATTTAAGGGGAGAGATGAAAAAGATGAAGGAAAAAGATGAAGATGAAGGAATTAAGAAGTACAAATCGTCGGTTATAAAAATAGTCATGGTGATGTCTATAAGGAATGTGGTGAATAATATTGTACTAATTATGTATGGTTTCAGATGGACACTAGACTCACAAGAGTGATCACTTTGTAAGTTATATAAATGTCTAATTACTATGTTGTCCACCTGAAACTTATATTGTATTGTATATCAACTGTAATTGAAAGAAAAGATAACAAAGACTCCAATTATTGGATTATTGGCCTATTGGGGGAAAAAATCTAACAAGTTGCTCTATTTCCAGTATATCTATTTAAATTCATTTTGAATGTTGCTCTCAGATAAATTTTTCTAGGCTACACTTATGCTCTTGCTTAAAAATGTTCTGCTACACTTATATTATGCACTTGCTTAAAAATTTTCTTTTTATCACTGTTTCACAGTAGATTTCAAAAATAGGTGAGTATATTTAAGTGAAAATGTAAGATGATTCACTAGGATATGAGAAGAACAACATTAAAATACTTTTGTATTATTACAGTAACAGATAGTATATATTTTATAAGTAAATAAATATAAAAGTATGGAACGAGATATTTTTCCAATAAAGATACATAATTATTAATAATTGGCAACCTCTGGTCTACACAATGACCTTCAGGTTACTTAGCCAAACATTCATTTTCTCTAAAAACTTTACCTCAACTATCACTTTCATGCTCTATTCATTTAATTTTTATTATAGTCAAACTTCAATATATTTTAAATAGAAATTTCCTACTTTCCTTAGTGTTTATTCCTTCTGCCTGAAATGTTTCCTTTCATTCTTTTAGGATCCAGTTTTAACCTGTTTTTCAAATTATAGCTCAGATACTAATTCCTCTGTGAATATTTTAGCAATCAGAACAGTTTTGATTATAAACAACAGAGAACGACTCAAATTAGCACTATTAATAAAGGCAATAATGGCTCATGTCATTGAAAAATTAAGATAAAGGGAAGGCATCATGTTCAGTTTCATCAGGCCCCAAAGCCGTGTTTCCATGATGCCCTTGGCTCTCTGTTGGTTTGTGTAATCTCTGTCCTCAGGTTGGTGTCCTTTATGATTACACAATGTTGAAGCAAATATAAGCCTTACATTTGTATTTTCCTATACATAGAGCAAGAAACCAAAAACTTCTGTGCTATCCCATTACCTACCCCAATTCAATAAAAGTCCTTGGATTTACACTGAATTAGCTTAGGTCATATTTCCACTCATGTGGCCAGAGAAATACAGATTAGATTAGGTTAGCCAGGGACTACTTCTGAGTTTCAACTAGTGAAGGTCCAACCCTGGAACTTGCAAATCATCAACTTCATGGCTGTTTCATAATGAAGATTTAAAACAATATGTTCTGAGATAAACAGCAATTTTCACTACAAGCCTTAAGTCATTTACCAACTGAAAGTGAACTCTGGTTCCTGAATTACTATGATATTTTGTCGATGTACTTTCTTTTATCCTCATTTTTTACTTGAATTATTGCAATTTTCTTTTATGCCTACCAGGCTTGATGCTGCTTGGGAAGCAGGTACCCGTATCTGATTCATGTTTTTATCCAACTTCTTGCTGTCCAGCATCTAGCATAGTGCTTTCTTAGATTACTACATGTAGGACAAATGAATGCATAAATAAATAAATGAATAACTGTAGAATAATTTCCTTGAATTATATGTATCCTTTCATTACAAGATTTCAAGCAAAGTGTGGCATGATATATGGAGATATGGAATGGACTCAGTTATTAGAGAATAGCTGGATGCAATTGCCTCTAAAACAACTTCCATTTCAATAGTCCATTTATTTATTGAAAATTTGCTATTTTGAGAGTAGGAGGTGTTTTTTAAGTGGCATCTTCTATTTTTTTTTTTTTTTTTTGGTGGTTGTTTTTATTGTCAAGCAGTGTCACACCAGGATCAGAGAAATACTTTAAACACAATTTATGAGAAATACTTTAAACACAATTTAAACACAATATAAAAGTATGTAAAAACAGAAGTATAGTAGTTTCTCCATAAGAACATATAGGAAATGCTTATTTCTTTTTAAATAAATGGTGATCAAAACAGATTTTTAAGAATTTCATTATTATCTTTTCTTGTCTCCTTCCACTTTAAGTGATTGGAAGCATCACAGAAGAGCAGGAAAATCAGAATTTGGCCTTTCTTTTCTTTCCTAGATTGTCAACAGAGGTGAAATTAAAGGTTAAAATGATGGCTCAAGGACGACATGTGCTACAGGATGAAGATTAGTGCAGGAACTACTTAGTTTTAAGCATTCTTTACTTGTTCTTTAAAAAGACCCGAGAATCTGAAGTGCTCAAGTCAAATATAACGGAGATGGAGATCCAGTGACCTAGGCTCTGATCTTGGTTCTCAGCTAGCCAAGTGTGGGACTCTATGGGGACCAATATCCTCTTCTATAAGTTAAGAAAATGGGTCTTGATGACTTCTGAATTTTATATTCCATAGTTCTATGTAAAACAGTTTTGTAATTAAACATGTACTCATATGTCTGTACCATGCTGACAGCTCTTCATACAATGACCTAGCGTCATCCATTCTAAGGGTGCTCAGAAAGTTAGTCTTCTGCAAAAGGCTCCTACAACTTCTTCCTACCTCCAGGTCATATAGCACTCTGATCCCAGATTAATCTTTGAAAAACAATTCTCTGTTCATGTCACCCACAATTCAAAAGGCTTAATTTGCTCTTTGCTGTTTTATAAACTAAATCTAGGTACTTTATGTTGGCATTCATAGGCTTAGTCCCCAAGTTTTCTTTCTTATGTGTAGTCTCTGTATCTACTGATACGAGTTTCTGTATTTTCACCCCCACAATTTTGTTCCCTCTTTTTTTATTTCTTAGAATTTCTCTCTTTTGTACTTGTTTTTTACTCCAATATGTATTTCCTGACTACTGTTGAAAATTTCTCCTTTCTCTGAAATTTGTTCTCATCTACATTATATGATAATCACTTGATACTTTATAATATTTTCTATTGTTGATTTTTATCTTACTGTGTAGGAGCTAAATCCCTAACTAAATAATTTGAGAATTACAATCTCAACATCTAGAATAGTACCTAGTAACCTAATTGTAGTCTCTTTCTCTTATAACTTGCTGTGGTGTCATTTAGAATGGTATTTAGCACATGATACAGCTTAGTGAATATTTATTTTTGATAATGATGGGTACTACTTAGAAAGGGGTGGTGGGCAGGATGAACAGCATATCTTGAGGAATGCAAAATATGCAGAATATTGCTAGTGGAGAGGCTAACTGAATTCATTTGGCTTGAGATTCCTAACAGTTTGATGGTATCAGCTTTAGCGGAATTGTTCCCTGATGCAAGAGAGTGTAAGGAAAGGGCATTTCAGTGGAAAGAATGGCATGAACTAAAGCTCAGGGGGTGGCAATGTGTATGAAAGATGGACTAATTTGATTAGAAGGGTAAATTGCTCACTCTATGTGTTGACCATTAAATTGTTATCCATTTCTTTTGTAGGGACAAAGTGATGCTGTCTTTATGTGGGGAAAAAAAAATATTGGAAGGGCTGCATTAAAAGAATCTTCCTGCCTATACCAATCTACCTTTTTGAGAAATTAAGAGAATTTTGTTTCAGCAAAGAACGAAATTGGCATATTTGTAGGTGTTTAGCAAAATGAGTAAGTACAACTACAAAAACTGAGGAAAATCTGAGCCAACTTCCCATATTTTTACATCCACCTATCAAATTGTATCTCATTTGCCTTGACATATAAATGAACTATTTCTTGACATTGCTATATTATAAGTACTGTTGCTTTACACATCTGCATTATTACTTTTCAAATTTGGATTTATTTTTGCTTCAGTGAGATGTTGGTATTGATCAATACTGAAGTGGAAAAAAGTAAAGAAGTTAAAATCCATGCAATTCAATACTTATAATTAAAAAAAAAGTCTTCTATATTCTTAAATTTTGTATTGAAAAGAAAGTCTATAAAGTCAATAATTATGAAAGTAGATGCTTTTCTGGTTAACAAAAGTCTAACACATCAAAACAATGTAAATTGGTTTCTTAATGATGAATTAATATCTTGCTCTGATAGTCTGAGGTACATTTGATAATTTGATATATTCTTTTCCTTGGCTCTTTAATATAATTTTGTTTACATATCTACATACCTTTTAGATGTTACCATGTTGATCTGAGAGGCTTGAACATTAAACTAAGTAATCTGTAAATAACATGGTCATGTTTTAAGATTGCTTTCTCAGGGTTTTTTTTTTTTTTTTAAGTTTTGTTTTGATTCGTTTTGGTTTTGATTCCACTTACTTGAAAGCACTCCTAGACCTTTGCTGCAGGACATACTAAGTAAAAGAAGAGTGAGTTATGACAAGCTTACATAGGTTATTTTCATTTTGTTTTGGTTTTGCTAAAAGTGTGAGCTTGGGGCCTTCCAAGGCATTCAAATTATGCTGCCTGTTTTTCAACAGACATACAGTATCTAAGACAGACAGCCATAAAGCATTCACATTGTCTTAATATGTCTCCATCGTTACCTGTAGTGAGCAATGTTACCTGTGGTGACTAATTCATATTTCATATCACTAGCCTCATTTTTCATGCTATGGTCATATTAAAGAATATAAACAGGCAGGGCAAAGTAGAAGGACATGGATTCGTGATAGTCCGTTCCCCAAATTCAGCTTTTTTTTTTTTTTTTAATGACCTGGTGATCTTTTAACCATTTTTCATCTTGGAATAGGAAATGATGATATAATGGCATCACTTGTGTTTACATGGTACTATTATTGCATATTTGATTGATGGTCACATGAATTTGACAAGTCATCGCTTCCTAAAAGCTGGGATGGTGACAAAGTGAGGAGACCTTGGGAAGTCTGAGGCTTCCTTGGCAGACAAATTAAGTCTTCCATGGCCTTCTTCCACCAAGTATAAGAGTGCTAGAAAGCACTCTAGAAAAAGTGTGTGATTTAATTTTTTGTCACAAACACACATTACTGGTTGAGTACATTTTATTCTTTTGGATTGATTTTAAGAAACTTGGGATAGCATTGGAAATGTACATTACATTTCTAGTGGCCTAACTGATATCACTATAGTCTGAAAGCTTGAATTCATCGAATGCCCATTTTAAAGGACCTAATGATCCTAGAAAGATGGATTGCTGTTTCTGGTTGAAATTACATTTTAATAGAACTCCAACAAAAGTAGTATGCATTTTAATAAGTTTTATGACATGGCAACATTTTCAAAATGCAAAAGAAATAACAAGAGTGATGGCGGTATTTGAATCAGCATATGTAACTTGAAAGTTCTGAAAAAGTATGACAACCTACAAAATGCATAAGTGGAATCCTGGCTCCACCTTTATAGTGATAAAGAAAGATGTTTCAAGATCTATAGTTCAGAGTCTCAGAAACATGGGATATACACTATTAAAAAATGTTATACATTTTGGATATTAGCCCCTTATTGGAGGTGCTGTTTGCAAAAATCTTCTCCCACTCATTGGTTGCATCTTTATTTTGTCGATGGTTTCTTTTGCTGTGCAGAAGCTTTTAAGTTTGATATAGTCCCATTCATAAGATATTTTAGCTTTAACTTCCCTTGACTTTGGAGTCAAATTCATAAAATGCTCTTTGAACCCAAGGTCCATAAGTTTAGTACCTATATTTTCTTCTATACAGTTTATTATTTCCGATCTTATGCGTAGGTCTTTGACCCCATTTTGACTTAATTTTGGTACATGGTGACAGATAGCAGTCCAGTTTCATTCTTTTGCATGTGGCTTTCCAATTCTGCCAGCACCATTTATTGAAGAGGCTGTCTTTTCTCCATTGTATGTTTTTTGCTTCTTTGTCAAAAATTATCTGTCCATATTTGTGTGGTTTTATTTCTGAGTTGTCAGTTCTATTAAATTTGTCTGTATGTATGTTTTTCTGCCAATACCAGAGACATTTCTCCAAAGAGGACATACAAATGGCAAATAGACATATGAAAAAATGCTCAGCATCACTAATTATCAGAGAAATGTAAATAAAAACCACAATGATATATCACCTCACCCCAGTTAGAATGGCTATCATCAACAAGACCAATAGTAACAAGTGTTGGAAAGGCTGTGGAGAAAAAGGAACCCTCATACACTGTTGGTGGGAATACGGACTGGTGCAGTCGCTATGGAAGGCAGTGTGGAGGTTCCTCAAAAAATTACGAAGAGAATTACCATATGACCCAGGAATCCCTCTCCTGGGTATCTACCCCAAAAAATCTGAGAACATTTATCCTTAAAGACACGTGTACTCCAATGTTCATTGCAGCTTCATTTACGGTGGCCAAGACATGGAAACAACCAAAATGTCCTTCAATAGATGACTGCATAAAGAAGTTGTGGTATATATACACAATGGAATACTATTCGGCAGTAAGAAAAGATGATATAGGAACATTTGTGACAACATGGATGGATCTTGAAATTATAGTGCTAAGCAAAATAAGTCAGACAGAAAAAGCAGAGAACCATATGATTTCACTGATATGTGGTATATAAAACTGAAAACAACAAAAGATCAAGACAAACAAATAAAGGAACAAAAACTCATTGACACAGACAATAGTTTAGGGTTACCAGAGGGTAAGGGGGGAGGGGCCTCTAGAATAGGGTAAACGAGGTCTAATATATGGTGATAGGAACAGAACTGACTCTGGGTGGTGGACACACAATGTGAGATATAGATACAGTATTACAGAATTGTACACCTGAAATCTATGTAACTTTACTAACAATTGTCACCCCAATAAACTTCAATTGAAAAAAGAAATGTTATCCTAACCCTGGGGAGATAACTGGAGGAAAGAATTGAGGGAGCAGACAATGTTGAAGGAAAGAGGTGAGTTGCATGTGTATTATTATGGAACATTGATTTGTGGTCTCAGAGTGATGCATTAAATGACCCGTTTCTTTTGCTATATCCCCACTGTCTCTGTTAACGTCTAGATAAGGAGATGGCAAACATTTTCTGTAAAGGGACAGATATTACATATTTTTAGGCTTTCTAGTCCCTACAGTTTCTGTTGCAACTATTCAATTCTGCCACTATAGTCATAGACAATACATAACAAAATGGGTGTGGCTGTGTTTCAACTCAACTTTATTTACAGACATGGCTGACAGGCTGGATTTGGCCTACAGATTGTTGTTTGCTCTTTGTCTAGATTCTTATTTACCAAGACAGATCTTGCCTGGACAATGACATTAGTCTCCTTCCCATTTATTTTCTAAAAAAAGTATTTATATCTTCATTCATTTAGTCAAGAAATTTCATTTCATTTCTTTTGTTTTTTTTCATTACACAACAAAAATTTATATTCTCACAGTTCTGGAGGCTAAAATTCCAAGATTAAGGTATCATCAGATTTGGTTTCTTCTGAGTCTTTTCTACTTGGCTTGCATATGGCTGCCTTGTCATTGTATGCTCACATGATCTTTCTTCCGTGTGGGTGCAACACTGGTGTCCCTCTTATTCAAGCAATTTTACAGAATACCTAATACATGCCAGACACCATGTCATATGTTACAGAGACAGTAGTGAAAAATATAGATGATTTTCTTTCTTCTAGCAGGTTTTGTTTGACAAACAGATGATATATAAACAAAGAAGCAAGCAAACAAGACAATGAGAAATCATTTTAAGTATTATAAAGGAAATAAATACTATAATGCTAAAGAGGGTCATTGGAAGCTGGAGCTCACCTTTAATTAGAGCGGTCAAGGAAGGCTTTCAAAAGATGACATTTAAGCTGAAACCTGCATGACATTAGGTTGGTGCAAAAGTAACTGTGGTTTAAAAACTGCAATAACTTTTGAACCAACCTAATAGAAAACCAGCCATATCATGAGCCAGGGAAAAAAGCACTCCAGGAAATGGAAATAAAAAAGTATTAAGTCTCTGAATATGAGAGAGGAGGATGCTTGATGTCTTCTGAGAAAGGAAGCCTCTGTGCCTAGAATAGAGGAGGAAAGAGGCATAAAGTGAGGTTAGAGATGAAGACGGTATCCAGATCAAGTAGGGCTTTGAAGATCACAGTAATGCGTGTGGAATGTTTTCTAATTGCAACGGGAAGCTGCTGAGAATGTTTTATCAGGAAGGCAACAGGATCTTATGTATAGTTAAAAAAATATGTTCTGGCTGTTAGATAATAAATGGAAGGGAAAACGCAAGAATGGAAGTAAGGAGTTTCTGCAATGGCTCAAATGAGAGATTCTGAGAGTGGATGTAGTGTCGTGAGAGACAAGAGGTTGGATTTGATATGCATTTTGAAATGTAACAGTAGGAATTGCTAATGTATTAGATATAGCAGTTCGGGGAAGAGAGGAATCAAAGGTCACGCCTAGATTTTTGAACTGAGCTGGTGGTGACAGGTACTGAGATTAGGACTAGCAGGAGAGTAATGGATGAAGGGGGAGGTAGAGTACATCAAGAGTTCCGCTTTAAATAATTTGGGTTTAGAATGCCAAGAAGAATTGAAGGAAAAATATAAAATACAAAATTGGATATGTATTTGCAGTTCAAGGTAGAGTTCTGGACTAAAATTTTAATATTTAATGGTATTAGCATGTAGATGGGGTTTACAACATTGGGCCAGGCAGGCATCTGCTTCTGGTCAAAATGGAATAAAGGCCTGGATTTACCCAGACACCTCAAGCAAATGAAACATAGGACAAAATATAAGGAGCAGTGGTTTTCAGAAATTGAACAGCCAGCTTCTGAGAGAAGGAAAACAAATGAAGTGAATCCTCCTGTTTTTAAAAAAATTAAAGTTCATTGGGGTGACATTTGTTAGCAAAGTTACATAGATTTCAGGTGTACAATTCTGCAATACATTGTGTGGTCACCATCCAGAATCAGTTCTCTTCCCATCACCATATATTTGATCCCCTTTACTCTCATCTACCACACCCCTCACCACTTACCCTCTGGTAACCACTAAACTATTGTCTGTATCTATGAGGTTTTGTTTCTTCATATATTTGTCTTGTTCTTTTGTTGTTTTCAGTTTTATTAGGTTGGTGCAAAATTAATTGTAGTTTTTGTAATTTTTTTTTTTTAAAAACCCTTTTAAACTGCAATTACTTTTGCACTAACCTAATATATATCACATATCAGTGAAATCACATGATTCTCAACTTTTTATCTCTGACTTATTTTGCTTAACATAATAATATCAAGATCTATCCATATTGTCACAAATGGCACTATTTCATCTTTTCTTATGGCAGAATAGTATTCCGTTGTGTGCGTGTGTGTATATATATATATATATATATATATATATATATATATCACATCTTCTTTATCCAATTATCTATCAAAGGACACTTTGTTTCTTTGTCTTGGACACCATAAATAAAGCTGCAATGAACATCAGAGAACATATATCTTTATAAATAAATGTTTTCAGATTTTTTTTTTGTAGATATCTAGGAGAGGGATTTTTGGGTCACATGATGCTTCTACTCTTAATTTTCTGAGGACCCTCCACACTGCCTTCCATAGCAGCTGAACCAATCTGCATTCCCACAGAGTGTGAGGGTTCCCTTTTCTCCACAGCCTCTGCAACACTTATTATTTTTCTTGTTGATGATAACGATTCTAACTGGTGTGAGGTGATGTCTCATTGTGGTTTTTATTTGCATTTCTCTGATGATTAGTGATGTTGAGCATTTTTTCATATGTCTAATTGATCCTCCTATTGGTCTATCTTACTGTCTTAAGAGAATTTCTATGATGCAGTCAGGGGATGAACCCAAACAGAGCCTCACGGTTTCCCTGAGTTGAAACAGAGTTGAGAATGCAGAGAAAAATATACAGGGCAGAAGAGGAGAGATGTGGATAGGAAGACAGAGCTCTAGAAACTGGAAAAGGATTCCCTTTGAGTCCTCAGCTGAGCATTGATCAGCACTCAATGGAAGAAAACTACCAGACACTGAGGAAAGAGGCACAGATACTTTGATACTCCTTCTTCCTTCCAGGAGGTAGAGCTGACAGTGGAGAAACCTGGCCAATGCAATCTTCATCAAGTGATTGAAGTTAACATTGTCAGTAAGAAAACATATTGATTTCATGTACCCCCTGTTGTGATGCTATGAGAAGCACACTTCACCTTTGTAGTATTATTTTCAAAAATCTATAATGTCAGTGTAATCATGAGAAAGCATCAGACAAACCTAAAGAGAGAGGCATTCTACAAAGTTCATGACCAGTATTCTTCAGAAGTGTCAAGGTCATGAAAGATAAGGAAAGATTGAGGAACAGTCACAGATTGGAGGTGACTAGAGACATAACTAATTCCAATGTGAGATACTGAAACAAACAAAAAAAATTAGTGGAAAAATTGGGGGAATCCAAAATAAGTTTGTAGTTTAGTTAATTATACTGTACTGATGCTAAATTCTCACTTTGAATTATGCCTTGGTTATGTGAGATATTAACATAAAGAAGATGTTGAATGAAGGGTTATGAGAGAATTCTCTCTCTAACTACCTTTGGAACTCTTTTGTCAGACAAAAATTATTTCACCATATTTCTTTTAAAAAGCAATATTGAGATTTTGGAAACATTAAAGCAGAGCAGACATCACTGGTGGGATCTTCTCCAATTAACCACATATTCATAACATACAATGATATTCACTCAATCCTTTAATAAAATGCATGGAGGACCTAAAATGGGCCAAGAACTATGCTATGACTTGGTTTATAAAATCAAATAAAAGATACATGTTCTTTTAGAAACCCAAAGAGATTACAAGTATATCCATAGTAGAAGGAGACTGAGAACGTTTGAATTTGTGATAATGAAAGTGTCTTTGAATCATCTTTAAAGTCCGATTATTTACAAGTTTGATGTGTATTGTGAAAACCAATATTTCTTAGAAAAAAATAACAAAATTGGGGTACTGAAGTATTTCTAATATCTAATGGTTGTGCAAGAATCCTTTTTTACTGGTCTTTAATGGACACAGGTCAGGCTTTTTCACTGCCTGAGTGACTTTCTGGTTTGATTAGAATTTATGGCGTAGATATTAAGTTAGGCTTGCTAAGGTTTTCCAGGTATATGCTGAATATTGTTGCTATATTAATCAGTATTAATGTTGTGAAATCAGTAGCTGTGTATATTCTCTGCCACTCCTAATATACCTATTCTGTGTTTCCTCTTAAGGAACACATTCAATAGAAGTACTTTTCTATCTTTTCTCCTTTGTGAACGGTAATATTTAAAAGGATTATTAAATATGTTAAAATAAATAGACTGAATTTTGAATAAATGAAGAAAAAGGTATTTACAAGATTTGTATGCTTCTGGAGTCCTCCTGGGATTTTTTTGCAGGCAGCATAGCCTGTAAATCTTTAATAGTTTCCAGAAATTATCCTCAGTGGCTCAATCCATTAACTCAAGTGCATGCTACAAAAATAGATTTATATACTATCGACAGTACATGAATGGAGGGAGGAATGAAAATGAAATGGTTTTTATTTATTTATTTTATTTTTTCAAGTACCATGATATAGTCAGTCATCTTTGTGTTCTATAGATTTAGTTCAATGCTTGGCAATACTGTATTCTAAATTCTATATTTTTGAAATTAGTGAATGAATGCATGAATATATGAAATTAGTGAATGAATGCATAAATAAACCAGAGTTTTATTTAAAGAGCTTCAAGCATCAAGACCTTTTCTTTTGTCTCTGGGAACGTCCTTGGCAAGGCCAATTACAATAGCTTAGCTGGTGCTATTCAACTATTTCAGGAATGTTTCCTGTGTACCAGTAGATGGCAGTCCCTCTACACGTCTCATTTTTCTTTAACCCAGAAAAAAGAAAGCAAGGGACGGAAAAAGAAAGAGAGGGGAATGGAAACATAAAGTTAGATTTTTAAAATTCAGCACATTGTGTTTATTTAATTTTTATGAATGGATTTTTAAAATGAACTGTTAAGAAGCAGGGAAAATTAAAATATATCTCAAGTTAATTGGAAATAAGGCATCAAACACAATTGAATTTGTGCTAGCTCATCAAATTTCATACCAATGTGTTACATTTTGATTAAATGACACTGTGTGTTTTTTTCTGAAAATAAGTTCATCAATAGCCATGTGGTTTTCCATGGAATTGTCACCCAATTTCTTGCTATGCTGAGTACTCAGGTGAGGCAGGCTTCAGTTTTGAAGGTTTTTGGACTCTCCTTTTTATCAGCCTGGTACCTTGGAGAGTGCTGAGAGAAAGCCTCAAGCTATTTTTATTTCTAAATATTTAAAATTTGTCCAGTGGCTCAGGACACTGCAGACATCGGACAAATGCATGCCCTAGCACTGAAGCATTATACAGGAAACTACCCCACCAGGAGCTTATTATACATTTCCACAGAAATTCCCAGTATGTGAAACTCATTGATGCATTCAAATTGCATCTCTGCTACAGTAGTTGCTAGGGAGCAAACAGAGACCACCAATTTCATTTCCTTCCGAAACTATCTTTATTTGAAACCTAAATCATGGGTTCCAGAATAATTTCCTCAACCTCTTCCCCTCATTGCATTCATCATTTCGCCATCTACTTTAGCCCTCTCGCACTGACCCTATTTCAATGGGAAAAAAACAAGACTAAAGCCTGGGCAATAGTTCAGAATTTCAAATACTGGGTCCGGTTTCCACCTGATTTTTTTTGTATCCTCTTATTTAGTCTATTCTACAATTTGTCAACAGCTAAAAGCACAGCAACCTTAAATGTGTTCTAATCTATAACCATTGTTAACTAGAGAATACAGGTCATGGTAAAAATACATTTTTCTAGAAAAGGGGTATCTTCTCACATATATTACTTGAAATTGATTCCTCTAAAAATCACTACTACGTGGATAGTTTGATTAATTTTATTTTGTACTCAGATCTTTACTTTTATTAGTATTTAGGGGAATTATAAAACCAACTATATAGTTACATTAGAAATAGGAAGTGGCAGGAATGGCATAAACAAATAGCAAAAGACACTTCATGTACACAGTGAATACATGTGCTTTCTCTCCACCTATCTGGAAACAACAGACAGAATGCACACAAGCCAGCCATTGCAGATATATATGCTATTATAATTTTTGATATTTCTGTGTGTTTTCCCACTAGACTTTGAGACAGTTGAGGATAAGAAACATTCACATTAATTTATTCATGCAATCATGCTTTCATCAATCTCTTGTTGCACACTTAGTATGTGACAGGTTGGGAATAAAATGATGAATAAGACATAACCTCTGCCTTTAAGAAGTTTAAAATATGTAAAGGTAAAGCAGATACATAAAAGTCAATAAATTATAGGTGCCATGATAGAAGTAAGTATTGGCTGCAGTGGACTTACAAAATATAGAGCCTTTCTGTCTACTGGGATGTAGGGTGGAGTGATGGAAAGCTTAATTAGAGAAGAACTCTTGAATTATATTGAAAGATGTACAGGAATTCACCAGATTAACAAACTGTGAAGTAAAATATTCTACACAGATGGACCAGTGTGAAAAAGGGCATACATAGTATGGTTTATTTGAAAATTGGAAATAATTTGTGTGAGGTAGTATCAAAGATGTCCCTAAATGTGGGTAGGAATATGGTTAGGAAAGATTTTTATATCATATCAAGGAATTTGGAATTTATTACCTTAGTACTTGTAGTCAGGAATGGGTTTTATGCAAGGAAGTGACAAATCTTATTTATATTTTTGAAACTTCACTTTGACAAAGGTTTAGTGGATAGATTGAGGGGTGGGACTTTGTCAATAGGAGACAATTTGGGAGACTGCAATAGTTAGGCAAGAGTGGGCATAAAATGAATCCAAGAGGAAAGATAACAAAGTCCGTTTTGGATAGATTGAGGTGGCTGTTGGTCTTCCAAAAAGAAATAAACGATAGCATTTGAAATCAAGGGAAAGCTCTGGATTAGAACTGTGGCCTAGGGATCTTCAGTATATAAATTGTGACTGAAGCCATGTATATGGATGAGATCACCTAGCGAGACTAATAAAAGAAAAAAGGAGAGAATACTGGAAAATATAACATTTCTGGTATACATTGGAGCTCGAAGGTGAACAATATAAAAAAGATGGGAACAGCAGAAGGAAAGCATGGACTTGTAGCAGTGAAGGTAGGAACAGCAGTCAACATCACAAATACAGCATAGAGGTAAAAGAGTAGAAATTGACAGGAGTCCATTGAATTTGGCAATTAGGAAGTAATGAGGGTCTTTTCCAGAGTGCTTTATATGGAGCAGTAGGGTAGAAACCTAATGGTTGAAAGTTGAAGAGGTATGGATGGTAAGGAGGACAAAAATCAATATGTATGCTTTTCTTAAAGGACTTATCTAGGAAGGAAAGAAGAAAGAGATATCAGTAGCATCTAGCACAGGACCTGGCACTAAGCAGGTGTTAAGGTATATTTTTGGAATTGAACTTACCAAGTACACTTTGTCAACATTACAATATTATTTGCAGACATACGTATGATCCCATAACATCCATAAACATTCATGTTCTACAAGTATAATTGAATGTGATTCTCTTGGACACACATCTGTATAATCAGGTGGAATAACTACTATATAGTTTGGTCAAAGATTAAAGCTTCTGACCATATACAGGCAGCAGAGTGGAATCTACCTTTAAGAATTTTCTTTTGAGTTTACCATATGGATGGGGATTTTCCTTGCCCAGTATAGTTGGTACTGCAGGTTGGGAGCAGAGTTCCATGGCCTACCTAAAACATGACTGAGAGTAAAGACTAGAGAGAAGTGAAGAGGAACTATTAACTCATCAAATGCGAGAGGTGGAAGAGTCCTCTGAGATCATCTGACCACAGTTTCTCCAAAGTTTATTTTTTGTTTTAGTAAAAAAATATTTTTCCAAATAAATTTGTATAGATAATCCCAACATACAACACTAATAAAAGTTAGATTTAATTATTATGCATCTATTTTATAAATTTAGATTTACAATAGCTATGTATTTTGAACTTAAGAAGTCAATGAGTCTGTTTTGATGAACACAAATGTCTAAAAATCTGCACTTGGTAGTTGCAATTACATTAGCCACAACATTCAATTTATTTATGTATTTTACTTTGGTTGTACTGTTCAGAGAAAATCCTGAATCACACAGGTAAGTTGTAAATGGCAACTTTTTTAAAAAACTGAGATCATTTTGGAATCTTAGGACACTCATTAGATAAACTATCTAAAATAACAGAGACCCTTAACATTTGTCTATTTATGCATGGATTGTAATTAAGACTATTATGAATCACCTGCTAAGTGTATTACATACATGAAGTCCTCTGAGCCTTAAATTTAACTTAATAAAGGCTCACCCTCTCATAAATATTTTATTGAATGATTATTGTACAATGGCCTACAGATACAGATTAATAAAGACACAGCCCTTGCCCATAAGAGATTTATAGTAAAGAGGGAAAAATTAGATTCATAAAAATAAAAGCAAGAAAACATGAAAGATAGACTGAAAGAAGCATGCAATGATGTTTAGGCTACACTGGATAAACATAAGAAAGAGAGAGCAGCTCCGTCTGTGAGGGTGTGGAAGATTTATATGGAGCTTCCTGGAGGAGGTGACCCTTACACAGTTGTGAAGGATGTGTAGGAGTTCACCAGGCTGATAAAGCCTGGGAGAAAACTGTTAGCTAACAAATGATATTTTGTCTAAAGGATTGGAAAGGTCTCCTACAGTTATGTAACAATTGCTGGTATTCTTGTTAGAGATACAAAAAGTGAATGAACAAGCAATACTTATTCAGTAACCATAAAACTACAGTATGATGTTATCATAAGATATAGTATGCATTTACTTGTACAAGTTACTATACTGTGAACAAAACATGGGCCAAGCAGAAATCCCGGTATTTAATTGACTGGTATTTAATTGTGTGTGTTGCCTGAGTGCTTTTGCAGTGAATTCTCTGTACATGAGTAGACATGCCCAGATTTAAACAAAAGTCCAGTATAAGCTTTATAGTTAATGATGTATTTACAAAATTCAGATGTATGTGAACACAAAAAAGCAGTCTAAACATCTTCAAAGTTTTTACAAAAACACATTCATATGATTGAGATTGGCAAAAGGTGAAACTTTGTCTTATAACACATTTTAATGTTCACTTATGCATTCCTAAAGTACTTAAAATATAGTTAAAAATTTAAAGAAATATTTGTATACCTATGTTCATAGCAGTATTATTCATGGTAGTCAAAAGGTAAAAATAAACCAAATGTCCATAAATGAATGAACCAATAAATAAAATATAGTATATACATACAATGGAATATTATTGACCCTGAAAAAGGAAGGAAATTCTGACACATTCTACAACATGGATGTAAATTGAGGACATTATGCTAAGTGAAATACATCAGTTACCAAAGGACAAATACTATATTATTTTACATATATGAGTAGCCATAGACAGTAGATTGGTGGTTACCAGAGGCTGGGGGAGGGGGAAATGAAGAGTTGTTTAATGAGTATAGAGTTTAGATTTTGTAAGATAAAAAAGAAAGCTAGAAAAATGAAAACCATGAATAGACATTTAGATTTAAGGAATACATTAATTTATCCCCATATCAACAATTTAAACGAATAAGAGTTTCTTTTTAAAATTGGGTGGCTATGTTTTTTTTGTCTTTGCTTCTTGTGATTTGGACATTAATACATTTATTTGATTCCTTTTAGCTTAAACTGTAGACATAAACTATTATAAAAGAAATGAACAAAAAATTAATTTTATATAGTGCTAGACTTAATTATTGTACAAGAAGTTTTTTGCGATTTTAAAAACATGTGGCACTACATTCTACAATGCTTCATCTTGTAAAACTGAGTGGCAGAAAATTAAAACAAAATTAAGAACACTTTTAAATAAAAACAAACAAACAAACAAAAAAATCCCCCTTGTACTCCAATACATTTAACCCAATATAGATGAACTCTGGGAAAACCTTGACCACTGCGATTTGTTCAGTTGTGTTCACATGCCATGGTATAACTAAAAGAAAGACAGCAATTATGCAAATAGTAAATGTAACAGCATTCCTTAAAATGCAGTCGTGCATGTCATGATACAATAGCACACACTTAATTCATTTCATAATTATGTCAATAATTATATTTGGATGTGTAAAGAAGTGCAAGGTTTTCCCCCCTTAAAAGTAATTAAGACTACTATTAAGTACCTGCTGAATACATTACAATGCGTGAACTGCAATGAGGCTTGAGGTTATCTTAATAAAGACTCTCCCTCACTTAATGGAGAAGAAATACATTACAGTAACAAAGATTCTGTGGTAATTTTGTCAACAGTGCTTTCAGTGCCTCTCATTCACTTTATCTTGTGCATATTATTTTGCTTCTTCTTCCCTCCTCCTACTATTTCACTTTTTGTATTTTACCTGATTACCCACTGCTTCCTTCCTGTCCATCCTTTTCATTTTTGTACTCATGTTTTAACTTTTTAACTTTTTCTTGATTACAAATGTTTTCTTTGTTCTTGGTGAGTGAGTGTATGAGACAATTACACTTGTGAAAAAGCTGAGGGAGAGAAGAGTGACAAATGGTCATTAGTTACCTTTGTACTTTAAATACTTAGAATTGAATAGAATGCTGGGAGTAGATGTTCAAGGAATGAATTTGAAAGGAGGAATTTAAAAATAGACATTTATCTGAGCCTAGAAAATGTAGTAAATATGAAAGCAGTGCTCCACCAAATGTAAAGAGAAAACCTCAATCAACATTTTTCTAGAAAAATTAATAATTTCAACAAGAAAAAAATTGAGAAATATATATTTTAATATAGCTGATTTTAAGATTACTGTATATATAATATGTTTTCTCAAAATTAAACAACTAAATATTTTTAGAATCTAAATTTCCTAAGAGTATGATAAATCCCCAGTATGATTTAGGCTAAAGTATTTTGGTTTGGAAACATGGAAATTTCGTATTAACGGAGGCTTGCCAAGTAGCTCACATTTTTCACTCGATCCTAATGTTCTCAAACTTGAATCAAATAATTAAAATTTATTAAATACTTCCAATAATTACGGGTGCTAATTTCTTAACCAAGCCTTCTTGAATATTGAAAGTATAAAATTCTCAGGTCTCTGTTTTGTGTTTCATCATTCTTAAAAGTGTACCAAATTTAATAAAAGAATCATTATTATATTTTTTGAAAAGCTGCTTTATTTATAATTATGCAGTGATTTTGTTAAATGCTCCTATTTATAATTATCCAGAGCTTTTATTACAGATTTACAGCTCTGAATATCTTGATTGTAGGGACCTAGCTTGTTCCTCTTTGAATCCTCTGCATATCTCTCTGCATATAGTATACAGTAAATATTTACAAAACATTGAATTTGTGGCTTTGGGCTTTAGGACTGACACAGGAATATCTAAAATCAGTCCTAAAAGGCTACCTACTTGTGACATTTTCTCAGTATGATACTGTGTCTAATCAGGATCAAGAAACATTTGCTCTAAGAAAAATACAAAAAACAAAACAAGAAAACCCTTATCATACATTGCCCTAAAATCTTGAAACAGCTAACGTGGAATTTCTGGTTCTCACTATAACATGGCTAAAGAAGATAATTTAGAGAAAGTACATGCAGGTTTTATTAGTAGAGACCAGAAATTAAAGGCTTTAATTTGACTGACCTTATCTGTAAAAAAGTATGTTACGTAAAAATTGGATAAGAGGCCTAGAATCTAAGAAAATAATTTTGACCTTATTTTTCTTTCATGACATAATTACTTAAGTAACATTGTGAAACTGTCCTTGTAAGTAACCTAAAGGAAAGACAATAAGAAAATATTTACATTTCTGTGATTATAATAATTCTATAATTAAGAGTCCTGTTGGAAAGGCATCCAAATAGGAATGAAGTTACTTAAGTAAAAATCTCTATATATTCCATTTTGTATCATAATTATATGAGCTTGTCTCTTCATGTTTGCTAAGGAGATAAAGGCCCAATATATTATTTAACTATTTAACAATGAATTTTTTTGGGTAATGTCCCAAGAATGTAATATTTATACATGAAGTTTGTGATGGTCAGAAAAGTATCTTTGTTACAAGATATTGCATTTGTTTACTCAGCCAATAAATTTTTTAATGGAAAATTGAATTTATTTACTTAAGCTGTAAGTGAATTATTAGCCGTGGGAAAATTAACTCACTGTTAAATGAGTGAACTCCAAGATCATGTAATCAATTTAACACCATGTGTGGGTTCCCTGGTTAAAAACAACATTTTGACTAGCTCTCCTCTATCGCTGTCAAAAATTGGAATTGCCTTTGACAGATTTGATTCAAATACAATGTGAAACTTCGGGCCTTTTACATGTGTGACAAAAGCTTAAAATATAGAACTTTCAAATAGAAAAGATAAGATCTGGGAGTATTGATCACCTAAGTGCAAGAAATCATGAAGAAAATGGATAATGTTAACACTGAATTATTTACTTGGAATAACTTTCAAACTTGAAAGAATAAATTTGAGACAAATGAAAGTATGTATGTAAATACTAAGAGATGTTAAAGACTTAAAGCATGAATTAGTTCAAGAAGATTTCAGATAAAATAATAAAGGATGAAGTCAAGATCAAGGTAGGGAAATATTACTAAATTTTTTTAAGTATTAAGGGATATTACTCTGCTTCTTTACCAAAATGTGTTTAGATGGTACAAGCAAAGTATTGTCAGATTATATATTAAAATGAATTATCCTGGCTAGTATTAGAAATTTGTATATGTAAGTATTTTTATTAATGTTTGCAATTAGATGATGGTATTTCCATCATTAAAAAAATTTGTAGCTCCTACCTTCAAATATGTTGTGTGGAATCTCTCTTTTCGGTTTTAATTACATCTCAGTCAATCCCATAACATTCTGATCACTTTTGGGTGAAAATAAGTCAAGTCCAGTCCAGTACAATTTAAATCATATTTTGAATTCATATTATTCCTTCTGCATATTCATAGCTTAAACTTCAGCCTGAGGATCTTGGTGTGAAGAAGGGCATAATCATCTCTTTCACACCTGTCCTACCTTTTCAAGGATCAGAAATGGGGAAATGGGCAGAAATCTTTTTACCTAATTAGTGTCCTTGAAATTCTCCTTGTTGTCAGTGACATGGGCATGGCCACCATCTAAATGGTGACTCTTTCAAGTGGAACGTGTGTGAGAGCCTTGGAGATTCTGGAGGAGGTTTTCTCACTGAAGAATTTAATAATGTGGAAGCCATTCTCTTTATACCTTCCTTTAGCTCTCTGTCCCAACAATATATCATTGCTCTTGCTACTGGAATCAGCTTTTGAAGATGCTGCTCAAATGCATGTACCTTCCTCGTTTTTAAAAAATTAAAGTTTATTGGGGTGACAATGGTTAGTAACGTTACATAGGTTTCAAGTGTACAATTCTGTAATACATCATCTATATATCACATTGTGTGTTCACCACCCATAGTCAGCTCTCCTTCCATAACCATATATTTGATTACATTTACCCTCATCTACCATCCTCCCACTCCCCTTACCCTTTGGTAACCACTAAACTATTTTCTATGTCTATGAGTTGTAAATGGTGCTGGGAGAATTGGAAAGCCCCATGCAAAACAATGAAATTAGAATGCTACCTGTCACCATGTACCAAAATTAACTCAAAATGGATCAAAGATCTAAACATAAAACTAGAAACAATAACCTGCATAGAAGAAAACATACGTACTAAACTTAGGGACCTTGGGTTCAAGGAGGATTTTATGAATTTGACCTCAAAGGCAAGGGAAGTAAAAGCTAAAATAAATGAATGGGATTATACCAAACTAAAAAGCGTCTGCACAAAAGAAACCATGCACAAAATAAAGAGGCAACCAACTGAATGGGAGAAGATATTTGCAAACAATCCCTCTGATAAGGGGCTAATATCCAAAATATATAAGGATATATACATATATTATATATGTATAATATATATAATATATTATACAACTGAACAATGAAAAAACAAACAATCCAATTAAAATGGGCAGAGGACGTGAAAAGACATTTCTCCAAAGAGGATATACAGATGGCCAATAGACATATGAAAAGAAGCTCAACTTCACTAATCATCAGAGAAATGCAAATAAAAACCACAATGAGATATCACCTCACCTCAGTCAGAATGGTTATCATCAACAAGACAAATAGTAACAAGTGTTGGAGAGGCTGTGGAGAAAAAGGAACCCTCATACACTGTTGGTGGGAATGCAGACTGGTGCAGCCGCTATGGAAGGCAGTGTGGAGATTCCTCAAAAAAATGTAAGAATAGAATTATCATATGACCCAGCAATCCCTCTCTTGGGTATCTACCCCAAAACTCTGGAAACATTTGTCCTTAAAGATATATGTGCTCCAATGTTCATTGCAGCTTGATTTATCATGGTCAAGACATGGAAACAACCAAAGTGTCTTTTAATAGATGATTGGACAAAGAAGATGTGTATATACACAATGGAATACTATTCTGCCATAAGAAAAGTTGAAATAGTGCCATTTGTGACAACACTGATGGATCTTGAGATTATTATGCTAAATGAAATAAGTCACACAGAAAAAGTCGAGAGTCATATAACTTCACTGATATGTGGTGTATAAAACTGAAAGCAACAAAGGAACAAGACAAAGAAGTGAAGAAACAAAAACCCATGTACCTTCTTATCTGGTTTATGGAAAACTCCCACATCCTTATAATGCCAAACAGTTTGAATGTTGGATGTCCCACTGCTGTCTCCTCTCTTCACTTTGCACTGTCTCTCCAATTCTCTCTTCCTTCTTCAAAAATTATTATGAGGACCATACGCAGATGTCTACCTAGAGAACAAGATGCCATCTCCTCTTCTTGCATATACCTAATCTCTATATAAGGTGTCCTCGGAGAGCCTTCTTATTTGTATGAGAGGAGCAAATTTTTTCCTTATTTTGTGAAGGTATGATGTAAAATTTTACTAGGATATCTATACTTCCTACAGCTCTGTTCGTGGATCCTTTTATTTATTTTCTCTCATATGCACTTTAAATTTTTTCTTAATCTTTCAATTACAGTTAACATACAATATTGTATTAGTTTCTGGTGTACAAGATAATGATTAGATATTTATATAGTTTACAAAGTGATCACCCCAATAAGCCTAGTACCCATCTGACATCATACATAGTTATCAAAATATTATCGACTATTTTCTCTATGCTATACTTTACATCCCCTATTTTTATAACTGGAAATTTGCCCTATTTTTATAACTGGAAATTTGTACTTCTTAATCACTTCATCTTTTGTATCCAGCCCCGCAACCCCTGTCCCACCTGATGACCATCCATTTGCTCTCTGTATCTATGTCTCATATGATACATGCCAGTGGGTTGATGTAATATTTCTCTTAGGAACCCTCTTGGAAACTCTCTTTAGAATGCTTGTGGTGGTACTTGGATACAATTCTAAAGCAACAGGAATAATCAGATTAACAATCAATTACATATATATTGAGCTGGCGATTTGCAGGACGACTCTATCTTCCAATGTATTTTTTCACCCACCCTCAAAAATTTCAAATACAATAAGTTATTCGAAGAAAGTACTGATCTTTAACAAAACAGTAAAGATTTTAGACTCATCCTGTCCTCTATGCTTTCACTGTTTAAACTTGCAGAAGACTCATTGCTTAAATTAAAACTTTTTTTTTTTTACCAATTTCTTGATACAATTATTTATTTAAACAGTTATTTTCAACTCCTCTACCTTTGGATACCTATGATTATATTATGATAAAAGAAGCATAAGTTCTATTACTGTGAATATTATTATAACTAGTATTTATTTAAATTTTGGAAGAACTGTAGTTCATCTCTTTCCCCCCGCCCCCATAGGCATTTAAGGACCAATGGTGTGTTTGCATATCTATGGCAAAAAGAAATTAAATTAGTGTATTGCTCATGCCTAAAACACTTTTTGTTAATATGTATTTTGTAGTGCTCAGAGTAAAAATAACTTTTCTTTCCCCTCAAAAAGAGCCTACTTCTAGGAAACTAAGCTAAGAATGTTTCTTCCATTTAAAGACCAATCTCTTACTTTGTAAACTAAAATATGATAGCTTATTAAACATTCAGTTTGCTAAATCTGATTGAAGATTCATCCAACAGCTACTTTGAAAGACAAGTATTTTAATTTTCATGCTGTAATTTTTTTATGTATTTATTTTATGTAGCCGTCTTTCAATTTTATGAAATACTTAAACAATTGTTGATAGGTATGCTGAATTTAGTAAGATTGCCTTCCTTACTCAAATGATCTATTTCCGTTGAACTGACAGTTAAAGATGATCTCATGCTTGCTGACAAATTATTAGTGACTGATTGTTAAAGAAATGTTGATATTTTCTTATGCTGTTTATTTTGCTTCTTCATATATCATATTGACCTTATTTTCTTTGTCCTTTGCACACTTTCTGTTTTCTTTGAGAAGGACATAAAATAAATGTTCATAAAATCAGTTATGAATTATATCATGGGAAAAAGATCCAAATATAAGATAGCTGTTTTACAATGATCAGACTTTCTTTTCTAAATGTATAAAAATAAAAAGCCCCTTTTTAAGGTCAAAATTTTCTCTTGTTTATTTATTTAATCTTTGAGCTACCATTACTATATACCTAACAAAACACTCTATTTAAAATAGCATGTAAGCTAACTGAAAATGTTTTTCAAGTTTTTAACTAACTTAGTGACATCTTGAAATCATTTAATTCATTCATTCATCCTTGTAGTCAGCATTTTTTTCTAAACACCTATGCGCAAGCATTGAGCTAAATCCTGAAAATGTAGTGGTAAACAAGAGACAAGACCTCTACCCTCAAGGATCTCCGAATCTGGCTGTAGATTTAGGAAAAGAAAAACAACTAGTAAATGCATGAAATAGAAAATTAGACATTGTGATGTGTATATGAAGAAAAGAAGTACAGGGCTTTTACAGCACTTAGTCCATTATATTTTTATTTGGTGTCAAGCATACAAAACACATACATATACAATCTCACTTACCTAGTAAAAGATTGTAGTTTACTTGAACTTTTCAAAAAATCTAGTCAAATAGAACTTTTTCATTGTGATAGCTTTATTATTTAAAAACTACACATTTACAAGAGGTAAAATTATGGACACTTGAAGAGAAATAGTTTCTCTTCTATAAAAAATGTGAATAGTTTTTTGTAACTATGAGCAACTAAGGATATGTAAGCCATGCTTCATGCCTTTAGGGTGAAACCTAATTCTCCAGCCTTATCTCTCACCGCTGTTCTATTACTGTTCTCTGCCATGTTCCAATCTTACTGAAGTTTTTACTACTGAACATTTTATTTTTCCTTGCTTTTGACCCACTGAATGTACCACCCCCTATATCCTCTACATTCCCTACACATTTTCTCTGCTCCCTGTGGGGACAGAGCCAGGAGTGCAGTTTCCAGGCTATTGGCCTCACGTGGAAAGGTGCTGGCTCAGGTAGTAAATGGCCATCAACTGTGATTGGATGGCCGTCAGCTGTGGTTAGTTGGCCATCAGCTGTAACCAGTGAGCCATTGGCCACTAATATAACTGCCGTGGCTACGTTGGGGAGTCGAGGATTGTGGAGGGAAGTCAGAGAGTCTGTTGGTTGGCAGAAAAAGGGATAGAAGATGGCAGGTCATGTGAATCCAGCCTCCAGTGAGACTATAGTGGTGTGACTCCCTTACCTATGGCTCCGTGGGTGTTCCTTTTTGGCGTCACCATATCCTGTGTTCTTGTGTGGGGAGCGGGAGCTGAGACCCCACATGACACCCTGCGTGACATACCTTTTCCTATAAAGCAATCATGTCCCAGTTTAGACCAGTGGCTCTCAAGACATGGTCCCCAGAAGTATCAGTATCACCTGGGTCTTGTTAGAAATGCAAATTTTCAGGTTCCACTCCACACCTATGGACTCAAACCCTCTGAGGTGGGGCTTAGCAATCTATGTTTCAACAAGCACTCTAGGTGACTCTGCTGTGCATGCATGCTAATATTTGGGAACTACTGGTTTAAACATTGTTTTCTGGAAAGTCTTCCCAATCCCCCACAGTCTATATACAGACTTCCTATGTATATTTCTAACATGGGGTCAGCAAACTATAGCCCTAAGGCCAAACCCAGCATGCAGCTTGTTTGTTATAATAAAAGTTATTGGAATACAATCATATCCATTTGTATGTACTGGCTAAGGCTCTTTTGAGCTGTAGTGGCAGAATGCAACAGAGACTGTATGGCCTCCAAACCCTAATATTATTATGACTTGCCCCTTTATGTAAAAGAAGTTTCAATTCCTGCTCTAACACTGTGGTATAGCACTTATTATACTAAATTATCATTAACTGTTTACTTATGCTTTCCTTATTGCCTGACACTTTTCTAAGTTCCGGGACACATTTGCAAAAATACAGCTTCTGCCTTCATGGAGTTTACATTCTGGGTTGGGTGGGATAAACAATGAACAAATAAATGTAATTTCCCTTATTCAACATCAGGCTAAGAATTGCATATTTTTCACTATGGTGCCTAGCCCAGTGTCTGGTCCATAGTGAACATTCAATAAACGTCTATTAAATAAATGAATTACCAAATGAATGAATGAAAGAATGCCACAAAGTGGCAGGAAAGGCAGTTCTGTTTACACATGAAAATTAGGAATGTAACTGGCCTGTTTTGGAATTATCTTACTCTTCCCTATTTTTAGCTAGTATTCTGAGATTCTACGTTCAGTGAGTCTCAACCATTATTTGGTATTTCAGATTGCCACAAAAAGTGTTTCAGAATTTAGATAATATTAAAAAAAATAACTCAGCTCTAAAATTTTAAAGTAATACAACTTTTTAAGAGAGAAAGCAAGGGCTCATGTATGTGGCAAACACAATCAACCATGACTCATTTCTACAACTCCAGTAGAGTTAGGAATTATCACATTCTATTATACCTTGCTGTGGTATTTAAAGATATAGGAGATAGATATGCAAAGATACGTTGGAATCGTGGTTTAGTGGTTTATTATCCAAAGCACCAGAATAGCCCTATGTAAAATTATATTTATCTGTATTGGGAGTGTAGTCATTTTACTTTATGCTTTACATCTAAAAGAAATTAATCTCATTGCTACCAATTATATATTAATCATACTGATGTTAAAATTCTGATCCAATATATTACTTTGTTCATCTGTGTAAAAGGGAATAAAAACTTCTACAAAGGTAAATCAGGAGCTTTAAAGGGTTAGTGATTTTCAGATGGAAATTTTAAAAAATCATGGAAAGCTAAAAATTTCCCTGGTTCTTTAAAAGATCAATAATATAGATAGTAAACTCAGTTAAGGAAAAAGAGAAGAAAAAAAACATATTAGGATGAAAATGTAGTTAAAAATCCAGATACAAATGAGATTTAAAGAATTAGACTCTTATTTGGAAACCTAGATTATGCAGATGTTTTCCCAGCAAAAAGATAATCAACATTGACTCTAAGCAGAAAGATTGGGTAACCAATTATCATAAAATAGATTGGAAAGGAGATTTAAAATATACCACTAAATAAGGAACCATGATCACAGAGTTTCAAAGATGAGTTTTATCCAATTGCTAGAGAAGAGTTAATTCTAATTTATTTAAATATAGACCATTAGAAAATGGGCTAATGCTCCTAAATTTACTATATAAAAACAATGTAATATTATATAAAAACATGATGAAGAGTGTACAAAGAAGGAAAATATAATTCAATGATACTTTAAATTATAGATGCAAATAACATATTGATTGGAATTTAGCAAGGAGATATTCACAGATAAGAGTCCAAGAATATGAGGGTGAGTACAAAATCAGAAAATATATTAACACTTTTTTTGACACCAAAATGTCAATGGGAAAAACCATATGAATGTAACACTACATGTTAAAAGTTATTTGACTAAATTTAGCAGATATTTTTAATAAACCCTGACTAAAACAAGAAAGAAACTACTTCAATAGGATAGTTTTCATTCGTAAACAATGAGAATCCCACTTCAACTTAAAAATGTATTCTAGAAAATGCAATAAGAAAAAAAAACATTAAATAATCAATACTAATACTGGAAAAGAACAATATCCATATTTTTGCTAAAAAATTGAAATCTAAAGAATCTAAAAGTCTGCTAATCCTTTTAAGGGAAATTTTCAAAGTGGCTATATATACATTAAAAATATATAAACATCAGTAAGTTTTCTTTATATTAGATGCATTCAGCCATAAACAAAAATGGAATTTTCATATTAAAAGTAGCAACAAAAACTATAAAATAATCAGGAATACTCTTAACAATACTAGTATAAGACCTATATGAAGCCATCCATAAAATATTTCTAAAGGAAACTAATCAGATGTAGACTAAAAAAAAGATTTACCAAGTTATCAATGTGAACATTTGTATCATAAAAGTGACACCTCTTCTCAAGTTAATATATGAATTGCAAGAAATTTTAGTTAGAAGCCCTAAGATGTTTTTTTTGGAGATTGGATTGAAGTGATCTGCAATTCTTTTGAAAGAAAATATTCAAGAATATAATATTGGTTTAGAAATGTGTAAATAAATTACTAAAACAGAAAGGAAATGTTAGTAATAGGCTGCAGTGTGTGTGTGCACACGTGTATGTGTGTGAATGTTTGTATATATGTATGTGTGTAAGGTAAAGATACTATTTTGGCTCACTGTGAAATGATGGCTTATTTTACTATTAGTACTAGTGCTATTAAAATTGTCTATCACTCTGGAAGAAAAGAGAGTTGGATCTTCTTATCCTCATACTTAAACACACACACATACACACACACACACACACACACACGGCAAATATATATATATATATATATATATATATATATATATATATATATACAATTATTAATAAGTAAAATACAGGAAAGCAATAATAATCTTAGTAAAAATGTTAGTAGAATATTTGTATAATCTACAAGTTTGAAAGCTCTTAAAATAAGATGGTATGTCCAACTGGATGTTGGTGTATGGATAAAAATGTGCTATATCATCCCCACAATGAAATATTACTTAACAATAAAAAGGAATGAAGTACTGATAATGCTACAACATGAATGAATTTTCAGAAATACGCTGAGTAAAAGAAGCCATATGCTAAAGACTACATACATATTGATTCCACCTATATGAAATTCTAGGAAAGTCAAATCTGTAGATTCAAAAATCAGACGGGAAGTTAACTGGGGCTGTGGGTGAATGAGAGCATTTAATGAAAACAGGATGGAGGGAATCTGGGGGAGGTACTGGAAATGTTCTAAAACTGGATTGCTGTGATGGTTACACAACTCAATATACTTCTAAGAACTGTATACTTTTGATGGATGAATTTTATGGAAATTTTACCACAATAAAGACAAAAAGTGCTGTTTGATTAGTTCTCACTATAATTTATTGGCAATAATAATGTTGAGCTACAATCTTCTTTCTTGCATTAGACTGAATGTTTGGTTTAATATTTCCTCTAGCATGAAAAGTAAGCAGTGCCTTTTAAGGCATATTTATATTTATAAATCATGTTAAGTACTGTCTATACTACTGGAGAACTCTCTCCTCTGAAATTATCAAAGAAATTCTTTTGGAAATCTTTGCCTGGAAACCCTGAATTTATATTTACAGAACATGTACATATCTAGATTTATGTACATTATCAGTTTAAGAAATGTGAAATTACATTTGGTAAAACAACAAGTTTAGGGAAATATGAAAATATGTTGGACTATGTATGTTCGCTTAATCATTTCGTCTTCAATGACTAAATATACATTTATTGAATTTCTGTTTTGCACAATAGAGGCATAAAATGTCAAAAGCTAGAGGAGAATGCAGGGATAATCTTACTGACTTTCACTTGCAAAAATAATAAAATTCAGGCACAGAGAGATCAAATTGCTTGTTCAGTGCAAAGCTTCTAAATGACAAAGCCAGACCAGGTTCTCCTTGTTCCCACTCTTCCTACTACACTGTGCTCAGTGCTGTATTCATAAGAATTTACCAGATAGCTAACAAATTAGGGGATTAAAAGATCATATTTAATCACTGTCATTTTAGGACTGACTCATATATACACATGGTCAACGTTTGTGTTACTCAAGAGACACTAGGCTTTGAGGGAGCTAAAGGGCTATAGGAAATTCACTGACAACAGTCAAACTTCTCTTTCCATATTCAAAATGGAAAGCATTCTAAACCTTATTATATGCTCCTCCACATTTGCTGACAATGTAATTTCATCCTTGTTAGCTATAAATATTATTGAAGGAAATTGAAACTGACAAGCCTCCTTGGTAATAGTTTATGAAACTAGATTAAATATTTATTGATTAGCACCAACCTTCATGTAGATTTCAAACCAAATCACTCAATAGTCTTATGAGTAATAAATGTAGTCCAGATATATAAATCCTCCAATTCACACATTGTATGCTTTTAACATGTGAAAAGAGCAAAGTGTCAATGCATCTTGCAAACAACAAAATTGAAATTTTTTTCTTATGTTAGAGACCAGGCTGTTGTCAATTTACATGTTTTCACTGAACTGAAGGGAGAGGAAGGGACGGGGTACTATTCAACATAAACTGAGCATTTGTACACCAACTATAAAACAGGAGTATACATACTAATAGACTAAAGTTTTTTGAGTCTTTTATCTTAAATATATTTAAAGTAATTACAAATAACATGTAATGGTTCAAACGAATTTGAAAATTATATTGACAGTAACCCCAGGGTGTATTTTAGTCATTGGAAGAAGGTGGGTAACTTTTTTAAAAGAGCAGCTGAAACTTTTGTAATCCATCTTATTTTTAAAAACTTGCTAATTCCAGATGGCCAATTCCTTTTATTAAGAAATAAGAAAAATATTGGCTATTTGCTATTTGCAACCCCTCCTCCAACCTTGGCAAGATTATAATCCTCTAAAACTTTCAATTATCATATTTGAGTGGGCCACATACTAAAAATTACATTGATATCAAAATTGGTATCAGCATGCTAAAATATATTCATGTGAAAGGACTTTACTATGGAAGTCAGTTATATAGAAAGTAGTGGTTTATACTATTAAGTTCACGTATGCTTGTGCATTCATTTATTTAGCAAATATTAATTAAACATCAACAAAAATGCCAGGATCCAAGCAGGTTTTAGAGATACAATGATTAAACACAACATATTCATTTCCAGCTCAAATGAAGCTTAAAATATCAAATTAGTAAATTGGCAATTTTAATATAGTAAGATAATTGATATATCCTGAACTAACCAAAAAAAAAAATGAGTTTTGTGGTCTCTATTGTTGAGCCCATTAAACAAAATTTAGAACACTATTTTGTGGTTGTCATATTTGTTATTTACTATGTGGGTGGGGAAAACACCATTTGTGGTAGATTGCATTTTCCAAATTTTCCAAAAATGTTCACAGCAATCTTTCCAGGCTCATATGCTCTTACAAACCTTGCCATACTACTCTCAGTACTAGAAGTCTATTGATCTCTCTGTTTCAACTTGAAAGGGGTTGTATTGCTTTGACCAAAAGAGTATAGTAGATATGATACTAGTTACTTCCAAGACTAGATCTAAATGTTATATAGCTTCCATCTGCCTCTCTCTTGGGATACTCTCCATTGGAAACCGATGGCCATGTTGTGAGGAAGCCCAGGTTAAATGGAGGGTCATGTGTACATACTTCCATTGACAGCCCCATTGAAGGTCTCAGCTGATATCCAGTATCCACTGTGAGATGTGTACAAGCCTTCAGAATCTTACAGATCTCAATCTTTAAGCCACGTCAGCTGATGCTGAAATGGAGCACAGACTAGATATCTCTTTCTAAGCCTTGCCTCAATTGCACATTTGTGAGCAAAATAAATACTCCTGGTGTTTTAAGCTACTAAGTTTGAGATGTTCCTTAATGCATATATTGATGGCTGGAACAATGTCTCCATACCTAAATTTTTGTTCATTTCAGTAAAATAATTCTTACAGTACTATATAGTGAGAGAACAATGCTCCTTGGAAATTGACCATTAACACTTCCCCACATTTACCTATTTCTCCACACTTGTTTCTTATTACTCATATACCGGTATATATACTGTTTATATTCCAGACAAATAAAACTTCTCACTTTTACGTTTCACTCATTCATTCAGAGATATTTATTGAACACTTACTGTGTGCTGGGCATTTTGCTAGATACAAGTTTTCCTTGAACACGTTATGGTCCTTCAGAGCTCTATATCTTTGCATATACTGTTCTTTCTATTAGAATATCTTTCTTTATCTTCTCTGATGTGCTTCAACTAATCCTTCCCTAACCAGTTTAGCTGTTACCTCCACTATGAAGCCTTTCTTTACTCCACTGGTAGTAGCTTCACTGTTTTTGTATTCAGAACACCATGCATACGAGTATGTCTGTTAACAGCTCTTGCTCACAATTATGATTCTCATATTTAGTCTAACTCCTTTACTGGATCTTGAGCCTCTGGAGGTCAAGAACAAAGGTGTTTTTTTTTTGTTTTGTTTTTTATCTACGCATCTCCTGCATTCTATACCATACCTGTCAAGAACATGTTAGTTAATAATATATGATGGTTGAATATTGTTAAAAAGATGCTTAAATATTGATTAAGCACTAACATTTTTGGTGCCCCCCTTGTTTTTGTTTTGTTTTTTTTTTTTTTTACTATTCTTAGTACTCTATAATAGTACTGTTGCACACATGATAATAACAATTATATCATTAACTAGTGGTGGTACTGAGCTGAGATAATCAATAAATTTCGTATATGTCACTATGAATATACCAAGTATATGTCACTATGAATATACCAAGTAACAGCTTTTGTCCAAAACTGGCCTTAGCTGATTTTAACAACTTGACAGATTAAAGATTTCATTGCTTATTTCTAAACTCCAAATATTTTTAACTTTTTGATAGCTCTAACATGATCCTATAAGAATTTTCTTCTACCTATGAGCTGCAGCAATAAAAAAATGTCTCTAAGATACATTTTTCAAGAAATGTTCAGAACATTTTCTGTTTAACGGAATTTTTTATCCGACTATATTAGTGGGATTGTTAATGGTACTCTTCTTTTTAATCATAAGGTCCTTCTGCTTTAGGAATTGAACTGTCATTACTGAGCCATAGTTCACTGGAGCTAAGGAGATAGAGGCCTTCTCTTTGGTCTTCCCCATTTTAAAGCTCAAATGGAGGTACCTTATGTTCTTTTTAGTCACTTACACTTTAAAAGGTTCATTAAAAAATAATGCCATAAAATCAATGATGTTAGAGTTTCAGCTTTGTGAACATGAGCATTACCAGATATGGAGAAACCTGAGGGCTCTTTAGGGAAAGTTTCCTAAATTGTGAGTGCTACTTGGATTGGTGCCTTTGGGGAAGAGGAAGAAATAGTAAATAAAATGACTTATTAGGACTCCACAAAACAGCCTAATATTGTGGAATAAATCAAATGATGCCCTTGACAGTCAAAAAAAATATTTTTCTCAATGTTCAATCACAGCAGATATATATTTTAACAGAACAACAAATGGTTCATTGGGTAAGAGATTTTGATTGCTCTCTCATGGTCTAATTTCACATGTCTTAGTTGTCAATTCCAGAGATATGTCGGGAATATTATAAATAAACACAGAGATATCTCACTAAGAAGACAGCTCTAAGAAATGAGGCATTTTTCATAAATAAATTTTTTACACACTGAATATATTCCAAAGTAGAATAGATGCCTAAACACTGTGATTTTAGGAACCTGATAATGACTTATTGTTCTCCAAATTTACACACCCTAATTTAATATTCTCTGGTGACTGAAAAAAAATTCTTTTTTAATAAGAAAGATTTTGCTATTTCATTACTGACACTAAGATCGAAAATGTGCTTATCCCAGGGAAAATAAATTAATAATATCTGTGGTTCTTAAGTATTAAAAGGTTAATAACATCTTTTTTTCTAGAAACTGATTGTGATAGAGTGTATCATGATTATGGAGAAGAAAAAAGAGTACTTACTTATAGATAAGTTTGCCCATTTTTTTCATTTTGCCTAGGGCCAGCTCCATCCCAAAGTAACTGAAACTTATCCATTAGGCTGTACTTTAGTTATCGTAGATAACTGGTCAGATTGTCTGAATAGGCCTTTTTACAAAGAAGACATACAGATGGCCAACAGACACATGAGAAGATGCTTAACATGACTAATCATCAGGGAAATGCAAATCAAAACCACAACGAAATACCACCTCACACCTGTCAGAATAACTATCATCAAAAAAGACAATAAATAACAAGTGTTGGCAAAGATTTGGAAAAAAGGGAACACCTGTGTACTGTTGCTGGGTTTGCAAATTGGTGCAGCCACTATGGAAAACAGTATGGAGTTTCCTCACAAAATTAAAAATAGAACAACCACATGACCTACAGATACCCATAATTCCACTTCTGGGTATCTATCTGAAGAAAAAAAATGCTAATTTGAAAAGATATATCCACCCCTGTGTTCATTGCTGCATTATTTACATTGGCCGAGACTTGGAAGCAACCTAAGTGTTCTTTGATAGAAGAATGGATAAAGAAAATATGGTACACATACACAGTAGAATTTAGCCATTAAAAAAAAAGAATATATTTAGCCATTAAAAAAAAAGAGTGAATTCTTTCCATTTGTGACAACATAGATGAACCTAGAAGGTATTATGCTAAGTGAAATAAGTCAGACAGAGAAGGATAAATAGTGTGTGATTTTGCTTGTAGATAGAATCTAAAAACAAAACAAATGAAGAAACAAAACAAAACAGAAACAGAGTCATAGATACAGAGAACAAACTGGGGATTGCCAGAGTGGAAAGGGTTGGGTGGATGGGTAAAATATGTGCAAGGGAATAGGAGGTACTAATTTCCAGTTATAAAATAAATAAGCCTTGGGGATGTAATGTACAGAATAAGGAATACTGTCAATAATATTGTAATAACTTATGCTGTCAGATGGTTTCTGGACTTACCATGATGATCACTTCATTAGGTGTATAATTATTGAATGACTATATTGTGCACCTGAAATTAATATAATATTTTATTTAACTATATTTTAATAAGAGAAAGAAGATTATAGTAATCAAACCAAGGCCAAGGAGATAGGAATCTAGGAGAGAATAAAGTACTTTAGCTGCCTTTATTTTCTTAATTTTATAAATAGTGTAAGACTTCTTAAAGTCATATGATAGCCTGGAAGAGTATAGAGAAGGCTTATGGCACTTAGAGAGCTCCCAACTACTTTTCCTTGTCATTTACTTAATTTCTGGGGGGACTGGAATGAGTCGAATGAGTTCCGAACCCATAGGAGCCAGAGAACTTGAATCATGCTGTTTCCACAACTCTCTTTCCCCTCTCCCTTGGGGATTTGAAAGGTGGAAGGACAAAGTGTTTAAGAGTTAATTGGTTTGTAGTGTTGGTCTGGGGCTAGTCAGTGAGAACTGGGTGTGAAAAGGAAGGACCCATCTCCTTCTTAGTGAGTTCAGGGAGCTCTGTATTCAGGACTTTAATTTTAGAGGCAGATACAGTATACAGCAATTTCCAAGCTTATTTGACCATGTCCTCAGTGTGTGTGTGTGTGTGTGTGTGTGTGTGTGTGTGTGTGAGAGAGAGAGAGAGAGAGAGAGAGAGAGAGAGAGAGAGAGAGAGAATTCTCTCTCATGTAAAACAATAGCCTTTCTATTTTAGAGACGTTTTAGGTTCACAGCAAAATTGAGCAGAAAGCACAGAGTTCCCACATCCTCCCTGTGCTCACACATGCACAGCCTCCCCACCACCAACAACACCCCCTACTGGAGTGGTATATTTGCTACAATCTACGAATCTACACTGCCGCGTCATCAGCACTTGGAGTCCATAGTTATTTACATTAGGGTTCACTCTGGCTGTACATTCTATACATTTTGACAAATGTATAATGACATATAGCCACTATTATGTCATTACCTGGAGTAATTTCACCGACCTAAAAATACTTTGTACTATGTCTGAAAATTGTTTTTATTGGTATTTACTTAGTATTGCGTTGGACACATTCTGCGAAATGCTGCTTTGTGACCTGTGTGACAGAAGAGGTAAAAGCCTTGTTTCTGTTTCATTGAAGCCAGTGAGAGCAATTGATTCAAAACCAATGCTGCTTTACTGTCTACTACAACTCCATGACAGTGTACCATGTATCTCACTTTATACCTGACTAATCCAAATAAACCATTTAGGTGGTTTTGGGGCCTAAGCACCTAAATATATTGCTCACTTACATTTGGGAAGTATTTTAAAGCAGGGTTTACTTACATTTCCTGGCAGGAATGTGGGAGTGTGCAGCAGGAAGCTACATAAGAGTTTATATGTTCTCTTTTTAAATGGAATCTTATGAGAATTTTAGTTTCAAGCACACAGGTGTTCACCTGAGACGAGGCAGATTTTAGGGATGAGCACCATTTCTGAAGTGAGAGGCATGTGTTGTGATTCTGGAACATGCTGCAAGGAAAACAGGGCATGAATTTCTGTCTTCAAACTTAGAGTCATAAAATTCAGATTAATCCTGATAAACACATTAACAGTTATATGAGTAGTTTTATTTTATAAGAGTTACGAACAGCATCACTGAAGGACAACAGCCTTCCTGAAATACACTAAAGATATTTGTAGAGCTATGGGATATCTTAAAGAAATTTCAATTCCAATGTAAAAAAGTTACATGGATTTAATAGGAAATATTTTGTCAGGAGCTTTCAATCTTGATTTGCAAAAGGTTCGGGGAAGTAAAAACATAAGAGCACTGAACTTGGACTAGGGCACATGACGACTTTCCTTAGCTACAAGGTGCTGGGCAAAATACTAACTCCTTTGAATTTCTGTGTCTTTGTTTATAAAAGGAGGAGGTTGGATTGTTATGTCTTTCTACTCTGAATACTTTCTTACCATTTTAAACAATACACTAGAAAATAGTAATGAGACTTGTACACCTGGCTGACTAATTCTGCCTCCCTCCTCCCACCACCACCACTCCCTCTCTTCTTTCCTGTCTTGTTCTCATTCTTTCTTCCCCTTTCACAAATATTTATGAATTTTGTCTCTCAGATTTTGGTCCCTCTGTTGGATGCTAACAGCAAGATGACAAGCAAGACAAGTTCTTTGATTTTAAAGAGCTTTTAATTTTTTTTTTTTTTATGATCAATGCTTAGACAAATTATTTATTAGGAATTACGAAATGGTGTATTTCATCATTACATCTGCATTTGTTAGCTGCATTTTAACTCAGTGAGAGAGACAGAGAAGTGAATTTATAATACAAATAAAACAGGAATTATAATACAAATAATACCATGGTGATGAATACAATGTTAGAACATAGAAGGGATACCTAACTTTTCATGAGTTTTATAAAAGGGCTTTTAACTATTTAGCGAGGGAATGGCTGAACCACTTTTAAAACAGTGATACATTTCTGTACAGTTTGGTTAATTATGCTCTGTCTGTACTTCTAAGTGTTTCCTCTGACACCTTGGCTGCCCAGGCTTCTCTCCAGAGACCTCCCTCCCACACCAGGTCTGATCCTGACACCATGGGGCTAATCTCTGAACAATATAAATCTTTCGTGATTCTGTCCAAGGTCTGTTAGCCTGTGTCCATTTTAATTAGTCACCAGTGCCTGAACCATACTTGCTGTTAAATGTTTTGAATACCCACCACCCCTTAGTTCATGGACTCCCTCTTGGAAAATTGAGATATGAACATATTTAGGAGTGAACGACAGAAGAGTGGGAGTAGGTGAATGAGTGTTCCAGACAAAGAGACTCATGTGCACAAATCCACTGGTGAGAGAAAGGACAGCGGGTTTAAGAAACTGAAAATAGATTTGTACTAGTGAGTACAAGGAGAGAAATGGTGGGAGAAAACTCTAGAGAGAAGGGCAGGATCCAGATTACAAAGAGCTTTACAAGTCAGGCTAAATACTTTATAGTGAAGATTAAGATTATAACATATGGGGGTCTAATGCACTTACACGGGGAAAGTTTGTGAACTTAATTGTCCGACCTCATATGTATTTCTGAAGATGGCACTACTGTGTTTCAGTGGTTAGCAATGCTTGGAAAAGTACTACAGAAAAGTCTAGATACAAGTGTTGTATGGCTCCATTACCCATGATACCTATACCCAATATGGTGTTGTAACTAAGTCTGTTTGCTATCCCCATACTCATGCACGTCTTTCCAGGGCATGCCAGAAGCATCAATATCTAATATCTATTTCAATAAACACACACACACACACACACACACACACACACACTCACACACAGCAATATACAACCATGGGTTTTTCTTTGTATTCTATTAATCAATCTAGAGGGAAAGGGAGTTGGCATTAGAAAGTAGACAATACATTATCTTCGTATTTTAGCCCTTTTGAAAATGGCATTGATACTGTTTTGGGGAGTGAACTGTAAGGGCCTTCTAGAGTAATGTTTGAAGATTTGATCTTTTTTAACGTCTTAGATATTAGTACTGTGTAATAAATGTTTAATGGATGCATGAGTGAATGAATAAATAAATGAAAGGGAATAATTCTCAGGTATAAGGTGGGGATGCTTTTATTTTTATTTTTTTCTGGATGTTTCTTTATCTATGGAGGAAACCCCACTAGCCTAACACTCCAAGTATCTTTTCCCAACCTCTCCCACTGCTTGTTAGAAAACCAGGCGTGACTTAGTATTATGGGTGAGTTTTGAAGAAGTAAAACTAAGCATGCATTGTCCAAGCAATAGAGCTCTTGGATTTCATTGACACCAAGAGTTGATTCCTTGGGCAGCCTCTTTGTTTCATGGTGCAGGAGAATGTTGGAACAGACTTTCCTTGTTCCAGTGATTTCATGTCTTGGTAATCAAGCTTGTCTAATTCGGGGGTTTGGTATTAGAAAGCCTGTTTGCCACCATATACTAGTCAGATTTTCCAGTGTCAGCTTTATCAGTAATAAAAGTGGCTCTTATGTCTCATGTTTCAATTGATTCAGAAGTCAGGTAGAAAATGAGAGGGCTCTTTATTAGTTAGGCCCCTTTAAAATGCAATGATGCATTCTTCTTATTGAAGCCATAGACAGATATTTTCTTCCTGCTAAATTTAGAAAGGAAATTTGCTTAACATTATGAAAGCACACTTACTTTTCACTTCATACAGTTGCAAATACGTGCTTTATAAATATTTTAAAATCCTGTTAAACCATCAAAGGTTTAATGGCTTTCTTTGGTTGTAAAATTTCTAATTCAAGGATTCCAAATATAATTATTTTTCTCAGAAAAAAAATAGCGATGAAGGTCAAATGTTATGTTTTGAGCTCAGTAAAAATTTCTGTTCAGAAGACATAAAATAGCAACACTTGAACAGATTTGTCTTTTAAGTTTTTAAGCTAATCAGAAAAGTTTATATTGATATTTATCAATTACAGTGTTTCAATATATCTTCAGAATACAAATAGCAATACATATAGAAGTTATGCAAAGAAACATGAGAGAATATTATATGAAACTACAAAAAAATTGAAAATCTATAGGAAATGGATTGTGTGCTACAAAAATATAAATTAACAACATCAATTAAAAAGAATTAGAAAACTTAATAGGCCAATTGTAAAAAAATAAATAAATAAAATGGTGGTTAAGAAAAAACATTAAAAATGGAATCTAACTAAACCTATAAATAAAAGACGATTTCAATGCTGTTATTCATGTTCAGAGGAAATGTACAACCTCCCAATTTATTTTTGAAGTCATCATAACTTTAATATTAAAACCTATAAAGATAGTAACACCTCATTTATTATTATAAAAGCAAAGTTTCTTAAAAAAAATCGCCAACTAAAACAATCATTATTTCAAAAGATTATTATACCAGGCCTCAACACAATTTATTCTAGAAATGCTAGATTTGTTCCATAAATGATTTATTGGTAGTATAATTCATTAACAAATTGCAGGAAAATTTATATATTTTTAACACTAAAATGCTGAAAATGTATTGGAAAAAGAAATTCAGTAGCTATGCCTAATTAGAACTCTGAGTAAACTAGAGTATAAAAAAAATACTTATATATGATGAAGATTAATTTTAAACTCCAAAGGAAAATATAAATTTAAATTGTGAAATAATAAATACCATTTTAGTTATAATTTATAAACAGAAAGGGATATGTTAGTGTCATATTAGCAATATTGTATTAAATGATGTAAAATATATAACAGAAAAAATATCAAATGATGGTTATAAATTTTGAGAAAAAGAAAAGTCACTTATTTTTGTTGAGTTAATTTAATAACCAATTAACCTAACTTATTGTAGGAAAAATATTATTTAACTTAAAAAAGAATACTGGGAAAACTTATTACATACAAAATAAACAGAAAAAGAGTATCTTTTCTCTATTCTAGCGACAAATAACTTGAAGAAAAATTATGGAAAAACCCAGTCATAATACAAAAAGAAATCTAAAAATAAATGAATGGGACTATATCAAACTAGAAAGCTTCTGCACAGCAAAAGCAACTATCAACAACAAAAAAAGATGTAATCAACTAAACGGGAGAAGATATTTGCAAATACACCTCTGATAAGGGGCTAACACCCAAAATATACAAAGAACTTATACAACTCAACAACAACAACAAAAAATGGGTAGAAAACCTGAACAAACACTCCCTCCAAGAAGAGAAACAAATGGCCAACAGATAAATGAAAAAATGTTCAACTTCACTAGCTATTAGGGAGATGTAAATCAAAACCACAACGAGATATCACCTCTCAGCAGTTAGAATCAACAAGATAAGGAATAACAAGTGTTAGAGAGGCTGTGGAGAAAAAGGAACCCTCATACATGGCTGTGGGAATGTAAACTGATACAGCTACTATGGAAAACAGTATGGAGGTTCCTCAAAAAATTAAGAATTGTAATTCATCTCTTGGGTATCTACCCCCCAAATATGAAAACATCCATAAAGATGTACCCCTATGTTCACTGCAGCATTATTCACAGTGGCCAAGACATGAAAACAACCAAAGTGTCCTTCGATAGATGATTGGATAAAGAAGATGCAGTGCATCTATACAATGGAATAGTACTTGGCCATAAGACAAGATGAAATAGTACCATTTGTGACAACATGGGTGGATCTTGAGATTATCATGCTAAGTGAAATAAGTCAGATAGAAAAGGTTGAGAACCAGTATGACTTCACTCATATGTGGGATATAAAACTGAAAGCAACAAATCAAGAAGACAGAAACAAAAACAAAAACAAAAACAAACAAAAAATCCAAAATCTCATAGACACAGAGAACAGGTTAGTGGTTAGCAGAGGGTGGTGGTGGTGGTAGAAAAGGGTAAAGGAGGTCAAATATATGGTGATGGAAGGAGAACCGACTCTGGGTAGTGAACACACAACGTGATATATAGATGATACATCATAGAAATACACACTTGAAACTAGTGAAATATACACTAGGTAATTTTACTAACCAATATCACCCCAAATTTAATAAAAATAAAAATGAATTAAAAATCTGAAAAATAAATAGAAAGTACTTAGGAATCATTTTAACAAAGGATGTGAACAATATGAAGAAAACTACATAAAAAAATAATTGAAGCAAATAAATCACATAAAAATCATATGATAATCTTGAATGAAAGAATTTAACATTATAAAAATGACAATTCTCCCAGAGTTGTTAGAAATTTAATAGAATTATAATTTAAAACTTAATATCGTTTTTGAAAAAACTGGAAAACTTATTTTGGAATTTCATGTAACACTAAATATAAAAAAATCTGATATTTGTTATAAATCTACAATAATAAATGAATATGGGGTGGCTGATTAGCTCAGTTGGTTAAAGCATGGTGCTGGTAGCACCAAGGTTGCTGGTTCGATCCCTGCATGGACCACTGTGAGCTGCACCCTCCTTAAAAAAATAAATAAAGTATAATAATAAATAAGTATAATGGCATGGAAAGTGAAAACAGGTTATATAAAAAGGGAATCAAGAGAATCCTGAAATACTCAATTTTAGTAACTATATATTTTTTTTAAATAGAAAAAATGGAAAAATATAGAAATAGGAAAATGAGTACTTCTATACAATAGAAGTACTTCTATACAATAGTACAAATGACTACTTCTATACAAATAGCAAACCTGGAAAAGATGTTCAAGCTCACTAGTTTGAGAACTGAATAGTGAAGCAAAAATGAATTATTATGTCATTCTACCAAGTTTCCAGAATTAAAGTATATTCTAAAACCAAATGCTAGCAAAGCCATGTAGAGCAATTCTATCATTTATAATTGGTGAAAGATTTTTCTCATTTTCTTGCTTTCCTGGAAAACAATCTGGTACCATCTACTTATTCTTCTACCATGCAACTGCATTCTTAGGAATCTAGTCTATGAAAATAAAAGCATGATGTCTAAAATTATGGTTCCAAATTTTTTATAGAATTATTGCTCTTGGAGACAAAAAGCTAGAAATAAAATGAATCATCATTAATAAAAAATTGTTGAATAAATTATGCAAAGACAGAATTGTACACATTTATTTGCATATTATGGAGAAAGACATGAACATTCTCTCATATTCATATTCTGCATATTCTCTCATGTTAATATTATAAATATTATGAGAGAGATATAATACAAAGAGAGATGTGAAAAATCTAGTTAAGACTATAATACAACGATTTTTTTTCAGGTAAAGAAAACAATGACGTCAGCAGGATGATGGCAATGGAAGTTGGAATCCACTAAGGAGGGTTTGACAACTCATCTACCAATCAATTTGCCCTGAAAATAGATGCTTGTGAAGCATTTGGTCTATACCTGGCTGTTGCTGGTAGTCAGTGGCAGGCAAAAGGGATGACTATGGGAAGGGACTTTCCTAATTCCCAATCCCCGGATGCTATTTCCTACACTCAGGAATGCTGCTGGGGTGAGGCTTGAAGCCTAGGACATGGGCCTGGCTGGAGCCCTGCAAGTAGATCTTGGTGGTAGTAGCAAATATTCAAACCAGTACCGTGAAGGACAAAGTGGAGAAGTTTCCATGTGAACAATACTTGAACATGTGTCAATCTGTGCTAAGAGATGGGAGAGTGACATTCAAAAGTGGTGGCTTTGGGCGACCAGTTGGTTCAGTTGGTTAGAGCACAGTGCCTACAATGCCAATGTAGCTGGTTCGATTCCCACATAGGCCAGTGAGCTGTGCCCTCCTCAACTAGACTGAAAACAGCGACTTGACTTGGAGCTGATGGGTCCTGGAAAAATACACCATTCCCCAATATTCCCCAATAAATTTTTTTTTAAAAAAGTGATGGTCTCTGTTGTCCTCAGCAAACTGAAAGTATTCAGGTTCAGAACTCCCAATCTGGAGTGGCAAAGATGGGCACTACCAGACCAATTTGAGACCATTTGGCTATTTAGGAATTTTCTGTTTTATTTTAAAATATTTGGAAAATTTTCAGCTATTTCTCTGTTACTCATTTCTAGTTTAATTCTATTGTGGTCTAAAGAACATAATTTACATGACTTATAATTTTTAAGTTACATTAAACTTAATATTAAATTATGGCCCCAAATGTGGTTCCTCTTGATTAAATGTTCCATGAGAGTTTGAGACCAATTCATATTCTGCTCTTGTTCGATGGAGTATTCTATAAATGTCAATTAGATCGAGTTGATAGTGACAGTGCTGTTCATGCCATTTATATTTTCATTGATTTTCTGTCTGCTTAATCTGTCACTTACTGAAAGACAGATGTATACTGAAGTCCAACTGTAATACTAGACTTGTCTATTTCTTGTTTAAATTCAATCTATTTTTATCTCATGTATTTAAATGCTCTATTACTGGTGCATCATATTTAAGACTATGTCTTTTTGGTGAGTGACCTCTTTATCCATGATAATTGCTCATCATCCTAATGTATTCTTTATCTGAAATTAATACAACCACTCTAGCTTTCTTTTAGTTAGTGTTAACATGGCATATTGTTTTCCATCTTTTAACTTTTAACTGGAGTCTTTATATTTAAAACGAGTTTCTTGTAGACAACATATAGTTGAGTCTCATTTTGTTCCACTATAATAATAGTCTTTGTCTTGGAATTAATGAGTTTTTAACCATGAACATATAAAGTGATTATTTATATGGTTGGATTAATATGTAATATCTTTGTAATTTTTCTGTTCATTTAATTTGCTCTTTGTTTGCTCCATCCTTCCCTTTTCCTTCCTTCTCTGGTTAAATTGAGCATTTTATATAATTCTATTTTATCTCCTTTCTTAGCATATGATTTATACTTCTTTTAAAATATTTCAGTGGTTGCCTCAGAGTTACACATTTTTAACTAATCTAATCCTTCTTTAAATAATACTATTCTGCTTCATATGTATTACAGATAACTTAGAGTATTCTAAATCCCGTCCCATTTTTATGATATTGTTGTCATTCATTTCACTTATCTATCTGCTACAATCACTCGGTATATTTTAGCATTTATTGCTTTAAACAATTATGTTTTAGGTCAATTACAAATAAAAAAATAAAATATTTGTCTTACCTTCATTTATTCCTTCTCTGATGGAATAAATCTTTTCTAAGGGGATTGGGATTTTTCTCAGATCTCACCCTGGAAACCTGATGTGTTTCTAGAGAGAACACTCAGACCATTGTTATGGGCACCCCAAATACTGAGGCCCCAGAAACTAGGTTTTCACTCTTAAGCTAGTCCACTCAGCCTCCAGAATTTAATCAAAATTACCATTTAAATATTGCTACCACTTAGTGGCTCCAGCAACTTTTGTTCTAGGTAAGGTAATTGCAGTTGCTGTATCTCTCTGGATGTGCCTATCTTTCTAGATTTTGGAGTGGTAATTTGCCCTAAAACCTTAGTACTATGACAGGAGCAAGAAAAGTTATGGATTTTTATTTTAACTCAGTGTAAATTTTACTGTAATTTTAAAGAACAAATTAATGACTTCCAAGCTCTTTTATGTCAGAACTCTCATTGATATTTTGGAAGGTAAAAATACAAAAAAATAAAGTATAAATCCCCATTAACTTTATATAAAGAATTTATCTTGGAATATAAAGGAGGAAAATTAGAGAAACTAAATCCCTCTGTATTTACATATATGTTTACAAATCTTTCTCTGAGGAAGACTAGCATGACAAAATACTCATAAGGTTGTTAACACTGGTGATTGCATGCATTTGGGTCATTTTTGTATTGTCCTGGTTCCCTTATTACAAATAGTATACATCACATCTCTAATTAGATTATTATTTTTGTCGAGCTAAATAAAGAGGTAAACTGAGTCATGCTCAAAATTATAAAAAAGATGAGCTTATACAAGAACAGCAGAGAAATTGCAATTTGGGACTTGCAAACTGTAGCAAGCTACAAGTGAGTCTATACAGAATTTGGGGTAGGCTTTATTTATGGGCAGGGAATGTAGTGAGGGGAGAGTTCTGTTAGAGTCTGTTAAAAACAAAATCACATGGAGACCCAATTTGAAAATTCCCAAAACAGACAAAACAAGTCCAGCCATACAAATAAAGCTCAATTCAGCTTCTTTTATGAGACCAACCTGACCTGGGTCATTTTTTTGTTCATGCCTCTGGAAACCATGGGTGAAACTTCCCAAGGTTGATATGAGGAAACTCCTGAAACACTTCCTATCATTTAAGAAAATTCCAATATTATCAGTTTTCTATAAATCAGGCATGTACGAGAAATCAGTCTCTGAGTCCTTTAAGTGTTGTTTTTCTCAAGGCACACACATGAAATTTTCAAGTTTATATCTTTCACTTCCATTTTAGATTGAAATTATTTCACATTTTTAAAAAGTTGTACAATTTTACAGGAGCATTTATCATTTGTGTTCATGAATAATGATGACAAACCTTTAAAATTAGGAGGATTCTAAATGCCAGGCGAAGAAGTATGACCTTTATTTGAGAGGCAAAGGGGTGCCACTGATGAATTTTGAGCAGGAAGTGATATAATTTGATTTCAGCTTTTAGCTAACTTATTTAGCTTTTGTGTGTTGAATGGGCTGGAATATTGAGAAACTAATTCAGGGTCTATGCGAATTCTGATAACAATGGTATTTTCTATTTGTACAGTGCTTTAAAATTTATTGAGCAGCCTCATTTACATTAAGTTATTTAATTCTCAAAACTGCACTGTTATTCAGGCAGATCAGAGAGTTTTAACTTACATTTGGAGATATGGACACTGGTTCTGAATAAATTAAGCAATGTCCCTTGATCACATAGTATGTTTCACTACTGGGGTTTGAAGCCAGAAATTTAGTGCTGTTTGTTTTGTAACACATGTCTTCTGTACAAAAGCAAACAAAAATATCTCTACATTTTCATGAAGTTTTGCGTTTAAAAAATGCTTCATGGGATAATTTTAATTAAGTTGGTAATGATATAATTGAAAACAAACAATCCACACCAAAACAAACAAATAAAAAATGACTGAGAGAAGTTAACAAATGAAGAGAAGTAGGAAAGGGATTTGTATTGTTTCATCTTAAACTTTTATTGCATCATTACTGTCCCGTATTGTGGCTACTAAATTTGTATTTTGCAGATAAGGAAATGGAATCTTAAGGAGATTGAGTGACTTGCTCAAAATCACATAGCTTTTCAAAAGGCACTGTTGAGATATGAACCCAGGTCTGTCTGATTCCATGTCTGATACCATGTTGACTGTGGTGAATGACTGAAGTGCTTACTGTGACTGACTGGCTGACATTGTATGTATATGTTGGGCTTCTTTTCAATGTATTATAATAAACTATCAGGAGAAGATTGTGGTAGACGTGTTGATGTGCTGTTCAGATCCCCTTGCTGTCCAGGTGTGGGGAGTGTCATCAGCAGATAGCTGTCAGCTATCAACAACTTCATGGTCTATTTAAGCGGCAAAGAGCTACATCAGAAAGCCAATGCAGGTGCATCACAGCTCAAATTCCTCTTCTGCCAAATGTTGCTTCTTTTCACAGGTGTTGATTTCTGATAAACATCTTGCATCCCAAACTTCATCTCGGCCTCTGCTTCTGGAGAATCCATTTTGTGACAGTTGATAGAGTGGTCCAGGCAAATAAACAATAAGAAGGGATTTGAGAATTGAATCAACCATCTTTTTTTTTTTCTTTTTTTTTTACAATGAGGACATCTTGACTGACAATAAGTAGAGTGCAGAAAACCCCAGGATAAGATGACACTCCAATCTTCACAGTGGTGAACTGTGGTGGTATACCACTGGAAGGAAACGTACTTGTAGATGTGATGTATTATTAGGCTTTCGAGAGGTACAAAAGGAATAGTAGCTATAACAATAATGGTATTAATGGCCATTGTGTTACTGATGTGTTATAGAAAGATAATTATCAGTTGAGTAACATCCTATTGTCAACCAGAAAGTCTCTTTGGTTGCTAACAATGAAATTTTCATTTTCATCAATGAAGTGCAGAAAGCCAAGAATGAAGCCAAGGACTTAAGAGAATGAATAAACTTAAAAAAACAGTTAAATGCTTACCCAAGGCAGTTTCTTATGCCAAGGTGAATGACCTCACTGGGAAAACCTGGATCCTGATGTATGGTATGGGATTTCTGTGAGGATACTTTAGAATATTATGATGCCCTTAAGCTCTCTGAATCTTCTAAACCTGCAGACAAAATTAACCCTTCTTGATTAAAAGCCAAAATACCCCGAAGAGCCCAGTTCTAGCTCCTGGAAAAGGAATTAACTTTGTGTTTCAATTTTAATTTTATTACATTATTACTGCCTGGTATGGTAGATACTAAATCTGTATTTTTTAGATGAGAAAAAAATATCCTACATATGATTTTTTTAGGCCTGATCCAAGGCAATTAAAAAACTTTGCCTGGCAGGACTCAGGAGGGAAAGCTGCCCACCACATCTCAGACTGGGTGAATAGCCGGCTCTTTGTAGTTTTATGGAATGAGTTGCAGTGAAGAACTCAGATGCCCTGACTCAGCTTTGTTCATGTCAATATGTGTATTTGAGCCAAGAAGCCTCTACCTACTTGTTACGTGGGCTTGGATGAGGCACTTTTCTTCACTTTGATGGAATACTTTTCCACTCCTAGCCCTTCCTCCTCTCCCTACCCTGGTCTAGGCATCCATAAAGAGGTAGTAGTCTTTTGTTCAGAGCTTCTTGGCAGTAAGGTAATTACCTGTCTGTGCTGCGTTCACCTGACATTCACTCAGTGCCATTCTGTGGGGAAAAATTCAGCACTGGAGACTGGCGTGGCTTTTTTACCACCTGCATGCACTGTTGCAATAGTTGAACAAAGGCTTGATTTTTAATTTTTAGTTTGGCTCATTGTCCTCATTGACCACCACTATACCTGATTGCATGACAAAATTGGCACAGTGGGCAGGGTGTTCAATTGCACAAAATGTTATTCTTGAAGAGCAAACACATGAAGGTCCTACTGAGCACTGTGATAGCCATGTCACTGAATCTTTCTTGGGGAGTGCTAGAAGATGGGTTACAGAAGCTTTTCAGTTCTCAGGGGGGTCATGGGTCCTTCTCTTTAGCCCCCAACTTCCTGGCTGAGCTCACCCATGAGTCGAATTAGAAATCCAACAAAGGGGCTCAAGGAAAGCATTTCTCTAGCTACTACTAATGGTCCTCCTACAATGGAACCAAAAACTGCCAGAGGACACTGGTGCTGAATTGTATATAATGACTATTATCTCTGTGCAGGTCCCTGGTGTCATATATGTCCTGTGACCCAGTGAGTGACTGAGAGTTGTGCCTTCAGTGAAACAGGATGTATGTAGTCCCCTCTGGAATTACTCTGCCTAGCAGCCCAAAGAAACTGCCGAGACTTGGTTAGTTTGCCTCCACAATGAAGTTTAACAAGGTAACCTTGTTACACTTGGGGATGGAAAAGCGGCTCTTTGTAGGGTGTGTTACTACAGACTTTGCCTTCAGAATGCCCTGACAGAGCACACGTTGCCTAAGCGGGAAAAGCGGGTAAAGCGGGGACCAAGAACACTCAAGACCCTCTCCTTCCTCAGAGAGCATGGACAAGACAGGACTTGAAAACAATAGAGACCAAGAGTTAAAACTTAAATGCCAGAAGCCAGGGGTTCATAGTGGTAATGAGCATCTGGGTCAAAGTGGCAGCTGAGGGGCTGCTCTGCAGTTATGGAGATGGTTAACAGAACATAGGTTCCCTAGAAGGACAGCTGCAACGGTCTTTCTTAGCTTGTACCAGCAGAAGAAATCAAAGATAAATTACTGGAAGGCTGAGGGTAGTCTCCCAAATAAAAAGTTAAAATCCCTTGCCCAGTATTTAAACCTGGGTTAGCTTTCAGACATAAAACCCATTGAGTAAAGAAGATGAGCTGGCACTTGGGGAAAGGACCCTCCAATCCCATGGCAACTATACACTGGTGCTGAATTGTATATAATGACTATTTCCCCAGTTTTCCTCAAAGGAACCTATGGCATTTTATTCAGGTAATAATAGTTCACCAGAGAAAAGGGAATGCCTAGACATTGTAAGGATTGTTGTAAATAGAGTTAGAAATATATTTGATATTTGAAGAGCTGAAGCAACCTGATTTCCTTCTTATTAGACAGAGGGCATATGAGGTGCAGGTGATGAAGTTCAGGAAACTTTAGACTTATCATGGTTCTAATGGGTCTATTCACATATCAGGTAGCATTCCCTTCAGTCTTCAAATGTATAATCTCCTTCCTGATTGTCATCCCCTCTGTGGGGACAGAGCAAAGAGTGCAGTTTCCAGGCTCTCGGCCTCATGTGGAAAGGTGCTCGCTCAGGTAGTAAATGGCCATCAACTGTGATTGGATGGCCATCAACTGTGGCTAGTTGGCCGTCAGCTGTAACCAGTGAGCCATTGGCCACTAATATAAATGCTGTGGCTAAGCTAGAAGCAAATGGGGGCTAGCAAGAAAAATGAGGGCTAGCATGAAGATGGTGGCTGAGCTAACAAGAGCAGATTGCAGCTAGCAAGGGGTTAGTTGGCAGGCAGAAAAGCAGATAGCAGGTCACACGTCATGTGAATCCAGCCTCCACTGAGACTGTAGTGGTATGACTCCCCTACCTATGGCTCCGTGGGTGTTCCTTTTTGGCCTAGCCACATCCTGCATTCTTATGTGGGGAGCGGGAGCTGAGACCCCACATAACACCCTGCACAACACCCTCTGTCCCCAAATATATAATGGAGAGAGATACTTTGCAGTAGATAGTGCAACCCTGTTGTGCGGGAGACCCTGCTTGCTGCGCCATGTGTCGTGCGGGGCGTCCTGTGGGAATCTCTGGTCCCGCTCCCCACATAAGAATGCAGGACATGATGAGGCCAAAAAGGAACACACAGGGAGCCATAGATAGGGGAGTCATACCACTATGTTCTCACTGGCGGCATCTGCCTCTCTGCAATCCGCTCTTGCTAGCTCAGCCACCATCTTCTTGCTAGCCCCCATTTTCTGCTAGCTTAGCCACAGCAGTTGTATTAGTGGCCAATGGCTCACTGGTTACAGCTGACGGCCAATTAGTCACAGCTGATGGCCATCCAATCACAGTTGATGGCCATTTACTACCTGAGCCAGCACCTTTGCATGCGAGGCCGAGAGCCTGGAAACAGCACTCCTGGCTCTGTCCCCAGAAACCCCCACACTGGGTCCTGAGACTGTGAAGTAATAGCTATTGTAATAAAAAAGGCCAAGTAGAAACTTCTAAAATAGTAAATCAAAAACAATACTGCATCTTCAGGGTGGGAGGAGGGTTAGGTGCGTAGATGGAAAGGGAGGTGGGAGTTGACAGTGAGGGTATGTGAGAAGGGAGTAGTAGTTAGGAGTGGTCCCTAGGAGATGGGTACTTTTGAGGATCTAAAGAATTTAATGATGAATGTCCCCATCATATCTATGTTTAATTCACCAGACTGTCACTTGCAGAAACAGGATATATCCTGGAAAGTAACAGTAGACTACCACAAACTCAACTAAGTAATAGCCATGATTCCAACTGCTATGCCAGATATGGAATATTTGTTTGAGCAGATCAACCTGGCTTCAAACTCCATCCCAGCATCTACTTCTAGAGAAGCCAAACTGCAACAGAGTGAGAGAGCAGAATTTGGTGATATGTTTACATTTCAAAGGGGAGATCTGGGCAGGTGCAATTCATAGCTTCAGAGTTGAGAGAGAGAGAGAGAGTGAGAGAGAGAGAGAGAGAAAGAAATTATGTCTCTCAATCTTTCATTCTGGCCACCATTTCATTCGGCTCCCAGATATTAAAGCTGTCTACTCTCACACATACAAACATATACAAGTCCAAGCTTTCTATCATAAGCTAACTATTCATTCCCAGCCTTAGCTTCTGGGCATCATTATTTATGAGATGTAGCATGCATGATTCTAAGCTGTCAGAAAAACGTTAATCTTAAACAATTTATAGGATATTGAATGCATCTTGCTTCCTTTCAACATTTTTTGTTAGGCTTATATATATGTTACATTATTATCTGAATGAATATTTTTTATAATGTTAGGGGAAAAGTTACACTAACATAAGGTGCTTTCAGCGATTTGGGAGCCAGAGAATAACTGAACATTTAGAGGTTTATGATGGGGACCAGAAGAGCTTATCTGTATTAATCATAAAGGAATCTGACATCTGTCACTTGTTCTATGAAAGAATATTTGGGCTATAAGCATAGTGCACAACTTGTATTCATGTTTTTATTGAGAAGCCCCTGGCCACCACATTTTTTACCTAAAAAACTATAAAATTATTTCCTCTTTGTAGAATGATTGGATATTTTCCCTTTCTGTCTGTTTCACTATTGCTAAATTTATTTGGTATACTTCTGATGATGCTTTTTTGAACTGTTTGCTTTCTCTTCTGCCAGTCACAACAATCAGGTCTGCTGCATAGGTTTTTTGATTTTTGTTTTTTGTTTGTTTGTCTGTTTCTTTTCCAGGTTCTTTCGCTGAGTAAGGGAGCACATGGGGGTGAAATCTCTCTATCAACCCTGGGTCAATTGGATCAAACAGGTGCCCTTATGTGATTCACCTACCCAGAAATGGCATTTTTTTCTAATTCACACAAAGGCATTTTATATACTATTGGTGATTCTGCCCCAAATCTTGGCTCAGGTAGTCAAATTACTAATTGATATTTCCCTGTTTGATAATAAAAAAAAATAAATTAGGGTTTTATTCTGATAAACTTGAGATGTTTATCATAATGGGTGAAATCTTAAAAATATTAATTTGAAACGGCATGTTTTCCTTTCTTAATGTTGTCTTTGGAATCTTTATATTTTATTAACTTATTTTCCAGTAAAATATTAGCTCATCATAGATTCTTCCTTGAGACCTTTCCAGATTATTCTAGCATTAGTCACTGGTAGTAACTTAGATTTTTTACAAGCAATTGGCTCTTTTTCATGTATATTCAACTAACTACACATCCATTTTTTAAAGCTTACATATTCCACCTTTGAGGAAAGACAGTATCCATGGTTTGGGGCTTTTGGCAGGAGGAAGAGGGAAGAAGGACTTGTGGATTAATCACAAGGAAACCAGACATCTGTCATTTTTTTTTTTTTACTTCCCAAAGCCGTTAAACACCAGACTCAAAACTCACTAGAATGTAAAGTTGCATGAAAACAAAAGATTTTTACTTGTCAGCACGTAGAATAATGCCAGCACATGGCAGGGGCTCAATAAATGTTTGTCATATAAATGAATGCCTTAAAGTCCTTTGAGCATCATGCCTCACACTTGAAAAAAATCTAAATTTTATAAATCATATTTTCACTACTATTTTTATTTCTCATATAAAGATTTAACCTCAATAAAGTAGACTTGTCCTGCTATATATAAGGGTTCTGTAGAGCGCTCCACAGTATCCACTGCAAATCACCAGAGTAAATATAATTGTATGAAAAAAATGTATGTACATGGCACTATGCATGATAATGTAAGGGACACTATAAGTTTTTAATATATGTTAAAATACATATGGTCAAGTAATCAACTATATTCCTGTAACATAATTAAACTTTTACTCTGTTTCCCTTTCCCATATTTTTGATTATAAAAAAAAGTCCATAACCATTTGAGTGATTATCATTAAACAAAAGGAGCAAACATTGTTTTCCATATCCTATGTCATACTTTTTCTGTTGCATCCAATGTTTTGGATGCTTTCCAACATTTCTTGAAAATGCTTCCCAATATTTATTTATCAAACAAGTCAATAGAACATTTTTTTCATATATCCGTTGGCCATTTATATGTCTTCTTGGGAAATTTTCAGCTCCTCTGCCCATTTTTTAAATTGAATTGTTCACTAGCTGTTAGGGAAATGCAGATCAAATCCACAAAGCGATACTACCTCACACCAATAGTCAGAATGGCTATTATCAACAAGACAAGAGATAATAAGTGTTGGAGACGCTGTGTAGGAAAAGGAACTCTCATGCATTGTTGGTGGGAAAGTAAACTGTTACAATCACTATGGAAAACAGTATGGAAGTTCCTAAAAAAATTAAGAACAGAATTACCATACAACCTAGCAATCTCTCTTCTGGGTATCTACCCCAAAAATCTGAAAACACTTATCCGTAAAGATATATGTACCTCTATGCTCATGGCAGCATTATTTACGGTAGCCAAGACATGAAAACAACCAAAGTGTCCTTCGATAGATAAAAAAGATGTAGCACATATGCACAATGGAATGTTACTTGGCCATAAGAAAAGATGAAATACTGCCATTTGCAACAACATGGATAGATCTTGAGATTATCATGCTAAGAGATATAAGTCAGACAGAACAGATCGAGAACCACATGACCTCACTCATATGTGGGACATAAAACTGAAAGTAACAAATGAACAAGACAAGCAAACAAAAAATCATGGACACAGACAACAATTCAGTGGTCACCAGAGGATAATGGGGGGTGTGGTAGAAGAGGGTAAAGGGGATCAAGTATATGGTGATGCAAGGAGAACTGACTCTGGTTGGTGAGTACAAATGCAATATATAGGTGATGTATTACAGAATTGTACACATGAAACCTAGATAATTTTACTAACCAATGTCATCCTGACACATTTAATAAAGTTTAAAAAACAAGTTAGTAGAGTAGGATGAGTTATTTTTAATCATACTCTAAGATAACAATGGTAGCAGAATAATGAATTGGTACTATTATTTCAAAGAAATCCTTCCACTAAATTTATTTATTTATTTTTTTAAGAGAATTACATGGTATCGTTCCGTCAAATTACCTCAAGATTCACATTACTTAGGTTCAAACTTCAACAAATAACAATGAATTAGATTTTTTAATGAGCAATAATTCAGTTAGATAACCTAGTTTTAGGAGTTCAAACCAGGGTTGATATATAATGATGGGAATGCCCATTTTCTACATACGGGAAATATAAATGGTGTATTGACTATACATTCTGTCTATTATTGGCATATGTATGGATTTCTATAAATTCATATGTTGATACTATGTTAAATATTAAAAACATATATTTAATGTATTTTAATAATCTCTGTTACATTACTATAAATAATGAATCATGTTTAAATCTTGACAGTAAAGATTTGCTTAAGATATTGACACCCAAATTAAATTGTCATTGCTTTTGTTTTTTAAATCTTGTGCAGAAATAGAAAACTGATTCACAAATATATACTGGGCATTTCTTCCTTCTTAATCTGTTATAAAAATAAGGTATGATAACATCAGAAAGCTAAGTCCATTGAAAGAGGAAATGAGATTTAGTGTCTCAAATGAGGGACAACTAAATAGAGGAAGATTTGGATGTTTAAAGGAAAATGAACTTACACAAAGGGAACATTATGCCCTAATTCTAGAAGCCATTATTTTTCAAACCAATCCTGCCCTCTACTGTGACCCAATACGAAAAAAGTCATAACTAAGAAACATACATAATTCAATAAGTTGATTTAACTTTGAATGTTATTTAGAATGAAATCCTCATTTTAATCTCAATAATTTATTTATCGATCTATCCATGACACTGTTGTCTTTAAAGTTGAAATCCATAATAACATTCATATTTCTTTTTCTCATGAAAAATATTTCAATGGCTTATTTTATATGAATATTCTTTTTCCAAAACTTTATCAGATCTCTCATTCATTGCTGTTTGGTAATATAAACTGGTACAGCCTCCTTGGAAGACAGTTTGGCAGTTTCTTAAAAAGCTCAACATAGTCTTACCGTACAATCCAATATTTAGTCAAGTGATTTGAAAACGTAAGTCCACACAGAAATGTTTATAGCACAGTTATTTATAATCACCCCAAATTAGAAGCAACCAAGATGTCCTTTGATAGGTGAGTGACTAAACAAATCTGTGATATTGCTAAATAATGTACAGTAATGCACCACTGAAGGCAGGGGTTACATTCTGAAAAATGCATCCTTAGACGATTTGATCCATGTGCAAACATAGAGTGTACTTACACGCCTAGATGGTATAGCCTACTGCACACGAAGGCTAAATGGTATAGCCTATTGTCCTAGGCTACACACCTGTACAGCATATTACTGTAACAAATAACATGAGATTAAATCAAGCAGAAGAGAAACTGATGCAATCAGGAGATGCGGTAACATAAGCTGTATGAGGTTGCTCCCTAAATAACACAGCATACTGCCTTACAAGAACCTTTTATTTTTTTTCTATAAGTAGAAAGAGTATGCTCTAAAATGCTAATAAAAGGTATTATATAGTAAATACATAAACCAGTAACATCGTCGTTTATTAATTACTGTACATAATTGTATATGCTATACTTTTACACAACTGACAGTGCAGTATAGGTTTGTTTACACCAGCATTACCACAAACGTGAGTAATGGTTTGTGCTATGACTATGAGATAGCTATGACATCACTAGATGATATGAATTTTTCAGCTCCATTATAATTTCATGGGAGCAACGTCATATATGGTATCCATCTTTAACCAAAGCGTCATTATGCGACACATATCTGTAGTGCTATTCAGCAATATAAAGGAATGCGCTATCAAGCTATGTAAAATCATGGTTGAAAGCTTATTGCTAAGTGAACAAAGTCAATCTGAAAAGGTTACACATTATATCATTTCATTTATATGACATTTTGGAAGAGGCAAAACTGTAGCGATAATAAACAGATCAGTGGTCGCCAGAGATTGGGGAAGGAGAGAGAGTTGACTAGGTGAAACACGGGGATTTCGTTTTTAAAGATTTTTAACTAGTCTATATGATACTACAATTGTGAACACATGACATACATTTACAGCACAAAGAATGAAACTTAATGGATGCAAATAAAGACATCATTTAGGAAGTTAGGAAATTCTATAATGGAATTTGGACTGTATTAGGGTCCTCAGGAGAAACAAAACCAATAGGAGATATTATAGTACAATAAGACAGGATCTTATATTAATTTTTGCTCCAAAAGACGCATTGGAGCTGATTGTCCAGCTAGGTCTTATTTTCGGGGAAACACAGTATATATATTTGTGTGTGTACACACATATACACACACACACATTTATATACTTATGTTATACACATATTTGTATATATTTGCATATGTACTTACTATAAGGAATTGACTTACATGATTACAGAGGCTTGAAGTTCCAAGATCTGCAGTCAGCAAGCTGGAAACCCAGGAGAGAAGGTGAGCATATAGTTTCAGTCTGAGTCTGGTAGCTTGAGAACCAGGAGAGACAATGACGTAAATTCCAGTCTGAAAGCTGGCAGTCTTAAATCCAAGAAGAGTCAATGTTTCAGTCTGAATCTCGAGGCTGGAAAAGACCAATATGCCAACTCAACAGTCAGGCAGGACAAGTTCACTCTTACTCAGCTTTTTTGTCCTGTTCATGTCGTCATCTGACTGGATGAGGTCCACCCATGCTAGGGAGGGAAATCTGCTTTACTCAGTCTGTCAAATCAAACATTAGTCTCACCCAGAAATATTCTTATTTCACTATAAGACACACAGAATAATGTTTTGCCAAATGTCTGGGCATCTAATAGATTAGTCAAATGGATACATACAATTAATCATTGGCTGTGACAACAGAATCTAGTATTACAAAAGTACGGATTCACCTCTTTGAAGTAGTAGTGGAAAATGTGCTAATCCAAGTTAACTTTGGACATGAGCTGAGACTGTAAGACTAAAGGCAAAACAACTGAACATAAGCACCATGCTTTGGTTGATAAGATTGAAAAATCTTGAAACCACTTCGATGTACACTGGAATTAAGCAATTATGTATACAGATAGTGGATTGTGGGAATATTTTACTGGGTACTATGAATCAATCTAGTACTGGTGGGTTCCAGGAACAGTGCGGTTTTACAAAGAAAGAAAGTCAATTCACTTGAAAATTGTAGTAAGATTGCCAGGGCCCTGTTTAACTAATTTGCAGTCATATTTTTCCTGAATGAGTTGTACTTAGCCGTCCAGATGCAGTCACTGGAAAGACAGATGGATAGATTAAGGGTTAGGTTTCTATTTAGATGAGTGGCACAGGAAGACAGATGATCAAAATAATAAAAAGAAAAAATAATAAGGTACAAATATTTTTTAAAAATAATCCACATTTTAGTAGAAATCAATATATCTCCTTTCTGATTTTCATACATTTTTTGGAATAACCTTCCATTTAATATATTTTGTTTGTAGGAAAGTCACAGAGCAAAGTGAAAATTTACTTTTCAAAGATTAGTTTCCACTTGGCAGTATTTGATAGTTGAGAGAATACTGAATGATTCTGGCTAGTTTTCACTTTCTTCGAAAATTAAAAATATATTTTAGCTGGACCTATTTGAAATAAAAATGCAGATACTAAAGTAGTGACCTGCATGTGCAATAACAAACTAATCCCTTGAATATTGTTTCTGAGGTCTGCGACTATAAAATTTTTACAATTTGGTTTGAACATGTTAGTTTTTTTTTTTAAACTGAAATATCCTACTTTGAATTGATTTTAATAAAGCTATGGAAGAACAAATCATGTCAACAATTTGCATTAAAACAAAGAATATTAAAATACAATTAAAACAGAGGTACAATATTCTGACATATGTAGTAACTCTGGGAATATTTAATTCTAAATCCCATATCAATGTGTACAGATATTGTCAGATATAATAAGAGTTGAAATTTAGGTCATCTCAGTGAAGCAGATGGAGGGTCATTTTTCTTTAGTCATGAGGCAAAGTTAAGAAGCAAAGCTGTCACAAAGTGTTTCATCCGCCCATCAAAGCACAGATTCAAGAGTGGAAATTTTCATTATGCATAGTGCAAGCCATCTAACCATTCTTCTTTCACTGAATTTTAGTGTATATCCAATTCAAAGAGAAAGAATTCAGAACATCATATGCTTTCCTTATGACCCTAGAGTATGCCAATATCAATTTAAGGCAATAATCATATTACGAGTTGGTAACATATTATACATGTTTGCATGAAAGATTTTCATTATAGAATGCATCTATAAAGTAGATTTTCAACAAGTCTATCTTTAAAAAAGTCCTCCATGACTATCGAAGTAAAATGTTCTTAAAAACTCCGCTATGATGTACTGACATTCTGACCCTTTAAAAAATCAACCATATTGTCTTATTCCTTTAAAAATCAATCATATTGTCAACTATATTTGCTATATGCAACTAAGTGTCCATATTTTATATTTAATTGCTGGGCAGTAATTAGCAAGATACTGTACATTTCAAGTATCAGGGGTACAATATTTGTTGTGATGACACAGAAATTAATAACCTAGTAAAATATTTATGAGACAAGAAGCCAAGAAACTTTCCTATATTATTGGTTGCAATTTGGTTTTAATGCATCTTTACTGAAAGGAATTTGCCTACCGTTCTCACCATTTGAGTCCTCGATGCTTAGCCAAATATTGGGCCTATGTAATGGTCTTTAAAATATTTATAGATAAACATATAGCTGAATCAAACATCAAAGAATTATTATAAAGAGCTCAGGTATGTATAAAGTTGGCATAAAATAATAATTTTTAAAAGTATACATTTGGAATATGCAATAACAAATTCTGTATTAATGAGTCTATTTATTGTCTCCACCCATAGTTAAGTATGATCTAATTGCAGAGTTCTTTCTTATGTACATTATATACTCATTGACTAACTTATCTACTTTTTTTTTCAATTATAGTTTATTTGTTTTTAAATTATTACTTTTCCCATTGAGCATTTGCAAATTATCTATTTTGGCCAGGAAGATGGTAAAGATATATTGTACACATATATATTTCAGCTGTAAAAAATTATTACAAAATCTCATTCACTTTCAAATATCAGTGTGCTTTAATCACCATGATTTACATCTTTTCATCTGTCATTCCAGTAACTTTAAGAATCCCACCTTATAATAAAAAAGTCTATAATTTGAGAGGCTAGTTTGTGACGGATATTGAGCTAGGTACTTTGTATACATTATCTTTAATTTTTACATCTCTGCAAAACAATTATTTTTATATACATATTACTTTTCATATAAAGAAACCGAGGCCCATAAACAATGAGAGTTTTCCCCCAGACTCCCTAGCTACTTGTAGTAATGGAACTGGAACCCTTGTTTATTTGTCACCTGAGTCTAGAGTCTCTTCATAACTACTGTATTTCACTTTTGCTCCAGGTAGTGATTTCAGTTATTTCTTCTAAGTTTTTCTTTATGCATTAAATTGGATATCCCTGAGAGCCTGACTCACTTAAGAGACATCTCTAACACAGGAAGAAGATTGGCTGGGTATTCCTCATCTTGGGTTGGTTTTCTATTAATATAACAGGAATACTTGGTAGGGTCTTGTTATTTCTACAGTGACTCCCACTAGGGATTTATGACTTAATAATTTTTGCTTGATTAGATTTCTAATCTGCCTCGTTGGCTTTCTCCTTGTGCCAAGCCCGGTCTGTGGGCCAAAGGTAATTCCATGATACTCCATAATATATATTATAAATATTTTGGGTTTTAATTACGTCGTGACTGACAGCAGAAATGAGAGACAGAGACAAAGAGACAGAGAGACAGAGAGAAGAGAGATAAGAGAGAGAGAGGCAAGATACTTTAAATATAAAGGATCTTTCATTTATCAAAACTTTTTATTCCCAAAAGATAAACTATAAGAGAGAAAAAAATTCTTTGTGAATTTATTTTGGTTTATGATAATCTGAAATATTAAAAATATTTTGGTAATTGATAAAAAATCAGAGCCACATGCACACCGTGTTTCCCCTAAAATAAAACCTAGCCAGACAATCAGCTCTAAAGCATCTTTTGGAGCAAAAATTAATATGACTCAGTATTATTTTACTATAAGACTGGGTCTATAATATAATACTGGGTCTTATATTAATTTTTGCTCCAAAAGATGCATTACAGCTGATTGTCTGGCTAGGTCTTATTTTCGGGGAAACAGGGTAATAGGGGCATGTAAGTATTATTTTTTAGTGTAGTCCCTAATGCTGACTTAGATCTCAAAGTCTTATCCTTCACGGTCCTGGAAAGTCCTCATCAGGTGGAAAACACAAGGGATCAATGACAAATGATTTGCATAGTTGTGATAATCTATTTGGAGATTCAGAGAGTGTGTATGTGAGCACAACGTACAATTCCATAGAAATGTCTCTGAACTTTTATTAAGTTTATATTTAATTATGCCAATTCTTCATTAAGTACATTTGCAATGCAGGGAGTTCCAAAGTAAATTTTGGGTAGCCCCAAAGATGTTTTCACGAAAGTTATCATCGGTAATCTTGATTCTCTTGGCTTTTCTCACTTTTTATTATTCTTTGAAAGTTAAATGTAGAAAGCAATTGTTTACCTTTTCTACTTACTGGTGGACTTTTTGATCACAACAGATTGAAGTTGGAGTTAGAAGGACAAACAAAGGTTCTACTTACCACCTGTGTGGCTCTCACCGTTAAAGAAGGCATAGCCTATTGTGGGAGGCATGTCTATACAAACAATTGTAATACATTTTAAGTATTTATGTGTGGCTCTAACATAATATTAATGTGGCTACATAGAGGGAATATGTTAGAAACATACACATCCAAATGACACTGTTTCCAAAGTATCAGATATTTTTAGGAACAGAAGTTTACTTATCCTAATTTGCTTATATTTTGTTTATATCATAAAGTACCCAGTTTACTTAAACATATTTTTTGTGCAAAAATAATAGTACTCTGTTAGTGATTTCTATTGGCAGCATCAACAATGGTGAGTAAAAGAAATCTCTGTGTCCTTAGCTCAACACTCTGCATAGTAGAGGAAACTCTCTTGGGACTAAAATCATTTTTTCAATTGTTTCTTTTATGGCTCGCCAAGTTGTTTGCTACTATGTATTATATAGACTACAATTTTTTTGCCCCTTTGGCTTTAGCAAACTAGAAAATGCTGGTTAATTTTGATTTTCCTCATGCACACACAAATTTTATTTTTTCCATGGATATTTTTATAGATGTTCTTTTTAAATAATTTAGACATACTATTTACACTCTTTTCAATCTGTTGCTTTCCTGAATTGTGCTGAGGACAATGCTATAGTCCTTCTTTTGATATATTTTCTTGCTAGCTTTTTTGAGACAAGTGAGCATTTTCTTAAGAGAGATGGTTTTCTTTCTGTATAATGTCTATTTTTTTGGATATGGTATACCCAGAAGTGGGATTCTTGGATCATACGGCAGTTCTAGTTTTAATTTCTTGAGGAAACTTCATACTGTTTCTGTAGTTGCTGTACCACTTCCCATTCCCACCAATGGTGTATAAGGGTTCCCTTTGGTCCACATTCTCACTAGCTTTTGCTATCTTTTGTCTTTTTCATGATGGACTTTCTAACAAGTGTGAGGTGGTATCTTATTGTGGTTCTGATTTGCATTTCCCTGATTAGTGATTTTGAGTAACTTTTCATTAAATTGTGGGCATGCCTTCTTTAGAAAAATGTCTATTCAAAACATTTGCCCATTTTTTTAATGGGGTTATTTGGTGTTTTGTTATTGAATTATATGTGGTCCTTGTATATTTTGGATATTGACCCTTTATTGGTTCTGTGATTTGCATATATTTTCTGCCATTCCTTAAATTGTTGGTAGTTTCCTTTGATGAGGTCCAACTTGTTTGTTTGTACTTTTGCTGCCTCTGCTCTTGGTGTCAAAACTAATTGTTGCCAAGACTAATGTCAAAGAGCTTACCCCTTATATTTTTTCTAGTGTTGCAGTTTCAGTTTAAGTTTGTCTCTAATTCATTTTGAGTTGTTTTTTGTGTATGATGTAAGATAGGTGTCCAGCTTCATTCTTTCACATGTGGCTATCCATGTTGTGTAGGAGATGAACCTCATCAGTTGGTCCGGCCTGAACTCCTAGATGTATTGGAAAGCTTTGTATTTGCCCAGTATCCTTTTTTTTTCTTAGTGGCTCCCAGTATGCCAAGACTTGGCAGTGTCCCAAAGGTGAGATTCACATTCAGTGCCTAGATGAAGGGCAATTGGAAGCTGGACCATGTCACCTATACACTTTCCAGCTAGACACTGGAAACTAGACATTTTTGCCTACTCCTTTTGGGCTCAACCCTGGCATATAGCCATGGGAGGGAAGAAATATGCTCCTGCCCAACTTAAGAACTGCTTCTTTGATTGCCGTGGTCTTATGGGACTTGTGAATGGCAGCCCTATTCACAATGGGAGCCAGGTGATCTGGGGACTTGTCCCTTGGGCAGCATCTGAAAAAGCTGGGCAAAGACTTGCATACAATATCCTTTCAGGGAGATAATGGCAACTTGCAGTGGGCTACAGGGAGAAGGCAGGAGAGCTGTCCTTGGGTTTCCTTGTCCTGAGGGAATATCACAGTCTGTCCTCCCTAGATTTGTGCTAATTTAGAAGACTTACCACAGGCAGCCATTTTCAAAGTATGCGGGTGAACGTATTTCAAGAAAAGAATAGGAGATATGCCATTCTGTCTGCTTCTTCTGCACAGAGTCCTGGGGCATAGTTGCAGAGAGTGCTCTATGCCTGTTAACCACTGTCTCTTCATTTGCTATAGTCTTGTGGGTCTCCCAGTAGCAAGCCTCACTGGCTTTCAGAGCTACATATTTTAGGGGCCCATTCCTCTGGTGGGAGTCTTAAAGGTTGTGGCTCAACATGGAGTCCAAACTCTTTGCCCCTCAGGGAGAAGCTTGGAGTTGGGAGTTTCCTCCCAGTTGTACAGTACTGTTCTAGGGGTGAGGTTTAGTAAGAGTGTGTCTCAGCCTTTAGTAGGATTCAGAACAAGTCACACCAAAATGTGCCTCTGTGGTATGAGGACTATTTTGAGATAAAGGCAACTGTGGGTTCTAGAGAAACTTACCCCTTCATCCCTTAACTACATAGAAGAATTGAAATTAGGGTCATTGCCAATAAAAAGAAATGATTTTTTAAATGACCTATCTATAGGGTAGGGCAAACTTCTAATTTATTAACTTTCTGCTCTTCTTATTGCCCTGCAATCATGCTTTGAAGCCTCAAGGCACCTCACCTCATCGTTAGCTCAGAATGCCATATCTACCTCATTGTAACTTTTTGTCGCTGAACCTGTCATGTTTATGAGGTCTCTGACTCTCTCATGTTGTGGGTTTCCCATGAATATGAATGTATGTAATTTGGTTATTTTCTCTTGGTAATCTGTCTCAGGTAGATTTAATTATTAGACCAGCCGAAAGAAACATGAAGGTAGAGGAAATTTCTTCCTTGCCACACTTTCCTTTTCATTTTGATGTGGGTGTTTTCTCACCTAATATGTAGAAGTTGCTGTGCTAGTTGCTGGATTTCTTTCAGAGGCCAAGGCTCTATCTGTAGCTGTACACTGGAAGCATCTGTGGGATGAGAGGAGTCTGCCATGTTACCTTCTTTGTTGACCTCTTGACACTTTGATCTTTAGAATGAGAGAAAATATTTTAGAAATAATTATAATTTTCATTATTTGCTACATATACCAGTTGACGTGGCACTACCTGCATTTCATCACTGAAGCACAAAGAATGCTAGTACTGTGTAATAAAACACAATGAAAGGGAAATTAAATGTATCCTTCTTTTGTTAGGCAATCACTATAGTGTAGTTGGGATAAATTTAGATATATCCTTACACGTACATGAACCTACAAACACAAGTGGTAAGATCTCTTCAAAGAATGAAACTGTTACTTGGCTTCTTTTATAATAATCATACAATCAATTTAATTCCCCTGAATGAAGCTGAAATTTTTACTTTTGTGCCCTTTATTGCTTATTTTATATTGCAAGATGAATCATTAGAAATAATTTCTAAGATATAGAAAAAATAGAAAAAGACAGAACAGATTAGTCATTTTCCTGTCCTCCAGATATAAGCAGAAATAATTATTTAGGTGTGTTTCCTCCCAATATTTGTTTCATTCAGCATAGGTTTTAAAAGAAATCCTTCCTAATTTGTTCCTACATCATTCTATAAGTACTTATGCAAAACTGACTTCCTCAGGGTCTCTTTAACCTCAAGAACATCTCTACAGTATAAGAATGAAGGATATCATTTTGAGTCAGACTTCTCTTATCTGACCTTTATTTTGAAAAGAAATGTGACTTCTGTGTATTATCTCATATATTAGTCAACTTTTTAAAGCTAAATTTAGTGTTTAGAAGGTTCTTCATAATATCGATGCTAGAAATTTTGATAAGTCCTTATCCAGGTTCTTCTTTCCGAAAAAAAGTAGAGAAATTTGCAGGAGTTGGGGAAGTTTAGGAGCACAACACAGAGAATGGAATTAGGTCTTTAATTAAATGTCAATGACTTCCATAAAATTCAATAAAATGCATATTGAATGTTGGGTGGAAGAAAATTCTGTAATGAAGGGGGAAACCGCATTTACCAAGGCACTCTGTCTGATGACGGCATTGCACTTCAGTAACCAGGAATGTGAATTCAGGTGTGAGTTCATGAGCTAACCACGGCCAGAAAAGGGGCCTTCATGTAATACATTTCTCTAGAAGGTCATGCTCAAAAACAGTAACAGTATTTTCAGTATGCCACTTCATAAACTATGGCCTGAGATTTAACAGCTATCCTTATCACTTTGTAAAAATATCTTAGGAGAACTTACCCTAAAATACACGTAAGGATGCAAACTAGATCTGCGGTGCCTTATCCTTAATGAGTCACTTACCTAAATTCTTCATTAGTGCTGGCTTCTTGGGAGCATGAGCTGCACAGCTGCTCAGCGCCCTTCGTGAAAGGGCCTCACCCTGGATTTAATGCTCGGCTGTTTTCCATTCTGAAATTCTTAATAATTCTTGAACAAGAGGCACAGTATTGTAATTTTTGCACTGGCTCCTGCAAATTATGCAGCTTGTCCTGTACACCATGTAGTTTTTCAGTATCTCCCAAATAGAAATCAGTGTCTGTAAACTGTCTTGAATGACGGAGAATTATTAAAAAAATAAAAATCCAGTAAGATTTACAGTACATTGAGGGTGATGCGTCATTGCTTTTTTACACTCTGGGTTAATATCAAAGAACTGTAACGACATTATTAGTATCAAAGAATTGTAATTGTATTTAAAAATTCTGCTTAAAAGGGTTTTCTCTCTCTTTTTTTTAAATTTCTTTTTTCTCCTTTCTTATCTCATCAAGTCTTTTCTTCATTTCTACATTCAATTTACTTTGCTTAAAGTGCATAAAACCCATTTCATTACATTGTGTTTTCATTAGTGTAAAATATTTGTCATACTAAAGGTATTTTATTGTTATTGAATATTGGAAAATAAAAAGACCTTGCATGTTGAAAATTAAACAGCCTAAATGTACTTTTCTTGGTAACTCCCTAATGAAATGACAGATTTTCAAGTGCATAATGTTTGAATCAATTCTATAATATTCCAGGGCTCTGTGTAGACGAGTTGTCCTTTTCTTCATAATGTTTCTCATTTGGACAACTTCTTTATGTTTCAAAACAATGATATTAGCTATTCATAGCTTTAATTAGGAAATAATTATCAAAACAATAATTATACTTAATTTCTGTTTTGATTTGACTATAGGATAGAGATCACACACTCTAACTAAACAATCCTCACAGAGTACATATTTATACTGCATCTTAAATTAACTTTAACATGCTAGATAAAGCTGAAATTTCTGTCCTTACAAATAATACCATTTACGCTCCTATGTTTATGATTGTAGTTTTAACTGTAATAATATCCTGTTTCTTAGGGTAACTGTAAAATGTGGAATCCACTCTAACCACAGGCATACTTCTCTGGCCCCATCCTGCTCTGCTCCACACGGATCACTAATCTTTTTTTTTTTTATTCCCTTCTTCCACCTCCTGCCCCCACTCTGGGGCTGACCTCTGGCTGTTCAAAGAAGCCCAGCTCCAGGGAGAGCCATTGGAGGGAGAGCCACTGTCTACAATCTTAGCTGTAGAAGGTGCAGCTCACTGGCCCATGTGGGAATGGGATCAGGCGACCTTGGGGTTAGGAGCATGGGGCTCCAATCACCTGAACCACCCGGCAGGCACGGGTCATTAACCTTAACTTTGAGCCTCACATTTCCCTAAGTGAGCCATTACAGCCAATCTTATTAACTTTTTCCACTTCTATTTATTCTCCCTGTGTATTCTTATCACTGTATTACTGGCATAAGTAGGATCTTTATCTACCATAGGTGTAGATTTCAAAACACAGAAAAAATATTAAATGCGTAGTAGTTTGCTAGGGCTGTCATAACAAAGTACCTCAGACTGGGTGTCTTAAGCAATGGATATTTAATTTCTGGGGGCTAGAAGTTCAAGATCGAGGTGACATAGGCAGGTTTGGTTTTTCTAGGGCTTCTCTCCTTGGCTTGCAGATGGCTACCGTCCTACTGTGTCCTCACATCGCCTTTGCTCTTTGCATGCATGTCTCTGATGTTTCTTCCTTTTATAAGAAAGCAGTGAAACTGGATGAAGGCTCCATCCTAACATCCTCATTTTAACTTAATCACCTTTTTAAACACTTTATCCCCATGTATGTAAAAAGGTGATTAACTTAAACACCTTTTTAAACACAGTACCCCCATATTCTGAGGTACTGGGGGTTGGGACTTCAATATATGAATTTTAAGATGACACAATTCAGCCCATTACAAAATGGAAGCTCAGAAGGTCAGCAGCTAAAAGTCTAAACACTTCAAGTGTATAAAGTTGGGCTAATGGATTTCTATGAGTCTCCAGTACATGTTAGTGCTGAAGCATAATGGTCAAACATGTTTTAAATCTTCAGCCTTGAAATTGCCCAACTGTTGAGCAATTTCAAACTGTTGTCAGAATCTTTGGGTACTATAAAATTTAAAGCAGAAGATATATTTGATCTTTGAGAATTCTTCTTAGTTATGCTGTTACTAATTTACATCAACTAGTCCCAAAGCCTGATATTCCTAGATGAGTCAATTTTATGAGTTAAAACACACCGGAGATGTGTTAAATTTTAAAGACATTATACATTTATCCTCATTTACTTTGACAAAGGTTTATTGGATGTGACACTGGGTTGTTCTCTAGTCTATATGGCCTGGCACTTTTCTAGACTCTTATCAATCAGAGAGCAGAACAAACCCCATTCACTGGGAGCAGGAAATTTACCCCATTCAAGCCTTTCAGACTGAAATGTGAAGGCTCTGGAAAGTGTTCACATTGCAGAGCACATGGCATTTATTTTGAAGTAGCCCCATTTGACATGACTCTGCTTCATCTTCCTTTTTGTCTGCCTTCCTCCCCTCTCTTCCTAATCTCACTGTGCAATACCAGCCTTCCTGATTCCTCCCTCTCTGAAAAGAAAAACACATATGATTTCACCTATAAATGTAAAATTCACACCCATTTATCAAACAGAAAAACTTAGCAATAACAATATTTTAGTTCAGTATGATTTTAGGAATTTCATGTTTTCTCTCCACCTAAACAGGTTTTCTACATATTTCTGGAGAAAGATGAGTTTTCCCTTTGAAACACTCAAGTTGCTAAACAAGAATATTTTTCCTATTTTGTATTCTCTCTCTCTCTCTCTCTCTCTCTCTCTCTCTCTCTCTCTCTCTCTCTCTCTCCATTCATTTATCTGAAAATGATTTGCCCTATCATCAACTTGTTACCATTACACAGAGTTTTTTAGATCATGTATTATTTAATCCAACCCTCTCACCCTATGGATGACAATGAAATGATGTCTGAAAAAATTAAGTGTTCTTCCAGGTAACTGGTGTCAGAGCTAGAATTAGATTTTATTTCTATTGATTCTTTACCTTTCTAGATCTTTATTGCCTATTCTATTAAATAAGGGTAACGATGAAAGCAAAGGGCTGAAGTAGACAATTTCAACTCATATCCACTTATTTAACGTCTGTCTATCCTTAAAATTTATACATAAGCGTGACTTTTTAACCTGTGGTGCTCTTTCCAAACCCCTGTAGAGCTGTATATCTTCCTTTTCAGTTCTCTAATTTTACTCTGTTACTCCAAAATATTTCTGTATTAGTTAGGGTTCCCATTGTACAGAAAACCACCAATTTTGCTTCATATAAGCAGAAAAAAATTAATTGAAATTGCATTATGGAGATGACATAAGTGATAAGGAATAACCCAGAACGCTGGATATTGTGTTATAAGAATGACTTATGTAGGACACAGTGATTGGCTCTATTGTCAGCACACACTTGCTCTCACAGGATATCCCCCTCAATGCCACTGGACACAATGCCACTGTGACCACAGTGAAAAAATTCTAATTGACTAAGTCTCTATACTGCTTTCTCAAGACTCAGATTCCTGGGTGCGATTGGGTGATATACACAAGATCTAAGTTGTGATGTCCAAGACTGTAGCTGTCTAAAGGTATATAGCTACCAAGCATTTGAAATGTGGCTAGTCCAATTTGAAATGGGCTGAAGTACAAAATACATACCAGGTTTCAAAGATTTAGCCCCTCTCCCAAAATATCTCATTAATAATTTTTATGTGGATACCTATTAAAATGATATTTTAAATACATAGGGTTCATATTTTAATATTATGTTATTTATTGCTGTTAGAAAATCATACCAAGATTTCTTTTACCTTTTGTTTTTTAAAATATGACTTCCAGAAAATTTAAAACTACATATGTGGCTCACATTTATGGCTCAATTTTTATTTCTATCAGATAGTGCTGTTCTGGAGTCCTCACGTTTAGAGGAAATAATATCAACCCTCTGGGGGTGGATTTTACCAAATGGGAAGACGAGTCACATCCATCACAATCACTTCAGCCAGTTTGTCTCATGTTCTCATTATTTCTTTCTTTCTCCCTGGAGCATGACGAAATCTCAGCATGTAGATTTTCTCATTTATACGAATCCTTCAGTATAAATTCTTTCATTGGAACCCAACAGATACTCATTAAATATGTGCTGAAATTGCTAGCTCTATATCTGTGATTTTATAGAATTACCTAAATTATGTTTTGGAAACCATAATTGTACTGATGTTAATTTAAATATTACACTAAGATAATCACTTAGAATTTGAGATGAAACTTTCCTGAGAAGTATGTACTATCATTATTTCTACTTCTATAGTAGAAGGTTAAGGAAAGAATGCCTGGTTTGCACTTGGCAGTTTCACTTATAATATCATTTAATATGCTTGCCAGTCTTGTCATATCCATTTTACAGGTCAGCTAAAGAGATAATGAGAAGTTCACTAACTTCCTTAAAGTTACGTAAACCCTCAATTGGCAAGAGTGAGATTTGAACCCGGTTTTGTCAGAATCCCTAGTTTAGGTCTTTTCCACTAAAGTATGTGTCCATAAGGATGGAATTTAAATCTCTGATGTTCATGTTTTACATTTTTTATGATTTAAACAAGTTACTCTTGAAAGAAATTTCCGTGGTCATATCAAAGGCTACACGAATATCTTGTAAATTGTTTGCTAAGTAACACTTTTTAGTAAATTAAATATTCATAGCCAGAAAATGCTATGTCTTCAGTTTTCTTATAAATAGGCTTTCAATTAGGGACAAAAGACGTAGGAAAATATAATTTGAGTATTATTGAGCCTTAATGCCTGAATATATCTTAAGATCTCTTGAAATTCTCAAACACAGCTGGGCGATGTATCTTGGCATCATTTATTTTTTTAAAGCCACCGACACCTGGTTGTATTTTCAATGTATTGGGTTTTTTGGATTTACTTTTTCATGAAAAGCACTTAGGCCTAGTCAAAATTCATTCTACTCTAAATGAAGGAATCCCTAAGGTTCACAAGGAATAGGTATCATAGCAATGGTTTGTGCTATGATTAAAGCAAATTATTTTTATATGACATCTATTTAAACAATATAATATCCATTTTGAGTTCTGGAAGTAATTTTTAGTGAACTTTTTGCCATTTCCATTAATGATGAAGTAATGGAGGACACTGATGGAGACTCAAAAATGTCTAGATTCAAATTTCTCATTAATATGGCATTTTAAAGACAAATAGTGCTATACCTGTTTCTGGTGAGGGGGGTTTCTTACTGTGGATTTGAGAAAACCTTTCTGTGCTTGTTACACATTAGCACAGTCTTTTGCTCTTATAAAAGAAATTTTTTTAAAAAAACAGACATTGCATAATAAAAATCAGCATTTCCAAAAGTGTATCCCTTGATTTGTTAACAGTTTTTTTTTTTAATGTTTTTTTTTTTTTTTAACCCCAAAACCAAAAAAACAAAAACCTAAGTAGCCTATTATGGCTTGCATCCTTTGTTTGCAAGTGACAAAACTCCAACTCAAACTGTTATAACCAGGAAGGGGAGACATCAACCAGGCTTAAGTCCCTCAGCTCACTCGCCTTTTCTATCTCTCTGGCCTTTGTTTCTCTCTGTGCATTGTCTCAGGACAGCTTGCCCAAAATGGCTGTTGTGAGCTCCAAATTGATATTCTAGGTGCTTGTAACCAGCAAAGATAAAGGGCTCTGCCTCACCAACTCAAGACAGAAGATGCTATTGAAGGATTTGATTGACCCAGCTTGGGTCAGAGGCCCATTCCAAAAATCGATCCTTGTGCCATGGATTCTGAATACTTATGCTATGCCTGGGGGAGAGATCTGTAACGAGAAATAATGTCTAGGACAAAACTAAAACCGGAGTCACAACATCTGAGCAGATTTTTGTACTATAGGCCATTTTAGAGTCTTTATTAGGGTAATATGATTTATGAATCTGTAGAAAAGAAGGATATTTTTCAACATTTTTCAAATATATTCAAATATGGAATTGTCTTTGTCATGGACACCATATGAAATTCATGTGTTATATGGCTGCAGATTTACTCACACAACAACTAGCTTCTTCAGTTTTTGTTATCAATCTAACAGTCTTCATGAGCTCCTACACTGCTAAGTGGATGGACTAAGGCAGGGGTGTCCAAACTTCTTTCAATGTTTTTCACCAAGGGCCATATGAGGTAAAATATACAAACAGCCGGGACACTCACTCGAGGTGAAGTACATGTTTCCTCACCTGGTTTATTTAAGTAAACTAAATATATTTTTGGAATTTGTTGCGGGCCAATTAACAATGGATCATGGCCACAGTTGGCCCGCGGGCCACAGTTTGGACACCCCTGGTCTAACGTATGTGTTTACAGAGTGAGTGAGTATGTGGGTGTGGGTAACATTAATAGCCAATCAAAAATATCTCAGAGCATTCAAGTTTAAATAGTCTTTTTTGATAAGCTTGTCTCTCTAAGTGCAGGCTCAATTCATCAAATTATCTCCCCTATCTTCTCAAATTGGTATCTGGCTATATTGGTAAGAAGGGGCTTGCTTATGTCACCTCCTGGCAATTAGGTCTTTCTCTTTCGTTTGGAATCTTGCCAGCCTCTGCTATGGGATTCCTTCTATTGGGGTTTGCTGAAATGTGGCTGGTGACCTTAGAGTTATTATTTGGTTGAAAGGTGGATGTTTGGCCTCCTTTTGCTAATTGGCTCTACCTCAGCTCATGTTACACACTCATTTATATTGAAATGTCTTGCTTTAGTTCCTGGCCAAGGCTGTCTATTTCACAATAAGGGATCACCTTTCCCTTCACCATGGTTATTCTGTAAAATTCAAAAAAGTCATTGGTTCTTTACTCAGCCACATTTCACTTATTCTCCACGGTATCCCCCTTGGGACATACGGGACATTCTGGAGCCTTTTCATAGTAGATCAGAGTTGAAGGTGATTAAGGAGTGTAAAGGCATAACTTCTCTTTGCTTAACTAGACTTATTGCTATTGTCTATCCTGAGGCTTCATCCCATGGTGGCACATCAGGGAAGCTTTTGACTTTTCCCTCAAACTATTGAACAAAAAAAGCCTCCAGCCTATCCTCACTCCCCAGCTAAATGAATGCCTTCACACATACATCCCTTGTCTACCTTCCCCTATTTGAATGGCTCCCCCTTTTCTCACTCCATCAGCCAAAAAGAACTTCCTTATTGGTATTTTTAATGTGTAAAATCAGTTTAGAATTTTAGGAATCCCTTTTCTCCTGTGACAAAACTTTATTCTCTGTATTGTTGTTTAGAGATTGATTTGGGAAAAAAATAAGGAAGTCTGTGATTCAAACCTGAATAAGGACCACTCATTTCTACGCAGAATATACTCTCACCCTGAGGGCACTAATGACATTGACGCAGTACGGTGGAGGACACAGAGCACAGATTTATAGGCACATATGAAAATATCTCAAAAGAATTTTATCATCACTGTAAATTTCTCTTAGCACACGCTTTGGGGTATGCTGACCTAATTCAAACTATTAATTAACTAATGAAGAAAGACAGCCCAAGAGATGTGTTTTGATTCTGCAGTGTCAAACAAATCTTTAGAGTCAGGGCTAGAACCCAAATCTCCCATTGACAAATCACCTTGGCCCCACTTAACCTTTTAAATTTATCTTTTGGATATAGTCCTTCATGAAATTTTGAATTAGCTGCACCACACGGATACTAACATCCTTGACCTTTCATAAAATTCAAACTGGGAAAAAATATGGAGAGAACACAAAAGCTGAGAAGTATCTTTTACTAGATAATAATAACTAATAATTTTAAAGTACTTGGTGCTGTTTTGTGCTCTACTGACATTAATTCAATCATTTCTCACAATAATCCAATAAAATAAGAACTATTATTATCCCACTTTACAGATAAAGAAACTGAGGCACAGAGATTGAATAACTTGCCTTCTGTTAGATAGCATGTAAATGGTAAAGCTAGGAGTTGAACCTAGGCAGTCCCACTCTAGAATCCATGCTATGCCCACTACACATATTGTCTCTTATAAACCATGGAAGGAGCCATCTCACACTTCCTCTGACTGAGTTTTTCATTCCTCAAGGTCTTTCTGATACAAGAGAAGGTTAAAAAAAAATGGGTATAATTAATTCCCTTGTTCAATTTTGGAAGTGTTTCTAACGGCTCAGTAGGGAACCAGAGAGTTCTAGGTTTACTATCATAGGGATTTCCTTTTATTCCATGCCCCATGATTCAAACCACTCAATAAAACTGGGTTTGGGAAGTAGGAGATAATATCGAAGAGGAAGCTCAAATGCTAAAAATAAATTCTCTCTCGATATTAGTTTGTGATACTGCCTTGGAACATCCAATATCATGGTGCTAGAAAAACTTTTCATTCCTTTCTCCTCCCTCCCACCTTTGTCCCCGAGATTTCTCAATCCCAGTATTTCTACATGGGTATGTGCAATGTCATCCAAGAAATGGAGGTAGTTGAGATGCTTCATGTGAGTATTAGTTAATACCGTGTTTCCCCGAAAATAAGACCGGGTCTTATACCATATTTCCCCCCAAAATAAGACCAGTTCTTATATTAATTTTTGCTCCAAAAAAATGCATTATGGCTCATTTCCAGGGAATGTGTCATGCGGTGGACCCTGCTCGCTGCACCATTTGTCGTGCAGGGTCTCAGCTCCCACTCCCCGCCCAAGAACGCAGGACACGGTAAGGCCAAAAAGGAACACCCATGGAGCCATAAGTAGGGGAGTCAAACCAATATATTCTCGCTGGCGGCTGGGCTGGAGACACAGGAAGCAGGATCTACGTAATCAGCCTAACAGCAGTCCGCGCTTGCTAGCCACCATCTTCTTGCTAGCCCCCATTCCTTTCCTGCTAGCGTAGCCACAGCCGTTATATTAGTGGCCAATGGCCTACGGGTTACAGCTGACGGCCAACTAGCCACAGCTGCTGGCATCTGATCACAGTTGATGGCCATTTACTACCCGAGCCAGCACCTTTCTATGTGAGGCCGAGAGCCTGGAAACTGTTTTTTGGGGTTTTGTCCCCACAGAATGTCTTATTTTTTTCATGTACAACAATCTACATTTATTCAAATACAGGCATGTCATCTTCTTCTGGAACATCGTCATAATGTACTAAATGCATCCATCTGGCTGACGATCTTAACTGGGGCTTATTTTTGGTGTAGGTCTTATTTTCAGGACACATGGTGGCTTGTTAACTGCTCCTGACAACAATCTCCAAGAAAGCTCCTACTTGCAAACTTTCCGAATGCTGGATGTCAATTGTGGTCAGGTGGTAAGGCTTAGGAGAGCAAGTCAATTATGTGTCCTCAACATTTGGGGGTAAGTATAATCAGTCACTCTCCAAGGCTTGAGTTCATCACCTGAGATGCCAAAAATGAATCTCAGCTTTGTCCCAGATATCTAATCCTTTTGTTTTTTTCAACTGTCTATTTTAAAAGAGGCTGCCACTAATGAAGGTAGGTACCATTTCATAACAAATTATGAAATGTCATATGAGAAAAACTGGTGTGGTAGTATAAAGAGCACTGACCTTGGATTTGGGCAGACTTTTGTTAAAGTGAGCGTTCATTATTTTCAATTTTATTGCGATATAATTGACATATATGTATTAGTTTAAAATGTACAATGTAATTATTTGATATATTATGTTATCTAATGATTACCACAATACGTTTAGTTAATATCCATCACCTCACAGTTGCATTTTTTTTGGTGATGAGAACTTTTAAGAACTACTGTAAATAACCCCAAATGCCTAAAATAGCCCTCTTCTGCCTCCTCCTGCTCTCAAATCTCCCTCCTTCCCTCCCTCCCTCCCTCCCTCCCTCTCTCTCTCTCTCTCTCTCTCTCTCTCTCTCTCTCTCTTTCTCTCTCTCTCTCTCTCTCTCTTTTTTTTCTTTTTCTTTCTTCTGTAAAGAAAACCATTTTCTGCATAAGCATCCAAGAGTTACCACAGCCAGCCTTTTAGACATGTTTCCAAGAGAAAGCATTCTTTAGAAACTCCTTTCTAGCTACTAGCTCATAAACACTTACTAATCTTAAGAATATAAAGTATAAAGGAAACATCTATCTAATTGTGTTGTGGTGAAACAATATATAATATTTTCATAAAACCCTTCGAGATGATGAAAAAATAATTATTCCACCACCCTAAACTAAACAATTTTTATAAATGTTGTGTTTATTCCTACCATATAAATATACTATTTAATACATAGTTTATATAAATATTTTTATATTGATTTTAAATTAGCTTTTTGTAACTATTTCTCTGTATTGCTACAAAGTTTTGTTATTATCATTTTTAGTGGCTGCTCATTATCTCCTTCAGTTTGTACCAAAATATATTTAAGTGATGCCATTTTATTAGATATTAAAGTGAGTTCTGTTGGTTTATTATAACAAAAATATATACTGAACACTTTTACATGTAACTATTATTTTCATAAGACAAATTTTCAAAATTTAGTTATTAGATCTAAAACATTTTTATGATTCTTTATATATATTACTAGATTATCCTTCAGAAGTGTTTAAGTAATTTTCTGCCACAATATATAATTTGCACTTTTTATGCCAGCTTTATTACACTTCAGTAGTAATTAAATTATATTTTACTAATTTAAAAGTATTACTATATAACTAAATAAATATTGATACTGATATCACCAATCTAGAAAATTTTGAACACTCTTAATTATTCTTTGAACACTACTAAAGTCTAGTACTGTTTTATATGTGAGAAATTTAAAGATAGACTCTCCCAGATAAGAATCAGATAACAATTCACAGAGCAGTAAATATTTGAAGTCATAGAAGGATAAGAAATATTTTTCTGGGTGGGGAAGTACCTATCAACTTAGGTAAGTCCTCTAAGAATTCTCATCTTAAACAAACTATACATTGAAAATATTATATAAACATAGGAGGAGAAGAATGTGGTAAATGTTCAGAAACAGAAAAGTAAAGGTATGTTTGTTGTATAAAGAATGTCTCCAAATCAATGAGTGTATGTTGTGGTGAAGCAGATAGTTATATAGGAAGGGCACCTTGGGACTAGATTGAAGATGGCATTAAATGTTACAAGTTTAGAATTTATTTGATGGTCACTGTAGAACTACTTTGGGGTCAATTATCTAGCTGTATTTAATTGAGGAATGAAATATCTAGAAGTTTTTCTTATTCTGCATTTTTGAATTAGCAACAGCACTACAAATCAGTGTGTAACTGTGGGACAAACACTTAGAGCACCCCCCAAATGAACAAAAATATCTTTTAGAGTTCCCTTTTGTCGTGAGTGCCTGAAAGGGCAGTCGCCACATTTCAGTCTCTTCCTGAAAGTCAAGGAACATTATCCCCTCAGCAGGGCTTTCTGTCCCTGCGTGGTACTAGTGACGTGAGAAGGGAACAAAGTCCCGACACACAGGTTCAGATAGAGTAACACAGCTTTATTTGGGAACCAATGTCCCTCCAGAGGCCAATGCTCTGGTAAACACAGAGGGTTATACAGAATGGAATAGAATTTAATAACGAACCAAGTCCCAGAGTCAATGGAGGTGGAGAAGGTCCTTGATCTGCAAAAGATGACTGGGCCCACGACAAGTCTGAGGCAAGCTGGTCTTGCCAGGAAGAACTTCAGAGAGTCCCGGAGTATCGTGGCTTGCACCTCGCAGAGGGTCCTAGCCAGAGTGCCCAGTCGGACTACTCATGGCATTGCTCTGGAGTTCTGCCTTTATCCTCTTTTCCTTGGACTTGTTTACTTCCTAGGTGATAACCAGAAGTTGTTTTGGTAAACGTGTTTATCGCTTAACTTTGTTATGCTCAGTGTCACACAAAAAAACATGTTTTTCACTTCTCTGTTATCAGTCTCACTCACGTGCAGCCATATTCCTCTTATGTCCTTACTAGTAAACAACTTGTTTTGCAAACTCAATCGAATATATATATTTTATATGCTTTATACACCTTTCATTGTGAGGTAGTGCTGGAAAGATGAGTTGAGGTTGGATGTTGGTTAAAGTACTTTTCTTAAGTTTAGGAGAGACATACTCACAGGGCACTGACTTTTCACAGTACTAAATATCTACTTCAAAATCTCTCTCTCTCTAAATTTGTACACTACAATTAGGGTTTAGATTATGGTGTAAATTATCATCATCTATTACATGGACAACTTCAGTTGCCTCTTACCTGGTCTTCTTTCTCCAAATTTTTATTCCTTACAGTATTATTTCCCACAAACCAGCCTAAGTTACTTTTCAATTATTTTTTCATAGTTCATAGATGCTTTAATGACTCTATCACTGAATTCCAGTAATCTACTACACATTAAGAATGTTATGAACCTTGGGATCCAGTGGAGGAACAGAACTTGTGGGGTGTCGGAGACATACGGGGAGCAGACTGGTGAGGTATGTGGCTTAAGAGTGGCTGGAGGACAGTCCCCATTTTCCCTGAGGTCCTTTTCCTGTCTTACATTTTTAGTTGGACAATTTCACCCCGCCCTGCCTCTGCTGAAGCTCTCTAATGTCTTGGCACATAAATTAGAAGAAACTGAAAAATTGTTGACTTGGTTTAACGTGATTCAGCCTCTGCCATTTTCTCTGATGTCATTTCATACCATCCTACCCATCACTCTACTTCAGCAACTCTGGCTTTTTATTTGTTCTTTGTACCACACTTGCTCTCACCTCAGGTCCTTGGTATTGCTGTGCCTTCTGTCTTGAATGCTCTTTAAGAAGGTCTTCCCATGGCCAGCTTTTCCTGTCTGTCATTCCTCAGCCTACATACCATCTTTTCAGGGGTATTTCCTGAATATAACTGAAAATTAACACCACCTCCTACCCTTCCAAAGTATTGGTTTTCTTTCTTTTGTCTTACCCTGTTTATTTATTTATTTATTTATTTATTTATTTATTTATTTATTTATTTATTTTATTTATTTATTTTTCAAAGAGAGACTGGTGGCAGTTGAACCTAAAAAAAAAAAAAATTACCATTTCAGATTAACTAAATTTTTTAGTATGAGCTAAAAGCATGGACTCTGGAACCAGGCAGCCTGGTTTTGCCACTTTTTAGTTATTATGCCAAGTTATTTAACCTCCCCATGATGCATTTTCCTTTTCTGTTATGTTTGTAATAATAGTAATTAACTTCTAGTGTCGCTGTGAAGATAATACATTCTTAGGATAATGCCTGGGACATATAAGCACCCAATAAATGTTGATAGGCATTATTATTACTTTTTGTTATCTATTTACACTCTCTAGAATATAAAATCGATGGCACTTACTTTATGTGCTTTGGTCTCTGCTGTGTTCCCAGCACCTAGAAGAGGGACTGGTACATAATAGATGTGTAATGGGTGCTTCACAAATATTTGTTGAATGAATACAAGAAATGAACACATGTTGTTTAATATCTTAGAGATCAGGATAACTGTCTACCGACTTCTGAGATAATTGACTGAATTACTTGTGATGTCAGGTTCTTTGATATATATTCCAACTGATGATTTACTCTGCGTTGATTGAAAATGGACCTTTTGACTGTAACCAAGATTAAGCTTTCAGTTTGACCTATAATGTGGTTTTAGCACTGGATTCCTTGATTCCTGGAGTTTGAGTATTGGCTCCACTGCATATAAGTTGAATATTGTCAAGTCATTAAACCTTAATTTTTCCTATGTAAAATGATGATAAAAATTTCTACATAAAATTTATTGAGAAGACTGTCCTCATCACAGTGATTGATGCTTCTCTATGGAGGATTGAGGAAATTGTTTCAGATGGAAAAAATATTCTGTTTTTAAAAATTTACTGTGAAAGGGATACCAGAACTTCCTTAAATTACCCAATCTAGTGCTTAATCATCCTCTCAGGAAATTCTGTCTTTTTCCTGCAGGTGGTTTTGGCACATTCTTTATCAAGAAAGTATTTGTTTACTAGACCACCCTCCCTGTATATGCTCTGAGAAACCCCAAAAGACGATTTTTGTAAATTCAGAGAGATCATGGATTTTTAAGATACAGAACCTTTCTCTAAGAGTGGGGAGACCACATTCCCCTTAGGAACCATTCATCTCTCTCCACTCTTATGTCTAATACTTCTTATATGGAACCTAAATACCCCTAATATAATTTAAGCCAATTTTCTGAGATGGATCTCATTAAGGATGGAGAGCAGCTGGCCACCATGTTCTATATAATAAATCTTCTTATGTTTTAAGATAGTTTTAACATTTTCATTCTTTTTCTAAGCATGCTCCAACTTTGTCATTGTTTCTTCCCCTGCCCATACCACCTTATGCCACCCCATGTGGGCCTGTTTTCTCTACCTACTAATTTAGATATTTTTACTCCTCAAACATTGTCAATCATATCATTAAGTAAATACAATTTTTGAGATTCTTATCCCTATTGCCCACAGAATATAATTACAATTTAAAGGATGGCTTTAACAAAAATATTTTCTTTAGAGTTACACTCCATAAAATATTTCTTGCTGATTTTAGGGTCATTCTACACTAATACAAATTTCAGAGAGTATGAATGTTGTATTGAAATAGTCTTTCTTGCCTATAAATAGAAAGCACAATAAAGTTTAATGTTGACAACAGCATTTTTTTACTTTATGTTTATATTACTCCCATGTAGTGACTACTTTCTCATTTCTCATATGATCTGAAGATCTTACTCCACTGCTTAAAATAATTAAAATACTAAGCAATTAATATGCAGTTTTGCTTTGGAAAGAAAAAACAATTGATATGTTTAACAACTTTACACCATATTAGGGAGTTATTTTATCATATAGACATTACCTTAGTTATTTCAGATTAAGGTTCAATTAGTACACCAACATTTTGAGGACCTCTAATATGCTGGATGATGTAGTAGGCTCTTCTATAATACCTACATGTCCTTAATTAAATTCTCTAACATATTAAGAAGTAAACAGTCTTCTCCTTCTTTTATATAAAAAAACAACTGACATTAAACAGTATAAATTGCTTAAGCACTTAAGGACAAACAGTTATTAAAGAATAAAATGAAAAAGGAAAGGTTTTGTTAAAGTTCTATTGTTAATTGCTGACATTGGGAGATGAATGACCACAACAATGGGTGATAAGAGAACAAAAATAATTACTTTGTAGTCATCAGCAACTGCTTAGTATTAAAAACATTTTTAGTTTCTATTGTTGTTATTGCCATTTGAACCACTGGTAATAAAGCAGTCATTTATGAGTCATTCTTAGGTGTTAAATAAGTTAGTTAGATACATTATCCCCATCTCTTCTGAAGTCAGTGGGGACAAGACTGTTTCAAATGACAGAATAGGAAGAGAAACACTATAAAGAAGCTCTTGTAACAGGTGGTAACTTTTCCAGTTATTTCTGTACAACAAACCACTATCAACTTAGTGGCATTTATTATGCACACGGATACTGTAGGACAGGAATTTGGAATGGGCAGTGCAGGGATGGTTTGTCTCCCTTCAGTGATGTCTTAGACTTTGGGCTGGGATGGGGGTGAGTTGTTGCCTGGAGGCTGGAATAATCTGAAGGCTTGTTCACTCACAAGCCTGGTGGGTGACTCTGGCTGTCAACTTAGACTTCACATCGGGGCTATTGTCTTGAATATATAAATGTTGTCAGGGTTTCCTTGAAGCCTTTGGGGCACAGAATAGTCAAATTTCTTACACAATGGTGTAGGGCTCTGAAGGTGAAGGTCCCAACCAACAGGCAGAATTTGAATGGCCTTTTATAACCTAGACACTCAGTGTCACTTTCAGGTTTTCCTGGTTAAAAGTAAGTCACAAACCCATCTAAATTTAAGAAAGAAATAAGACTACACAATTAGATGGGAGACTGTCACATATTTTTTAAAAAAGTACATTCAGTGGGAACGTTATTGTAGCCATCTTTGGAAAATAAAATCCACCACAAATATTTTTTGCAGACTAGATAACTTGTACCAGCCCTTCCACTAAGGACAACTAGAAAAGGTAGACTGTCTGAAAGCTGAAGTCCTAACAAGAAAGTGAGGAGTCGTAAGTAAGACAGCTTGAACAAAATGAATCAGAGAAATATCATACATAAGAAATAGACACACAAGACCTGTAGATATTGTGGAAATTATTACATGAGTTAGAATAACTCTATATTAACTGTAGAACAAGATAAATGAGAAGATTGAGGATTTTACCAAAAAATGAGAGTTATATTTCATTATAAAAATGGAAATTATAGAAATTAAAAATACAAAGATCAAAATTAGCAACTCAGTGGATGGCTTAACAGCAGAATAAAAACAGTTGAAAAGAGAATTTATGAACTGGTTGGAAATAGATCAGGAAAAAATTATTCAAAACAAAGTTTAGTGAGACAGGATTGTTAAAAACAAAAACTACAGGAAAACATCTATCAGTCATGTAATTAGAGTCACTAAAGATGAGAAAAATAAAAATGAAACTGATGGCAGAAACTTTTGCAAAACTGATGAAAACCATCCACCCACAGATTAGATATGTAAAGATCACCAAAATAAATAAATAAATAATAAATAAATAAATAAATAAATAACCATACTCGTGCAAATATGCCCAATTGAGTTTCACAGATGCAAAAGCTATTAATTGGAGGAAGGGTGGCCTTTTAAACAAATGATGCTGGATCAACTAGACCTCTATAGGCCAAAAAAGAACATCAATGTAAAATTTACATCTTATGGGATGGCCCGGTGGCTCAGGTGGTTGGAGCTTTGTGCTCCTAACACCGAAGGCTGCCAGTACGATTCCCACATGGGCCAGTGGGCTCTCAACCACAAGGTTGCCCGAATGACTCCCGCAAGGGATGGTGCACCAGCTGCAACTAACAAGGGCAACGGGACCTGGAGCTGAATGGTGCCCTCCATATCTAAGATTGAAAGGACAACAAATTGACTTGGAAAAAGTCCTGGAAGTACACACTGTTCCCAATAAAGTCCTGTTCCCCTTCCCCAATTAAAAAAAAATCTTTAAAATTTACGTCTTACACAAAAATAAACTGAAAATGGATCACAGACATAAATGTAAAAATATAAAATTGCAAAGCTTTTAGGAAAAAAAAAAAACTGAGGACAATCTTTGGGATCCAAGAATAGGCAAAAGAGTTCTTAGATTTGACACTAAAAGTACAATTGATGAAAGAAAATTTAATAAATTGGACCTCATCAAAATTAAGAACTTTTACTTTGCAAAAGCCCCTGTTAAGAACTGAAAGACAAGTTACAGACTGGAAGAAAATATTTGAGAACCATTTATCTGACAAAGGACTATTATCTAGAATACATAAAAAAACTCAAATGCCACAGGAAAACACCAAATAACCCAATTAGGAAATGAGCAAGAGATATGAACAGACATTTTTCTAAAAAAAGAATGAAGTGGCTAACAGGACACATGAAAAGTTATTCAACTTTATTAACCGTTAGGGAAATGCAAATTAAAACTGCAATGAGATATCATTATACACTTACCAATATAAAAAAAAAAATAGTGACACCCCAGATGCTGATGTGGATGTGGAGAAACTGTATCACTTATACATTGCTGGTAGGAATATAAAATGGTATAATCACCCTGGAAAATAATTTGGCAGTTTCTTAAAAAAATAAATATGAAGTTATCACATGACTCAGCAATTAAATCTTCGGCATTTATCCCAGAGAAATAAAAACTTACACTCATATGAAAATCTACACAAAAATGTTCATAGCAGCTTTATTTGTAAAGCCCAAATTAGAAACTATCAGTAAGTGAATATATACATGCATACTATAGAATACTATCCAGCAATAAAACTGGATAAAAAATTGATATACACAATAACTTGGATGAATATCCAGGAAATCATTTTGAGTGAAAAAGCCAATGCCCAAAAGTTACATACTGTAAGATTCCATCTATGTAACATTCCTAAAGTGACAACATTACAGAAATAGATAACAAATTAGTGATTGCCATGGATGAGGCACTAGAGGTGGAGAGGAGGGAGTAGAAAGGTACAAAAAGGTAATGTAAGAGACTTACGGTCATGGAACTGTCCTGTATTTTGACAGTGGTGGTGGTCACATAAGATAAAATCGCACAAAACTAAATACACATTTCCACATTCACAAATTAGTGCATAAAATATTGGTGAAATATGAATGAAGATGGATTGTATCAGTGTCAATTTCTTGGTTGTGATATTGTTTCATAGTTATATAAAATGTCACCATTGGGGGAAACTGAGACAAAGGTATATAAAATCTCTTGATATTTCTGATAACTACAGGTAAGTCTCAATTATCTCAAAATAAAAAAAAAGACAAACAAATAAAACCACACAGACACATTACAATATAACTGATTTAACAAATGTAAAAGATAAAAATCTTAAAAGAAGTCTCAAGAAAAAGAAAGATTACTTTCACAAGAGCAAAACTTACATTGGCAGCATCTCAATAAAACAAGGGAAGCCCTATGACATTAGATTGATCTCTTTAAATAGCCAACGAAAAATAACTGCTAATTTAGAATTCTATACCCAGCAAAATTATTTCTAAAAATTGAAGAAAGACAGTACCAGAGAAACAGAAACAGAGAATTTATCACGGGGGGCACAGCAGTAAAGCCTTTTCTTTAGCAAGAAGGGAATTTATCCCAAATTGAAGGTCAGAAATGCAGGAAGAAATGAAGAGTAATAAACATGGTCAAACACGTCATTAAATCTAAGTGATTATTGATAGTAAATGTTTGGAACAAGTTTAAAATATATCTAAAACCAAAACAAAGACAAGGGATAATTCAGAGTGGGATAAATGGAATTGTCTGAGAGTAAGGTGAAAGTACCAATTATTTATGTATAGCCAAAAATGAGTTTTACACTTCAAATTATTATAAAAGTATTTAAAAACAAAGAAGAACATGAGACATATTTGATGTGACTGGCAAAGCCTAAAATATTTACCATGTGAAACTTTATAGAAAATGTTTACTGAAAAATTTACTATGTGAAACTTTATAGAAACTTTATAGAAGTTTACTGACCTTTTCCTACAGCGACAATTAGAAAAAGAATTTTTAAGCTAATAGAATAAAAAATATGATAATAGAAAAGAATCTTCCCAAAGGAAGACAGAGAACACAAAACAAAGAGAACGTACTGAGTAAAATGGGAGAGGTAAACAAATATAACTGAGATAGTGCTATAATTAAAAGAGGCTGTCATTTATACTAGATAAAATTAAAAACCTAATCATGTAGTACTTAATAGCAATTCATTTTAAATATAAAATTCAAAGGTTGAAAACTAAATGTATAATATGCAAATGCTAACTACAAAAAAAGTGTAGCCATATTAATACAGGACTTTAATACAAAAGCATTAACAGATTGCAAGGGACACTTCATAATAATGAAATCTTCAATTTTCCAGGAAGATATAAAAATTCTAAATATGTGTAGTTCTCTCTCTCTCTCTCTCTCATCTCTTCCTCAGAAATTCACAGAGTGGGAGGTTTTATTTTATACCTATTGGAGCAGACTCTGTTGGCATATCATCCCATACAGTGCATCTACTTCTATACTCTGAAGCCTGCTTACTGGTAACATGTGCCATTGCTTGACTGAGGACATTTCTCAAGCTGCAGGAGCTTTACAAACCATCTTGAAGGAAAGCCACAAGTGCCAGAAAGTTAATGGCAATGGAATAAAGTCCTCAACTAATGATGAATTAGAATATATGGTGGATAAATACCTCAGATTCTTTACTCTTGGTTGAGGTAAGTGTGAGGTGCATTCTAAATTGTCTCTCAGAGTTCACAGTTGCTCATACTGATAATTTCCTTAATAATGTATTCTCTATTAGCTTTTCTCCCTGTCTCAATTCCTTACCCTTCAGCCAGATTCCTGGGAATTCCCTCCAAATAAATTCTTGCCCTTGAATCTTTGTTTTGAGGTCTGTTTCTGGGGGAACCAAACTGAGATAATTAGTAAAGGAGATAAAATGACCAAATCTTCTTTATGGAAGCCTGGAATTTGGATCACATCTTAACCATATGACTGCATGTATCCATCGCTGCTGGTGAGTGGGGTAAGGATAATCTGATCTATTGCAGCATAATAATTACTAAAACACATATCTTTAGTAAATTGAGATGGCGTGTAGGTGACAAGAAACACACTGGCATATGAACTATCTCTAGGATTTGACTGATATGGAACAATAGTAATTTTAAGGATTGTGGCATTGTTATTGTTAACTGACAGTGAAGCACTGAAGGAATAAAAAGATAGGCTTAGGACAATCAACTCAGGATACAGTGTAATATCATAGGTCTTTACGAGCATTTAGAGAGAGCCTCATATCCTGCCAGTAGAGAGTAGACTGTACAGACAGGAATGCTCAAAGCCTGATTCTGAGGGTTATGAGGATATACAAAGAGCTGAATTCACAGTCTCAATAAGACTTTCTTTTTTCTTTTTAAAACAGGTTTTTGGTTTATATACCACATATCAGTGAAATCATAGGGTTCTCTGCTTTTTCTGTCTGACTTATTTTGCTTAGCATTATACTCTCAAGATCCATCCATGTTGTCACAAATGTTCCTATATCATCTTTTCTTACCGCCAAATAGTATTCCATTGTGTGTATATACCACAACTTCTTTATCCATTCATCTATCGAAGGACATTTTGGTTGTTTCCATGTCTTGACCACCATAAACAAAGCTGCAATGAACATTGGAGCACACATGTTTTTATGTATAAATGTTCTCAAATTTTTTGCGTAGATACCCAGGAGAGGCATTGCTGGGTCATATGGTAATTCTATTCGTAATTTATTGAGGTGTGGTGGTCCACATCATACCCTGTTTAATTTGCCAGTCTAGATATTGCAAAAAATGAAGATAGGTAATGATGGATGATGATAGATTATTATACATTTAACTAAGTAGTACCTTTAATCACAATGCTGGGTATTATATCTCTACTAGAACAGATTAGAATAGCTTTCTGCACTTGGTATGTGGCTATTTTATCTTTTAAATGTCTTCTTTAATTTCCTCATCGATGTCTTATAGTTTTCACTGTATAGATCACACAAATCCTTGGTTAAATTTATTCCTAAGTATTTCATTCTTTTCGATGCTATTGTACATGGATTGTTTTCTTAATTCCTCTTTATGATAGATTGCTGTTGGTATATAGAAACACAATATACTTTTGTATATTGATTTTGTATCCTGCATCTTTACTGAAATCATTTATTATTAGTTCTAATAAATTAGTTTTTTGGTGGAGTCTTTAGGGTTTTCTATTGATAATACCATGTCATCTGCAAATAGAGATTTTTACTTCTTCCTTTCCTCTATGGATACTTTTTATTTCTTTTTATTGTATAATTGCTCTAGCTTTGACTTTCAGTATATGTTCAATAAAAGTAAAGAGATTGATCACCCTTATCCTGTTCTGTTCTTAGAGATAAAGCTTTCAACATTTCACCATTGAGTCTGATGTTTGCTGCAGGCTTGTCATATGTGCCTTTATTGTGTCGTGGTATGTTCTCTGTATACCAAATTTGTTCAGAGTTTTTATCATAAAAGAGTACTGAATTTTGTCTAATGCTTTTTCTGTATTTATTGAGATGATCACATATTTTTTTATCCTTCATTTTGTTAGAGTGGTATAGCACATTTATTAATTTGTAGATGTTGAACCATCCTTTCATACCTAGAATAAATCCCACTCGATCACCGTGCATGATCCTTTCAATGCACTGTTGAATTCAGGTTGATAATATTTTGTTGAGGCTTTTCATATTTATGTTCATCAGGAATACTACTCTGTAATTTTCTTTCCTTGTAATGTCCTTCTCTGGCTTTGGTATCAGGGTAATGCTGGTCTTGTAAAATTAATTTGGATGTGTTCCCTCCTTTCATATTTTTTGGAAGAGATAAGAAGGATTGGTATTACTTCTTTAACTATTTGGTAAAATTCACCATCGGAGCTGTCTGGTCCTTAACTTTTTCTTGTTGGGAGGTTTTTCATTACAGATTCAATCTTATTTGTAATTGGTCTGTTCGGATTTTTTATTTTTTCATGATTCAGTCAAGGTAGGTTATATGTTTCTAGAAATTTATCTATTTCTTCTAGGTTGTCTAATTTGTTGGCAAATAGTAGTCTTTGTTCAAAGTAGTCTCATAATTATTTGTATTTCTGAGGTATCAGTAGTAATACATTCTCTTTCATTTTTAACTTTAATTATTTGAGCCCTCTCTCTTTTGCTAAGGGTTTGCCTATTTTATTTTTTCAGCGAACCAGCTTAGTTTCATTGGTCTTTTCTGTTGGCTTTTTAATCTCTATTTCATTTATGTCCTTCCTTTTGCTAACTTTAGGCTTAGTTTGTTCTTTTTCTAATTCCTTGATGCATAAATTTAGGTTGTTTGAGATCTTCCCTTTTTCTTAAATAGGCATTTATCTCTAAAAACTTCTCTCTTAGAAATGATTTTGGTGCATCCCACAAATTTTGGTATGTTTCTATGTTTATTTGTTTCAAGATACTATTTCATTCCACTTTTGATTTCTTCTTTGAACCATTGGTTGTTAAGGAGCATATTGTTTAATATCCACATATTTGTAAAATTTCCAACAACTGGGATACTTTTATAATGACACACACTAAAGTGGCTGAAAGCCACTGGACAACAGATAAACATTGGAATTTCCTGGATACTTGGGTTGTATAGTTATCCTAATATGGGTAAAACATATGGGTAGAATTATAAAATGTAATCATATGTATGATAAATATACTATGTGTATGATTTTATATACATATATATATACATATATACATATATATATATACATGTATACATATATGTATACATACTTTTTGTGTGTGTGTGTTAATATGTGAACAACTTATACCCCTACAAACAATATTCTGGATTGCATATCAATTCCATTCAACAAATGTTTATTGAGTATTTACTATATTCCAGTGATCTTCTAAAATGAGAATTCAAAACTGAAAAACAACACACAAAAATCCCTGTAGTGTTACTTACTCACCACATGGAGTTTTATACCCTTGTATCACAAATAAATTCAAGGAATTAAAGAAATGGAGAGGAAGCCTATAGATTTTAACACTTGTAAGACAAATCAGCCAATTGCAATGTGTGATCTTTATTTGGATCCTGATTTGAACAAATGCACACACACAAAAAAGTATTCCTGAGATAATTGGAAATTTGAACACAACTGGTCATTTGATATTATTACATAATTATTGTTAATTTTAGTTAGATAATGGCACTGCATTTAAATGCCATTATTTACTATGTGTCTTAAAAAGAGATACATAATAAAATACTTGTAATGAAACGATTTAAAGGCTGAAATTTGCTTCAATAAAATATGATAGAAAATGATGGGAGTAGAGATTATATAATATAATGTGCATGATTTGATAATTGCTGGTACTGAGTAATGGCTGCTTGGGGGTTCATTGTATTTTGTTTATTTTTGAGTATTTGGAAATTCTCCATAATATCACAAAAAAGTATTCCTGAGATAATTGGAAATTTGAACACAACTGGTCATTTGATGTTATTACATAATTATTGTTAATTTTAGTTAGATAATGGCACTGCATTTAAATGCTATTATTTATTATGTGTCTTAAAAAGAGATACATAATAAAATACTTGTAATGAAATAATTTAAAGGCTGAAATTTGCTTCAATAAAATATGATAGAAAATGATGGGAGTAGAGATTATATAATATAATGTGCATGATTTGATAATTGCTGGCACTGAGTAATGGCTGCTTGGGGGTTCATTGTATTTTGTTTATTTTTGAGTATTTGGAAATTCTCCATAATATCACTTAAAAATCAAAGGCAGTACTTATCATTGAAAATAGTATACTATTGCTGCTTTGTTTTCCTTTAAATATTATTGAGAGTATATATTTGTTTTAAATTATCAGTGTTTTACTGATGATCTGAGGAAATATGTGGAAAATTTGTCATGTATCATTTTTCTCATAAAACTGTATTTTAATTTCTTGTCCCTATTTTTTTTTTTTACCAGTTGTAAATACTTTAGCTTCTTTTCATCATTTAGAGTAAAATTCAAGAATGTGTTTGACAATCATTGAATATACAACGTTGTGTGCCTCAAATTTTATTTTTCTAGTACATTCCCTCTCTGGGTATATACTGACAAGACTTTTGTTTTCTTATGACTTAGAAATATATTTCTCAGCAAGGAGCCTAGTGAGGGGCCAAATTTCAACAAGTTCATGAGCATTATTAAATTATTTTTCCAGCTGACCTATTGAGAAATTTCTTTTCAACAACCTGAGGATTTATGTTATTTTTTTGGAACAAAATTTTCTGCCTCATTGTCTAGTTCTACATTATACCAAAACAGGAGAGATGATATAAGCAGGACATCTGAAGTCTTTTTCTTTTCCCAACTAGAAAATTTTGAACTCAATAAAGGTTATTTTATTCAGCATATTAAAAACAACACACCAAAAAACAGAATTAATTTCAGGACTGAAAGTTTCACTAGTTCAACATGTCTTATTTTTCTTCTAAATAAGCAGTAATTTATGAACTTGTGCCAGGCAAGATGGAGTTAATGCATGGTCATTGGTACATATACTTGAGAGGGAGTAATTATGGATACTGCCCTGAAGAACAAGGGAAATAAAAATCTGGATAAACTATGAAACCAGGTTGCAAAGCTAAAGAATAAAAACAAATAAACAACAACAACAAAAAATGGGACCCAATATAGATATCAGGAAGCAAAACAGAAGGTATGGAAACAAGATAGGAAGGACAGTTTCCTGTTTGGAATGAAATGGAATGAAACAGGAAGGACATAAATTTGTTAGTTGAAATATAAATAATATACCTTCCCATTCAAAGTGTGAATTACTTTCTCTCTGTTTATGATGAAGTAGGAAAATGAGAAAAAAATCTCTAATAATAACTTTCATTGTTATTGTTATTATTTATTGAGTGCTGATTCAAAAGCCTAGAATTGTGTTAAAAATTTGTTACACATTTTCTATTCTAATTCTCATTCCTGATAAGATAAGTACTATGATTTTCTGCATTTTATAAATAAACAAACTGAAGCAGAGAGAGGTAAAGCAAATTTCTGAAGGTTACAGAATAAGAATTTAAACTTGGGGAATACCAGTGATTCCAGAGCCAGCATATGTAATTAATATGTGCTATTACCTAAATGGTTAATTCTATAAAGATGACCAAAAAGCAGTAAAACCAAAATACATATCTTTAACTAAAGGAGAAATTTAAACTCAATCAATATGTATGAAAAATATACTATGGGTTAAGTTCTATACTGGTAACTTTTCATATATTTTTGTCTTGCTTAATCCTCATTAAATATTCTGTAAGGAGATGGTAGCAGCTAATAAGTAATAGGGCTTGCTTTTTAAATTCTTATTCTGAATTAGTGATATCTCCACGCTCTCCTCTTCTAAGAAACTATTAAATTATTTCTATTTTTTTTTCTAACTAGCTTTAACATTTTTGTTTATTTTGGGAAAATATGCATAATAAAAGTTTATCTTTAGTGACATTTAGTACATTTACAATGCTGTACAATAATTACCACTATCTAATTTCAGAATATTTTCATTACTCCAAAAGGAAACCCCATACACTTTAAGTGGTCTTCTCCATTATCCCCTACTCCATCCCCTGGGAACCACTAATCTTTACCTCTTTGTGGATTTTCCTATTCTGGATATTCATATAAATAGAACCATACAGCATATGGCTTTTGTATCTGGTTTCTTTCACTTAGCATAATGTTTTCAAGGTTCATTTATGTAGTATATATGAGTGCTTCATTCCTTTTCATGGCTGAATGATATTCCATTATATGGACATACCATATTTGTTTATCACTTCATCAGCTGATGGACATTTGGTTCATTTACTTGTGTTTCTTCATTTGGCTATATTTTTGCTGTAAACATTCATGGGCAAGTTTCTGTTTGAACATTTGTTTTCAATTCTTTTGTGTATGTACTCAGGGCAGGAATTGCTGGAATATATGGTAATTCTGTGTTTAACTCATGGAGGAACAGCCACATGTTTTTCCACTGTGGCTATCATTTTACATTTACATAGGAAATGTAGGAGGGTTCCAATTTTTCCACATCCTCAATAATACTTGCTATTTTCTTTTTTTTGTTTCTTTCTGTCTTTCTTTCTTTTGTTTCTGTCTTTCTTTCTTTTGTTTCTTTTCTTTCTTTATTTTGTTTCTTTCTTTGTTTCTTTTCTTTCTTTGTTCTCTCTCTCTCTCTCTCTCTCTCTCTCTCTCTCTCTCTCTCTCTCTCTCTCTCCCTCCCTCCCTCCCCCCCTTCTTTCCTTCTTTTCTTTTTCTTTTTGTAGTTATTCTAGTGGGTATGAAGTGGTATCTCATTGTGGTTTTGATTTGCATTTGCCTAATGTAATGATGTTGAGCATCCTTTCATCTGCTTGTTGGACATTTATTTATATTTTTTTCTTTCAAGAAAATATCTTCTGAAGTTATTCAAGTCCTTCAATCATATTTTAATTGGACTTTTGGTCCTTTGTTGTTGAGTTGTAGGAGTTCCTCATATATTCTGGATAAAAGATTATTATCAGACTTACGATTTGCAAATATTTTCTCCGATTATGTGGATTGTGTTTAACTTTCTTGGTAGTGCCCTTTGATGCACAAATTACTTAATTTTAATGTCATCCAATTTATATCCTTTTGAGTGTATTTATAATAGTTATAAATTCTTCATGGATTGACAATTTTATCTATATGTAATATCCTTCTTAGTTTTTTGTAACAATATTTTTATTTAAAGTCATTTGTCTGATATTACATAGAATGGCCCCACCTAACCCTCTTTTGTTTATTATGTACATGGAATATCTCTTTCCAATCTTTCATTTTCAGTCTATTTGTATCTTTAGAGCTAATGTGAGTCTCAAGTAGACAGTATATACTTGGATCAGATTTAAACATTCCATTCTGCTTACATCTGCCTTTTAATCTGTTAAAAGGTGAGTTTAATCCATTTATATTTATAGTTATTGATTACTGATAAGAGAGGATTTACTTCTGTTATTGGTTTTTACTTCTGCTATTTTCTTTTGTGTGTGTGTGCCTTATATCTTTTTTGTTCATTAATTCTTCCATTAATGCTTTTTTGTGTATTTAATTGATTTTTCTAGTATGCCATTTTGATTTCCTTCTCATTTTCTTTTCTCTATATATTTTGTTATTTTCTTAGGGGTTACTATGAGTATTAAAAATAACATCCTAAGTGTATAAAAATCTAGTTTGAATCGATACTTAGCTTCAATAACATACAAATTTCTGCTCCTGTGAAATTCTCTCTCCTCCCCTAATGTTTTTAGTATCACAAATTACATCTTTGTACATTTGTGCCTGTTAACATAGATGCATAATTTTTGTTTTATGCATTTGTCATTTAAATCATATAGAAATACAAACAGGAGTTATAAGGCAAAAATACAACAATTCAGGCTTTTAAATTTAACTATATATTATAGTTACCTTTGCCGTTTCTTCCTGTGGGTTTGAATTACTGTGTGATGTTCCTTTATTTTAACTAGAAGTACCAACTTTAGCATTTCTTATAGAGCAGGTATAATAGCAACAACTCTTTCAGCTTTCATGTGTCTGGGAATGCCTTAATTTATTATCCATTTTAAAAGAATGGTTTTTTGGACACATGATTCTTGGTTAACAGTTTTTGTTTTTTAGTTTTTTAAGTATGTCATTCACTGCCTTCTGGCCTCCATAGTACCTGCTGAGAAACTGACTGTTAATCTTACTGAATATTCCTTACACATTATGAGCTGCTTCTCTCTTGATGCTTTGAAGAGTTTCATTTTTCCTTTGGCTTTTGATAATGTGATTATCATGTGTCTCGTGATAGATTGTTTTATGTTTATCCTACTTAGAGTTTTTTTTAGTTTCTTTCATATGTAAATTCATTATTTCATCAAATTTTGGAAGTTTTTGACCATTGTTACTTCAAATATTCCTTCTGTTTCTTTCTGTTTCTCTTCTTCTTGGATTTCCATAATGCATATGTTGTTAATCATAATGGTATCTTTCAGGTCCCTTTGGCCCTATTCATTTTTTTGCATTCTTTTATCTTTCTGTTTCTTGGACTGTATAATTTCAATTGTCCTATCGTCAAGTTTGCTAATTCTTTTGCCTGCTCACATCTGATGATGAACTACTGAAGTGAAAATTTCATTTTGGTTTGTACTTCTCAGCTCAGAATGTTTATTTATTTACTTTTAATATATTTCTATTTATTAATAATCTCTATTAGTTTTACATGTTAGTCTATTCCATAGCCATTCTATGTTTTCCTTTGATTCTTTGCCCATGGTTTCCTTTAGCTCTTTAAACACATTTAAGAGTATTGATTAAAATCTTTGTCTACTAAGTCCAATGTTTCAGCTTCTTCAAAGATGATTTCTTCAATTTCTTTTTTGTTTTTATTTTTGTGTTAGTGGAATCTACTTTCCTAGTCTTTTTTTTGTTGTTGTTATTGTTAAAACTGGGAAATTTTGAATATTATAATGCAATAGTCCTCTAAATAAGATCCTTCTTCCCCCACCCCCACTCGGTTTGCATTGTTGATTTTTAGTTGCCTGCAGTCATTCATTTATTCACTTTTCTAAACTATTTTTGCAAAGATTCTATTTCCTTTCATATGTGATCATTAAAGTCTCCGTTCCATTAGTTTAGCAGTCAGCCAATGACTCAACAGAGCTTTCCTTAAATTTCTGGATCCAAAACAAAACAAAACAAAGCAAAAAGAAATACTCTTTTTCTTTGTAGATTGCTCCTGGGGTATCATATTCCTTCAGTGGTTAGCCAAGATGTCTACAACTATGCCTGAGCCTTTTCCTCTGCCTGTCCAGTGTCCAAAGATCAACCAGAGGTGCAAGTATAGGGTGCTCTCATGTCTTTTTTGGGTATATACCCATCCCTAGACGTGCATTTGGCTCTCTAGTTCCTTGGTAGAGGCCGAAGCCCTTCAAGGCCCTAATTTTCCTATGTATCTTTTTCCTCAGCCTCATTCTTCTCAGGCTTTCAGGTCTGTATGCTGCTTGTCCCATCTGTTATCCCTTGCCCCGGTAGCTGTAGTATATGTTTTAAAACACTTTTGAAAAACATTGCCAAAAAGGACACTCCAGCCCTGAAAGAGTTCCAAGGGAGCAAATGAAGCCAAGCCTCTGAACCAATTCCTCAAAAAAACACCAAACAGGTCAAACTACACAGCTACAATGATCCACAATTATTTGAGAACCAGATCCACATGAACCCATCAGGCCACACCATGAATATAAGTTGTCCCAACGACTGCTACAGATCTGGGGAATGGAAGATGGTAGGCTGATAAGTAAAAATGCCACAATATTCACTAAATTTAATCTGTAAATTTGGAATAAAGAAACACCTCATAATGTATGATGACACTAAGGATGATAATGTGCAATTAGCTCTCAGTATGCCCAGTACATAGTAAGTGTTCAGGAAGTAGATTATATTATTATTATTATTATTTATAAAAAAATATGTGATTTTTCTTTTTTATTCTTACTATATTATGGTTACAAAGCAGAGTAATTTTTTTCTGAACACATTGGAAAACATTTTATTATTTTTAACTATTGACATGCTAAGTCAGGAGTTAGCACCTACTGACATATATGGCTAACCAAGGATTGCCTCCATTCATACCACCTTTGTATCCCCCACTGATATACCAGTCCTCAGGGCCAGATTTCCCTGTCAATACATTATTTATCTGTTAATTAATTTTGAGGGACAAGACACAGTTTCTAATTCAATGCCTCTTTCACCAGTTTTGTCAAGATGTCTGGAATATCCTGTGGGTTAAGGCATTACAGACTTGCTACAAAATAAATGTAAACCAAATAATTATTTACATTTTTTCAGTTGTTTTATCCAATTCTGTATCATATTTTCATTGCCCATGTAGTTGTCTATTTGAGTATCAAACACTGTAGCTGTCAGAAATCCCTAAATCCTCCAGGATGAGTTGGAAATATGAATGGGACCACTTGATTTTCATCCCAAAGGTCCTGGGGTCCAATCAGTGATTAATATTTTTTTAAAGTTCTTTTTTTTTAAATTAGAAAAACAGAAGACCTCCAAATCTGAAGGTCATAATATCGGGATTAGGAACTTATACAATCATTGGAAGAGTGAAGAAACTCAGGGCTGGAAGCCAAAACTGAAAGTCAGAGAAGCTTCCTCCAAAGAGTTTGAAGCAATGAAACTAAAATAGTTTAGTTCCATAATATGTCATCTGTGGTAAGGTATTTCTGTATAACATTTAGAAACATATACTCTGTAGCCAGAGGATCAGGATTCAAATTCTGGTTCCATTACTTAGGCAATGTAGTGACCTGAACATGCCATTTAACCTCTGTAAGCCTTGCTTTTCTTATTTGCCAAATGGGCATGATAATGGCAGTGCATCTTATAGGATTATTGTGAAAATTAATGTAACATTAAAGCACTTAATTTTGTACCAGACATGTAATAAATACTAAATATCTACTGCCTAACACAGGACATGATTCAATAAATATTCATTCATAATAATAAATGGGATATTTATAATAAAACTGCTGATTTTATAAGAAGTGGGTCATTCTATATAACAAAACTATTGTGAATTGTAGTCAATTATTTAAGGCTTTCAGCTCTGTGAAAATTTTGTCAGGGGGTTTCATCAGGTATAAATGAAATCCCTGGAGCCAAAGTTCTCTCAGTTCTGCTGCTGGGCAGTAGAGTGAAGTCAGCTGACCTCACAGCTACCATCGTGCAGATTTTAAAAACAAATTGAGGAAATTAAGTTCTTGTGTTGACTGCATTACTCTACTGACATTATTTCACTGTAACTACATTTTAAACCTGAACCTCTTTATTATACTGTAAATGCAAATTTAGAATGTAGACGCTTCGTTCTCTTAAAAGGTATCCTTTTTGCCTGAAGTATACATGTAAGCATTGAAACTCCATCAACATAACTAGCTAATTTATCAGAGAGGGATTCTGCAAAATAATATTTCTTTCTCTGGAGCATATAGGACAACCGCAAAGCAGAAATTATATTTCTGTGATCTCAGATATGTGAATCTCCTTTAGCAATTGTATAATACAAAGCAAGCCTGTTAAGTAACTAAATTGCTACGGCAACTGAATACTCCATAGGTAGCTAACCTCTGGTAATATATCTGTAGCATCTCGTTCTTTTTAAAAAAGTCAATATGAATGCATAATATTGCTTCTATAACTAACATTCCATTTCTAAAAATCCCACACATAACAGTATCATAGTGATAACCAAGAAACAAGGGCACAGGGTTAATATCATCTGAGATACTTCACTATCTATTGCCACAATTTTACATTCATTGTTTTTTAGATGCTACAGTTTTTGAGTAATTTTATGGAAAATGAATTGCGTTTTACTTTGTATAGCCTCAACATTTTTGTTTCCAGCAGCAAGAAATATTTAAAATTAAGATCACCTCATTTTCCAAAATATATGTAAATAAACTGACTGTAAATCAATAAACTTTCAATTGATTCATTTGTTTGGATTACTTAAGTTTGCTTAGTTTTCTAATACATATACAAATTTTATTACACATCTTTTTTTTAAGATGGTTATGAGAGATATAACAAAAATGCTATTGCTTTAGGAAGGAATTACATAACGAAAATCATATTTCCTTTAACAAAATTTTATAAAATAATACATGTCAGAAGTGGACCTTCAGTCAGTGAATCGAATTTTAAGTGTGTCATATACCAAATATAGAACGCTAGTTACTGTGCACAGAAAATCAGGTAAGACATGCTTCTTTCCTTTACGTTGCTTGTGGCCAAGCAGAGGCTTATCAATCAGTGCTGATAATTGTGGCAGACAAACTTTAAGGTGGCTCCCATGATATCCACATCTTGGTATTCACCCCCTTGTATAATTGTCTCTCCCTGAGTGTGAACGGGACTTGTGGATTGCTTTTCACCAATAAAATATGGCAAAGGCAATAGGATGTGACACCTGTGATTACATTATGGTATTTGTATAAGACTCCTTCTGATGAATAGACTTGCTCTAGAACTTGCTCCCTTTGCTGTTGTTGAAGAAGCAAGCAGCCATGAGTTGTACAGCCACAAAGAAGTGAATTATAGTAATCAATTGAGGGATCTCGGAAACAGTTCTTTCCCCTCTGAGACCTAATGAGAACCTAGCCCTTCTTGACACCTTGATCATATTTTTGCATCAGCACCCAGCTTAGCTGTGCCCAGGATCCTGACCCACAGAAACTGTTAGACAAATGTGTGTTGTTTTAAGACAATACGTTTGTGGTAATTTATTATGCAGCATAGAAAACTAATTCAACAATTCAGTGTTAGACAGCCTCAGAAACATACTGTTTGGGGAGCACAGGGTAGGTGCACTGAAATCACACTCAAAGGTCAGGAAGGATTTTTGGAAAATATGATGGTAAAGGAGATCAAATATAGGGTGACAGAAGACTTGAGGTTGAGTGGTGAACACACAATGAAATGTACAGGTGATGTATCACAGAATCATACATTCGAAACGTATAATTTTATTAACCAATGTCACAATAAATTTAACACAATTTTTAAGAAGCTCCAATTAGGTGTATATTAGCTAAAAGAAAGAGTTACAAGAAAATTTAACTTGGAGTTATCTAGAAGAAAAGACTAGCATTGCAGATAGAAGGAAACATGGTGTGAAGTCCTAGAGGCAGGTATGTGACATTGTTGAACTGTATATATTTTTAATATGGCTGAAGTAATGATATATGTTTTAGTATAGTGAGAAATGAGATGTAATCAGGGATCAGAATTCACACAGGACTTTCTATCTTGTAAGATTTTCAAATTTATATGATGGGAAACCTTTAATATAATTTAACTAGGGAAGACACGATCAGATTTATGTGCAAAATTGATTTAATTTACGAGATGTAACATACAATGAGTCAAAAGCCAATTCTAGCTGTAAGAACAAAGATTAAAAGAATGAAAAGCAACTGACTTCTCCCTCCTTCTTCCCCTTTTCTATTGTGCCCTCTAAGTACTTGTACAAGGACCTCACCTCTTTGTATTATATCTATTTTTTTACCTGACTCTCTAAGAGACTATGAGTTTTCCATAGGCAACAGCAGTGTCTTATTCACTTTTGTTTCTCCAGACTCTAAAACAGTACCAGTTGCATAATTTACATTACCTCAGGATTAATTGTTATTGGCTTAATAGACCATTTAGGCATGGTTCTTGTGAAGTTGAGAGTAAGTTTTGAATAATAATAAGAGAGATATCAAATTAAAGGACAAGGCTTTCTTCTTCAGAAAATATGCTTGAAGCATATCTGAAATACATTATAAAATAGTAGATTTTGCTCCTTTCTAGAAGGCTATCATGTAATGTGTATACTATTTTTATAGGTTTACTTAAAACACTGTGTCTCCAGAGTAAAAAAAAAAAAAAGGCAATACCCACTAAGAAATTTAAATCAGGCACATTATATGCAAGAAGCATTAGAGTTCACGTCAGACAATAATGAGGAAAAAAATGTGGGATTAGAACAAAAACTAGCAAGTAGATTTTTTTTGAATAAAATTGTATATTATAGACTTCTGGGAAGTCACCGTGATGCATTCAGCTTTACCTTCTTTGAGTCATGCTGAAATATTCTTAGAAAATCTACATGATAAGCTATCATCCTCCATGATTTCCTTTCTTTCCAACTCCATTGGTACAGTCTAGCCAGTTTTTTTTTTTCCTTTTTTCTGTTTTTTTTTTTCACATCTAAATTAGTATACTAGTTTCCTGGTTGATCGCCTGATGTCAAAACGAGACTAAAAGTGTGGAAAGAGAATGGATTTTAAGTCAAACAGATCCAATACTGGAATCTAGTCCTCTATGCCTTTGCCTAATAGACTAATTTCTTTGTGTCTCTTTTCTCTATGGGGAAAAAATACTCTCTATTTGTCAGGATTACTGGGAAGATTAAATAAGAAATTATTTATATATCTTTATCACAATAAAATAGATCTCAGACATTAATTACTTCTGATTTCTCACCAATTAAATAAGACCAAATAAAGTAGGTAGAACATTTACTGAGAGGTACCATAGGAAGGAGGAAAGAACATGATCAGTTGGATCTCATCTACAATCCTGTCTTTATTTCCTACTCACTGTGTGAAATTGGGCAAGTTAATTAACATTTTTGATATTAACTTCATTCATCTATAAAATACAGGTATTTTGAGGATTTAGTTAGTGAGAAAATGTCTGTGAAAATCCTAACAGTATTCCTGACACATAGCATATATTAAACCAATATTTTGTGAATACCTATGTCAGGATTTGTTTTATATTCCAATAAAGATGTAGAAATAAAACAAAACAAACAAACAAAAAAACAACTAACACATGGCTTTTAAAAGTTTAAAAATGAAATAAAACAGCAAACGGATTATGTCAAATCTTTCCTAAGTATGTTTTTTATTTGTGATACCTTTCCTGAGAAGTCATCTAACTCTTCTGATTTGGGAAATTTCAAGTATAACTTGACCAACTGTGATAATACAACTGAGTTTCTTGATCCTCAAAAATAGGAATAAAATTTTGGATGGAAAAAAATGTATCCCCAGCATTTAGTGAAGTGCCTGGCATGTCTTTAATAAGTATTGAAATAATGAATTTTGTAAGTAATATCTGCTTAGCATTCCATGCCTAAGAAAGCCATATAATGATCCTATTGATATTCACCAATTAACGTATTTAACAAATATTTATTAAGCTCCTACTCACTCTATACTAAGTACATCTATGGTAGGTACTGAGGATAGAGCATTGAATAAAACAGACAAAAATGCATGCCTTCAAGCATCTTTAATTCTAGTGTGGGTGAGTAGGTATTATATTAAGTAAAGTTTAATCACATAATAAAATTTTTTAAAGTACTTTTTCTTCATGTAATATTATAATCATATAGACTTATCTTTGTCAATTTTTCTAGAGCTTTTAAAGATGAATGTTTCTCTGGAAGAAAGATACAGAAGCATTCATTCACTCAAGAAATGATTTTTGGGTACCTCGTGTAAAACAGGAACTGAATTGGGATGCTAATAATGCAATGCCTAATAACACATACATTACCTTTAAGTAGGTGCAGTCTGGTGGGCAAATATTTAGAAAAGCAAGTGAATCTAGTCCACTATTAGCTAAACTCTCCAAATGAAACATGACAAAATGGGAAATTTTAGTCCTCTAGGCTACTATTTTGCTATGTTCAATAAAACACAATTGCAAATTAGTAACAAATAATAATAGTAACATTAACAACATAAAATAATAATCTAATTTATTCCCAGTGTATTGAGGACTTCATGACATGTGTTAAAGTCATCTCCTTGAGTATGTAAAAAATACTGGTATTATGCACTTCAACAAACTTTTTTGGCTGTAGTCCAATCTAAACTTGTCAAAAGTCAGAAGTAAGCTTTCCATCATCACCATCATCAATACTCCAAAGTTCCAGAAACAAAATTATACACATGTGTAATTTTAAACTTTTTTTGATTATGGTAAATTTGAGAACAATTTAACTGTCACAGCAGGAATCACGGATAATATAGAATTAAAAAAATGAGAACAATGAGATACCATCATTACTAGTAAGTACAGTCTAAAATTAGCTGACGTAGTGATTTCAGGCATGAATGCACAGCTGCACCTTCTACCTCTGAGATTTGTTTGCCAGAATCCAGTTTCAGGGAGCTCATTTATAACTATCACTTTTTGTAAACTATGGTTATTATTGTTTGTTAAGATTGATTTTTGCCCTATATCAATTTTGAAAATAGTTACTTTAGTAAAGTCACATTAAAAGATTCTATTCATTAGTAAATATTTAATTTAAAAATATTAATTACTATAGGATTAGGTAACGTATTTTAAAATAATTTGCATGCTCTTAAATGTTTTATAAGGTAATACATGGCATCTCACGCTGTAGGTGTTCAAGAAATGTTTTGAACACGTAAAAAATGTTAGTCCTTTCCCCTTCTTGCTTTACTTATTATATTTCTTCTCCATCCTTCTTTCATATATTTGTTGAGGAACATTTTCTCTTCAGCGTCTCAATGGGAACCCATGTTAAACCCTGGCCTACAATTTAGTTGGAATCAAGTGTTTTGTGGAATAATAAAGATGTTACTTTTCCTCCAGGGTATTGTTAAAATCTAAGAACCTGCTCCCTAGTAAAATACACATATTTATACATATAAAATTCATACATATTTTAAAGGAGTAAATACCATCTCTCCTCCTGCTCAAGATCACTGCCAGGTTAAGAATGCAAGAAATAGTATAATGCTCTATGAAAATAACCTGTGGAAAGAAAGAATTGCATAGGGATGAGAGCTACCAGAAGGAGATGTGATCTTTGAAGCCTCACCTGCAAAGGGGTTACAAAGCTGTTTATATTGGGAGATAGAATTGTGAAAAACATTTGAACATTTAGAGACTCTACATGTTCAAAATGAGGGAGGAGTAAAAAAAATCGAGTAATTAAGTAGCTCAAAGTAATTAAATTGTGTTGGGCACAGACCAAGGGTTACTACAGTTAAAGTTGTAACTCAAAAACACAATGACAATGAGTTATAATCTATATTATATTTTTGGTTGGATTATATACTGTGAAGTCCCATCCAGACAAATATTTGAAATTAATTTTCCATTATGGGTGACCCTCTAGGGTAGGCTTTTGTAGGTCACATTGACCTATGGAAAGAGTACTGACTGACTTTAAATTAGAAGCTCTAGTTCTCACACTCGTACTGAGTGACTTTTGGCAACTTCTTGATATTAATTTATTTCTAAATTGACAACAATTATATTCAACAATACTTCACAGTATTGTATTAATAATGGAATTGATATGCTGAAGCTCTATTGCCTGGTATGATGCTTTTATGATAATTTATAATGAAAGAGATAAAAATTATTTTCTGGTGAGTATGAAGCACCAACTTTTACAATAATTTTTTTGATATGTGTTGTTGTTGTTGTCGTCGTCGTTGTTTTGTCCCAGTCCCTTTGAGCCAAAAGCAGAGATTGATTCTCTAGTTAGGTGATATGTAAATATATACAAAACAGGTTATCTTTAATTAAATTCTTCTGAGGATTTTCCTTCAGAGACTAAGACAAGATCTTAAATTCATTTTGAGAAAGTACTGTTTAATTATTAAAATGTAAAACACTTTGAATCAATTTTAAATTGCCCAGAATATTTGCATCCTCTTAAAAATAATGTTTTGGGGTAGGAATTAAATATCAATAAAATTTCATAAAACCTTCCACAAAAATAGATGAGGTTAATAAACAATATTACTTTTTAAGTCAATATACGCCTCAGGGTTTAAACGAGTTATATCCAAAAGAAGTTTAAGATATAGGCATAAGATATTAAGGAAAAGTGAGGAAGCCCTACATATCAGAAAAGTAATATATTGTTTCAGGATGGAGAAAACACAGTAATGGAAACCCAAGTCTCATATTATTTTCACTTCTCATTGACTAAGGTGGGAGACAGAGAATACCAGACTCAATCTACCAGCAACTGCTTGACATAGACAGCCAATGCATGGAAAGACTGGCTCTGACAGCACTCTGACCAGATCAAGTCACAAAACAGGGAGAGCACAGACGCAAGTAACATTCTAAGATGAAAAATCCTGTAAGTGCTGACATGAAAGGATAAGGACAGGAATTACTCATTTTAAGAAAAATGACTTAATAGGATACCATGGAAGAGAAGTGGGGCATCTTAAAATGAGAAGTTACTTTTCTTCTGAGATTTACTCTTTCTATTGACATCTCATTTACTATAAATTTTTGACCCTCTTTATGGTCCTTTTCAGCTCTTAGTGTTCTGTGGCTTTAAGAAATATGATACCAATTTGTGTGTGACAAGGAAAACATTCTGAGGTGTCCTAAATTAAATTATAGCAGTCCAAAGGGTGTAAGGAAGACACAAGAGAGGTTAATTAGTTAATAGCTGTAGGTCAAAACCAACAAAAAACTGCTTGTGTTTCTGAATGTATGTTCAAACGTGGGATTACCTTCCAGGTGGCAATTTCTGAGATTATCTAGGGAGAACAGCCCACCACCAGATGCCACCACATCCTGCTTATGCATGAACTTTCTGGACTGCTGCCCACAACCAATTTAAAAAGAGCAAACAGACTTCTTTACAGACTATGCACCTATCCCAAAACTAGCCCTGTTTCACCTTCTGCCTCCCCCAATATCTATAGCCAATGTAAATTCTTTCAAAATAATTTGTGTTTTTTTTCCCTCCAAACTCATTGTATGAAAAAGTCCTGTCAGTTCCAGGATGGTGGGCACGTTCGTCTTCTCAGTCTAGCCCTGTTATCAGAAGAGGGTCCTTGGTATTCATCACAGGAAAGAATTCACAAATGCACCAAATAAGCCAAGCAATCAGTAGACTTATTAGGAAAGGATAATATACTCTCAAGATAGTAAGAGCGAGCAGGCTCAGAGATGAACTGCTGCCCCAAAGAGAAGTGCGGTTTGGGCATTTATTACACTTAAAATGAAAGGGTGGAATATTCAGGGCTTAAAGGTGTTGTTGTTGGTGTACCTAGGCAGGTCATTGCTGACCATTCCTTCCTTGTTGGGAGGAGGCGTTGTTGTCTTATTTGGCCCTCTCAGAACTATCATGGCAACACAGGGGGTGGAGATTTTCTTTGGCTGCCATGCTAATAATATTATAATCTATTATAATCTAAAGTTCACGTTAAGGGGCAAGATAGCATCCTGATTCTTCCTCTCCCTTCTAAAATCCAGTTCTGGCAGATTGTAGTGGACTTTTTTCCTTAACTGCTGACCTTGCCGCCTCCTTCCGTCTCCCCCTCTCCTATGGCCCTATTCTTCCTGCTTATGGTAACAGTCCGACTGCCGGTGGTTGAGGCTGCATGCCCCAGGACCTGGTACTCTGTCAGATGGGTACTAGATTGATCGGGGTGATCAGTTCATAAGTTATGTAAATGTCTAATCATTATGTTGTACACCTGAAACTAATATAATATTGTATGTCATCTGTAATGAAAAAAAAATTAAAAATCCTTTCAGAAAACTTTTGGTCTCAAAGTTTTTTGTTTAACATATGCTCATATTTTATAACTATTTAATTTTGCTTAAAAAAAATAAAATTGACTACCTGATTGATTGTTTCTGAGGTTTGGGCAATTTGTATTTGGGTCTTTATGCTGAATTTTCATGCTATTATCTAAAACCATAGGGAAAGCAATAGTACCACCCCTGTGTTGCAGAACAAATATCATGAAGAATATTAAATCTTGTAATAGGTGGGTCTATCAACAAAGTTTTATCAAAACATTCAATTCCCCTTTTATAAATAAAATTTTGAGTAATTGCTTAATGCTATTGCTATTATTTTTATATTTCCTGTATACAATCCCAAGGAGTAGTTCAATTTCTCACACAATTATCATTAATTGTTCAAAATGTGTCACAAGATAAAACTCATATTCCTAGTTGAAGAACAGTCTCGGAAAGCACCACATTAGATTTTCATTTAATAGTGAACATTTGATTAACTCATATGATGTGATTTTATTTGATATTCTACAGACTCACCAGAAAAGAGGATGGAACTGAGGTTCAAGGTGTTTTTTCCTTTTGTGCTGACACTCTATCCACTCTATGGACCTGTACTATGAAACTAATCTATTTTTCAGAGTTGTGTTTATAAAATTGTGGCAATATTTCAAGTCCTTATTGATATTCAGAAGATATCTAAACCCTTTACATCCAATAATTTTTAAATCCCTCAATGTTTATTTTATTAAAAATTCATAATTTCTTCATATTTTCTGGTATTTCAAAATATAAACATTTCTCTAATTAAAAATAGCTATCCTTTTCCAATAATAAAAATGACACCTGTGAATCATGTACATTAAAATAATATAAAAATGTAAAAATAAACCAAAGATTACCACTGTTAGTATTTTGATGAATACAGACATCAACCTATGAATAATTACATAGAAAGACATTACATAAAATTTACATTCTCACTATATATGTGTAATCATATATATATATAATTATATATATATATAATTATATATATATATATCTTTATTGACATGACCCAATGCCCTTGTATATACCAATGCATCCACTCTATGGTATGTCAAGAGCATTGGGTCATGTCAATAATGATTTATTAATATATTACAGATACTTGGTTCATATCATAGTTTGGCCATGATAATTTACATATTCATTCATCTGTAGATGTAAATTTAGTTCCCCCCACCCCAGTTTATTAGTATTATAAAGTTTACTTTGATCAACAAACATATAGACACATTTTTGTACATGTATTTTATTATTGCCTCGATATATTTCAGCAAGTAGGATCACTAGATCTAAGGATATATAATTTTAAATAAATTTGGAAAGAGAAAGTGTGTATTCAACATGGCAACCAAGAGTGAATAAAGGTATTTCCTCACACCCATCTTCTTTAGATTTTCTAATAAACTTTGTTATTCTTTTAACTATCAAAAAATCTTATTGGCATTAAAGGGGATCAGAATATGCCACCCAAAAAATGCCACTTTGGCATAAAGATTATTTTAAGCTGAAGACAACTGAAAAACAGCAGATACAGGAAATGCTCTCTGCCCTCCTCCTTTCTGCCTAAAAGCAGAGAATAAATTTCCCCTTTTGTAAAGATGACATAAATTTTCATTTGTAAAGGTGTTCCCCTCCCCCATACCAGGAAGACCTAGGGTAGCACTGAGATGAGTCTGCATAACAAATCTTTCTAAACAACTCTTATTTACCATAAATTTCCTAGTCATCTTCCCACAATTTATCACCTTTCGTTAGATGATATATAAGCCCTGGAGTTGAACCATTTCTTCTGTTTTTTTTCCCCACTTTTTTTTCTTTGGTGTCCATATGCACATAAAATAAAAAATAAAATGTGTTTGCCTTTTCTCTTGTTAATGTGTCTCTTGTTAGTTTAATTTGCATGTCTCAGTTACAGAGCATAAGAGCATAGAGGAAAAGTTATTTCTCCCCTTCAGCATAAAAATATCTTCTTGAGTGTGATACCAACAAGTTAAATGGAGATTGCCATTAAAGTTTAAAATTTATACAGTTTTCAAAATAAAGTTTAATTTCATAGTATCTTATTTATGGTGGAAACAGAAATATCTCCCAGCTGTTATTACAGCCTAGCAAAGGAAGATCTAAAGTTTCTAACGGGTAAAAAGTGAAAAATACTTCCTAACTCATTTTATCTTCTTTCCTCCCTCTCTCCTTCCTTTTTCTGACTTCTGCTCTACTATAAACCATTATTGAAAATATACTTGTATCCTTAGTTTACTTAGGTGCTGGAACTTAAAAAAGGAAATTATGTATGCCTTTCCTTTTCTAGGAGCTTACAAGTGATACTATAAAGACAAACACAACAAAACAAACAAACTTAATAATAGTGGCCTCTTTAATGGTGCAATCTCATGGGTGGCAAAAAATGCCTTCCCATTGTAGCGGTGTTAGCGGTGTTCCCTGGTCAGGCAAGGGGGAGTCTGAAGCTTGGCTCATCCACTTGTCAGCCATCCAACCTGACGTAAGCCTCTTAATTCTTGAGGAACCTCAAAGTCCTTATTCATGAAACAGGGAGATTAATAATAACTCAGAAATTTTTTGAGAATTAGATTGTGTAGAGCACATACCACTTTATTTTTCTTTCTTTCTTTTTTTTTTGTATTTAGTAATTCTTATTTTTGTTTTATAATTTATTAACATTTGAATTCCACAGTAAAAACTGTAGAATTCTAGGCTGGTAGTGACTCATCTCTAAAGATAACCTAATTTGGGATCATTGTTTTAAAGTTGAAAACAAAATCAAAAACAAAAAACAGTTTGAGGCTTAGAATGGACAACGACTTCACCAAGGATAAATAGTGACCAGTTTAGGGTCACACAGGTTGAAAGTCAAAAGACTCACGGCACAGGGCTTACCTAAGTTTAAGACTAATCTTTGTTTTAAGACTTTATCTCTTTTAAAATTCAAATTACCTTCCAGAGAGATAACATCTTAAGTCTAGTTATCACTTATAATTCAGTGTAACTCTTTATAGACTCAATAAAATATTTCCTGATATAACCATAATTTTTATATTTCATATAAAATTAGGATCTATAGATAAAGATTGCATATACCACATATTCTAAGGAGAAAACCTGGCATACGGATCACAAAAGGACAGAGGCAGAATCGCCCTGCTAGGTACATTTCCCATGGTATTGCATTATCTTTTTATTTTAATCCTATTATAATATTATGTGTTGGATGAAATTAACTTCATTGTGAAGAAAAGATCTGAGGTTTGGTGAGAAATTTGGAAATGAGCAGTAGAGCCTGGAATCAAATTTATAGACCTTTTTACTGGGGTCCAGAACAAAGCAACATCTCTTATTAAAGGACCATAACCAAAAGAAAATGGGAGCTTAAACAGAACAAAACAAAGAAATAAAAAGTTAAAAAAAATTAATTAGACTTAATGATCAAGAAGAAGCATTTATTTTTACAATTATCAGAACAGAACTCCCAAGTTTTGTCTCCCCAATCTCTGCTGTCATCCCCACTGTCCTCATGAGAGGAACATTTCCTTGGATTTATAATAACAGTCATTTTAAAATCTGTATAGCGTTGTGTACTTTATGAGATAAACTTGCATCTTTTTGTTAGAGTGAAAAATAACTCAAGTTTATCTTGTTCTCCTTGTGTCTTGGTGTATCAGGTCTTATATTGACTACATGCTTGTGGGAGATTGTGTTACTCCTTGCCATATATTCTCATTTATCTTCTATAGAGCCATCAACGTGGGAGGATTATATACTTTGCCTATTCAACCCAGGAGTATTCACATGACTTTCTTTGGTCAATAAAACTTTGACAGATGTGACATGCGCTATTCCATGAAACAGCTTTAAGAACTCGTGTTTGGTTCATAATCTCTCTTTTCTCTGCCTCTGTGATCATGGGAGAATAAGGTGAGATGAAATCTGTTAAACTGGATCAGTGAGTGACCACAGCATGCAGAGCTATCTCATGAACCTATAACAGATATACAGTACGGGGAGAATAAAAGATGCATTTGACTGTTGTAAGCCATTGAGTTTTCAGGTTGTTTATTACTGCAGCATAACCTCACCAATCCTGACTAACGAAGTGTGTAATTAATATTTGTTGAATAACTGAATAAAGAATAAACCTGTTTTTAGTGTCTAATATTTGTAAATGACTTGTTATTTGCTGTAGAAAGTTAAATGTAATGCTACACTACATTTTGCAAAACATATTTATTTAGAAAATAGAATTTATAAATTATAAACTATCAATCATGATTTTATCTTGGGATCAGGAATAGCTTCACTGAGCAGTTACTAGGTGACAGGCTTTATATAGGGCTACAATAAGAGTGTGAAAAGAGAGAAATTAATTTACCAATTTTTAAAATATTTACTGAGTTCCTACTGTGAGTTAGGCATTCTGTTTAACATTTCCTATTATTCAGAAATATAATATGTGAAACTGCTGAGCAGTTGTTTTTTTAAATTTCATAGGAAACTGCTGGTTAATTTGATACTGGCATTTAAGGAAGAGACTGAATTTTAATCCATACCATTGTTTCCCTCCCACACAGAAGATAGATGCCTACTGGGAGATTTTTACACTTAAAGACATTCTGATTATTAAGGCAAATTTGAGAGCTTTAATGTTAGTGGAGAGGATCATTAAAGTTTATATGCCCACTGATAAGAACCAGCCAGTTCCGAAATCAGGAAAAGTCAAGGCTGGGAAGAACCAGATACAGATTGTTGGTGATGAGGCTTATGGGAAAGGAAGGCTGTGGTCTTGAATGGAAATGAAGTAGTGGAAGAGCCCAGCATCAGGAAAATAGATAATGTGGACCAATTAATATATTTAAAAATTTAACTTCCAAGGTAGGATTCTGTTGAGCTGAGCAGGAAAATGGAAGTCGATTTTCTCTGGGAATGGGAAGAAGTAAATAATTCTAGAAAATTAAGGCAGCAAGATGAGGAAGGTGGTTCTGTTGGAACTGGCCCTGTTAATCCTTCAGGTATCTCTTAGAAGCTGGTGCAATGGCCCTCAGCAGCTGGTCTTCTCTTTGGCCAGGCTCCCTTGGCAGATAGGCTTTTGTGGTCATCCTGCACCTAGAGGCAGCACCTGCCTCATCAGTCATGACCAATAGGATCTTTGCAGGAGATCCACCAAAGAAAATTATCAGTTACATAGGCAATTATTTAAATAGTCGAAGGGATACTATAACAAGATATAAAAAGTCATGGAGAAGCCATTTAAATTACCTGTTGATTATCAGAGCCTGTGACTGTTTTTATCTGCCAAATGAAGGGTAGATAACACAGCAAACAATGTTCAACTGATTGCAAATTCTATGTATTCTTCTTAGCCCATTACAAATTTTATGTCCTTCAAGGGTTTTTACTGATACCTTAAACTGGGTATAACTTTTCATGTGTGCCCTTCACAACTGCATGGGAAGTCCAAAGATGGCAGGCCTGTTGGCTTACTTTTTTTCTGTATCCCCCTCAGAGTACAACATAGAGCTATGAACATAATAGATGCTTCATTAATATTAGTTGACATTATTTTTTTTTTTTGTTTTATATATAAACTTATAAGTTTAAGGTCATGAGAAATATAGCTGGCTATCTGGCTAATGTGATGCATTTTTTTTTATTGAAATATATTCCGATGATAAAAAATTTACTTAAACCTTTAAGTGATATTAAAAATCAATCTTTTTGAATTTCAGCAATACAAACTACCAGAGAAGAAATCTTTTTCAGATTGCTGTGATTTCAGTAGAAACTTTATTTTCAAAAACAAAATTCTTATCAGCTTCTAGAAAATTCTCATCAGGCTTCAGAATGATGACTTTAGTCCATTTGCTAATGTGCATCTATATAAAGATGTGCAATATATATATATATATATATATATATATATATATATATATATACACACACACACATATATATATAACTATATATATAATGCATTATATATAATAAATAACTATATATATAATGTGCATCTATATATTTATAAAGTGCTTCTTGGATTATCTGTACTTGTTACCAGAGCATCAAACTTTTAGGCTTTTGCATTAGCTAAAACTCAAAGTAACGACCAAAAACAAAAAAATTTGTTGAAATAGGAATAGGGACCCTCTTGCTTGGTCCCCTACCAGCTGCTGTGGTTGTAATTCCTGTATTCGATCTTCTGCTTGACTACACCCGTGGCATTGCAGGACAACAGCCATTTAAACACTGAAAGCTGAAAATAACATGGTTAAGTGCCATGTTTGATGTTCATATGTGTTTTTTTTTGGCATCTTGTGCACATACCCATCTGTTAGATGGCCGAGTGCCTATACACAAAGTAGTATGCCAGTTTCTTTGGGGGTAATAATACTAATTAGGAGTGGTTCTCAGTGGGCAAACTGCCTAATGTTACAAGTACCATCTCCTTGTTGAATCTTCTCTTTTGTTTCTGTACTGCCACATGACATATATATATATATATGTATATATATATCTTCTTAAATCAGTCTACTTCCTAGATTTTCCTGTTCTTTTTTTGGTGGGGCAGGGCAAAAACAGACAGACTACTTGAACATGGGCGATAAATACAAAACTGAGGAGCATTATGTCGAAGTGGCCATGTTTAAAGGATACTGAGGGCAATGCACATTGATCAGAGTCATTCTGAAAGAAAATTACCAATGAAATCAAATACATTTTAGGAAGACAATAAAGTCATTTTGCTTTAGATTGCATATTTTCTTTCTCAATTATCTTGGGATGTTTGCTGCAGCAGCAATACTCAAGCACATATAAATAGAACAAGCTATTAAATACATAAAGACTGAGCGACCAGAGAATAACCAATAATTTAATTACATCATTAAAGGCAGGAAATTGATCAGATGAAAATGTAACACACTGGAGACAAGATTCCAAGACCATAGGTTAATAGGTCAGGGAGAAATTGAATGAGGTGTCATTGACCTGGGGAAAGACGAGATCGTAAAAGCTGCTGCAGATAGTGAAGGCTAAGTGGTATTGAAATTATTCATTTATGTTAATGAGTTTTAGAAATTAAATTTAAATCAGTGTGTGTTTATGAAACATTTATTTATACTGGATGTTGGTGGTGGAGGACTATGGGAAGGAGAGGAGATTAGAATAAACTTCAGTCTTGGCCCTTAAAAAACGTATAATCTAATGAGTTTGTTTGAGCCTGAAATTGCCCAATGGAGACTAGAATGGAAAGATTAGATTACAGGTGTGCTTGTTTTAACAAAGTGTAATTCTATGAAAACTCAAGGTCTTCTAGTAGTGTTAATAACTTCATTAAATTCCACTCAGCATTATTCCCAAAGATTTTCCACACTTCTGCTTTCCTATTTTCATCCTAGCTAAGGCAGGTGTGTTAGCATTTAATGAGTGATGGATGTGTCCATGGAGAAGCCTACTGGAGTAGGCAGATTTGAATTACAAGACACAAGAATTATGCCAATGTTCTATTAAAATTACGCTAAAATTGAATTTAAATGATATTTTTCCACACAGAATTAGGTATCAAAAATGAGAATAGATTTGAAATGCAATGGGTGCTGAAAGCTCTTTGCGGCTCTGCCTTTTCAGCTAGAAAAAAAAGGTAAATGCAGTAAAACATTCAGAGAAAAAGAGACAAAAGCACATGAAAAAAAGACTAATGAAACAAGTTGCCAAAAGAGTGTTAACAACTGATGTAACAATTTAAAGTATGAACTTTACCCTACATATTTAGATAACAATTACTTTATTGCATTGCTACAATGCCTTCTGTATATTTTTCCCCTAGGAGAACATGCCAGTAAACACATAAAATAGAGTAATGTAGAAATTACAATCTTTCTGCTATGTTGATCAAGCTCATTTAATTAGCCTCCTAAAAGAGACAAATATCTTATTTACCTGAAGATAATTACGTGTCTTATGTTTGAGAAGAATCTCCATCATTCAAATGGCAAATATTTTCATTGTTATAAGGGGCAAAAATAAAGATAATTTGATTTAGGTGGAAATAATGTGCACGAAAGGCTATAATACTCTTTAAACTTCACTAGTCTTAAAAATTATTAGAATTATGCAAATATTTTGCACTCTGTAAATTGGATGAATAAATTCATTTCAGTTAGATATATATAGCAGGCTTTGTCTAATCAAGGGGTACAGTCTTCTAGGGCATAATCCTCTTCCTGGGGATAACTCCAATTCCTACTCTTTTTCTGGTCATCTCTGAATGTGTCTTTGAGGACAAGCCAGTCAATGAAGTCCTATCTGGCTTATTGTGGTAGAAGGGGACACCTGCCGTTTTTTTCTAATCATTGTAGTAGGACGAAATTCTTGCCATCCACTGATCAGTGATCTTATAATCGGTGTTGCTATTGGAGTGGGCATGCATGTCTGAAGACCTCAATATGGGAAAATAGTGCAGGAATGGGTGACATTTCACCACTCTTTAGTTTTTGTCCTGAGCAGACATCAATACTCAAACTCAACAGTCTTTTCCAGTGAGTTATGGCTTGGCTTCAGATCCTTCTTAACACAGAACTCTAGACAGCCTCCACTAGTCAACAAAATTCTCCATAAAAAATAAAGCCCCCCCCTTTTTTAATATGTGCATAGACTTTGGAATTAAAAAAACAAAAAAAACCAAAACTGGGTTCTTGTCCTAGTTCTGGCACTTGGGCAACTTACTTATCTTTTTTAAACCTCTGTTTTCTCATCTATAAATTGGAGGTTATAATGTTTTTTTTCTGACTATTCATGAGGTTAAATGTGATAAATGTTATAACTTGTAAAGTGCTATTCAGATACAAAGTATTCATTTTCTATTAGATTGTAAGTGTTAACACAACACTTGCCACACAGTAGATACCCTCACCTTCCCTTCTTAGTTTCATTTAATAATGTGACTGAGAGTTCTCTGCTAACTTCTGGTCCCTTTCTTCCCTCATACAAAGAAAGACTTGGAGAAAAGTTTTCCGAAAGATTTTCTGAGCTCCAAAATTTAACCACATTCCAAGTCTCAATTGCTCTTGTCAATACTACTATATAATTAATTACCCACATGACAATGTGGACTGCTGGAGATTCTAACATCTCTGATCGTCATCAGCCTTTCTACCGACAAGATCAGCATCCTGTTTTAGACTATGCTTGGTGTTTGGGGAGTGGTGACCAAGGGTACATATGTGATTTCAGAAAGGTTCCTAACAGTTATAAGGAGGACATATAAGCAAGGCATCTGAAGGAAGATTTTAAGGTCTAAGTGAGATATCAAACTATTTAATTTTTTTTTTTTTTAACTTAGAGGAGTTTTGACACACAGGGAATTGAATTCTTAGTTCTCTTTATAGAATCAGATCTCTGCATAATTATTAATCTTATACCTCAATGACATTTATTTTCTAGCTTAACACAATGAAAATTATGTAAATAACCACTAGTTTGTAAATGTGTGATTTCATTTCATCCCTAAGTAGAGAGGAAGATGCTTTAGTTTTAAGTATTGTTTGTTCGTTCAGTAACAGGTACTGAATGTTCAAACGCCAGGCCCTGTACCAGGAACCATACATATTTACCCTCAAAAAGCTTAAGTTCTAATGAGGGAAAGAGATACGTCCACAAATTATTATTCTGCATGAAAACACTAGAGTAGACGTAAGTTAAAGATGCTTTGGAGGCTGAAAGATAAACTAGGTTTGTCTTTTTCCTTTCTATTTCTATAACTTTTAGTCATCCATGCTCTCAAATTCTCTCATCACAAGCAGCTGTTCTAATTCTTTCAGTAGCTGCTCTAAGAATATTGATTGACTAGGAAAAACATCTTTTTAGTCATAACGAGGTGATTCTATTTTGATAAAAAATATTGGATTTATCAATTCCAACTTTTGGAGGAAAATATCATATCCATTACTCAAAAATTTCTTCCAAAGTATCTTGGCAGTTTCATGGTCAAAGCTAAGAGAAACTAAAACGCTATTCTCTGCTACTCTCTTGAGGCTTCCCTTTCAGTTCTGACTTCTTGCCTGAGAAAACTGTCATTTTCAGGATGTTACCCCAGGGTATGACCTCACCATTCAGGTGTGATCTTGTTCTCTTTCACAGCATCCAGAATTTATACTTAAATTTCCATGAGTATGATTGTCATATAAGACAATATACAACCATACTATCATACAGTAATAACTCCACAATTCAGTTACATTATGATTCTCTCTCTCCCTCCATTTATAAACATGCAATAATTTCCTGATTACTTGCGTCTCCTTGCAGATTTCCTTTATGCCTTATTTCTTGACACTGGTTAGAAACTCATTTTCTAGTCTGAAAGTAAAGATTCAAAGACTTTTTGCCATTACTGAGTGTGTCTTTACAAAGAGACACATATTCACACAGCGGAGACAAAACAAACATGTTTTTATTGTTCTTGGGATAGCCGAGAACGAGGAGAAAAAACCTTAACCAAAAGAGAATTAAGAATCAAAATGTCTTATATTTCAGACGAAGTGTGATGTATGTTAATGTTAAAGAGGACTGGGTAGAGTTGTCCCAAGAGGAATTATAACTTCTGTCACCTAGTCTGAGAGTTTCCAAAAGCAGTGGCAATGACTGAACAGTGTCCAGTTGTCAGAGCTTGTTTTGTTCCACCAGTTATTAAACCCTCCATCTTATGCATATCCCATTGGTCGTAGAGCTGACCGTTTTTTTTTTTGTTTTGTTTTGTTTTGTTTTGTTTTTAGATTAGCCAGGTATTTGGTTTCTGAATTACCCAAGAAGCCTGAGGATTAAATATTTAGAGGCTGAACTGGAAAAGCAAGAGTAAACTACTAGCTCTTATGAAAATTACAGTAAGAAGTCTACTCAAAACTGAATAATTCAAACCAAATATTATTTTCAAATTTCACCAAAAATGTATATATAGCTTTGAATAGTTTTGAGACTAAAAAAAAAATCATAGCTCATTGTTTTACAAAGTAGTATTTTCTTGAGAGTTCTTCAAGTGAGGAGATTCTCCTGGATACCTCAACAGGACATGAATTTACATGCATTTCCAGTATGTCTTTTCCAATTGGAGGAAAGAAATCCAATCATAACATTCAACCTGACCTATTTAGCTTTTTTCAGTATTGAACACAGAATAACTATTTTGTAGACCTTAGTTTATTGGTTCACCCATAGAATATCATGTATTATAGTCACTTATGTATGCAGCATAAACTATGAACCACTAAATTATGAAGCAGTCTCATTTAGTTGTTCCCTAGCACTTTGCACAGGACTAGGTATACCCTCTGTTATGGCCTATTGGGTCTCTTAACTGTGATGGTATACTAAATAAATTTAAACAGTCAATTTCTACCCAGAACAAACTCCATAATATCTATACTGAATCTCAATTGTACTTCCCCCTTCACATTTTCTTCCGCTTATTCCCTTTTTTTTATCCTGTAACTATTTTCTTTGGTTTCTTTCCATCATCTTATCAAAGTCATAAATTGTTAAATATACCTGCATAACTATCTTCATTTCACTGAAATTATATTTATTCACTGGAATCTAAAAATAAAAAAAGAATGAAATAATTTTCCTCTGACTTGTATGCATATTATTTTCCCTATAATAGGGCATTTAACACAGACACTTACATTTTTGTGTGTGTGATGTCAAACCCCTATAAGGCTCTTTTCATTCTCTTCTATCAAACCCATTTCCACTTGAAAGAATACTACCAATCATAAAATTAAACAGAATTGATAGTAGAAGCAGTATAATGAACAGAATAAACAATGAATTAGGAACATAGTTGAGGCTATTACGTATTAAACATTTATAACTAAAGGAATATTTCCACTTTTTTAAAGCTATGCCTACAGAATCATCATCATATAGCCATAGAAGAAAAAAGACTTTGGTATTCTCTTCAAATTATCACTTTCCAAAATATGGTTTTAAATTAATCGACTTGGCCTCTCTCTGTCTCTCTCTCTCTCTCTCTCTCTCTCTCTCTCTCTCTCCAGTTCATCCCCTTACACTTAAACTATCATTTATTTTCTTCATCTCCAAAGTAGGAACACAAGTACAGTAATACTTATATTTCAAAGACATTGTGAAGATTAAATTAAACAAAGGAAAAAGTATTTTGTAAAATGTACATTGTTATACAAATATATTTCTGTTATTTCCATTGTAGAAGTGTTTAAATATAAAATACACAAGGGAAAAGGTTTATTTGGCTGCTATCTTGTAACTTCAAGTAAATTTATTTATCATGTATTTTGAGGGATTTATAGCCTCTAGAGAATTTGCTATGTGAGAGGACTGCTTTCGAATTTTCTTTAGTTCTTTTTTATCCCCCCTCTGGTTGCTTAAATTCTCCAGACAAATAATATCCTTGGCTAGGTAGCTAAGATACAACAGAATTCTCCAAGGATTTCTATAGTATAGATTCAGTGCTCAGGGAAATTCAACTCAAAAATGGAAAATACCCCTTAACTAGAGAGTTATCTTTTTCAAGTTTTCTCTTAAAAAAATGATGGCTGTCTTGAGGTCTGTTATACATTATTGGATTTTTTTTGTATTTTTTCTATGTGTTAAGCATATTTTCTCAACCTAATGAGATTACAAGCACCCCTAATGTCATTTTTATATCTGCCACAGTTGTCTCTAAAATGTTTTGAATTTGGTTGGTGACAATGAAATGATAACAATGATAATAAAGGTCTTGGTTTAAATGTTGTCAAGTGATACAGTTGAGAGTTTAACTGATGGAAGTTATATTTGTATCACTGTGAAATAAATTATGTACCAGAAGACGTATTTTAGAAATAACCATTCATTGTAGAAAGACATGTTTTTAGACAAATACGACTAAACGATACTCAAGTAAAATATACACTTTCTTAGAATAAAATTTTTCTTCTTTTTTGTTTCATGTGGTCTATTAGCTAGCTCTTACCACATTGAAATGATGTACTTTCTCTAAAACTATTAACTATATATGGTCCTATGACATGAAGTGTATGTGAATATTTGAAATAGGAAAATGCAGTAATTAATTTAAACAAGTTGCTAAGAAATTTATAATACTTTCTGTGAAGTAACAAACCATATGTAGAAGTGGCTTGTTACATCTAGAGATAATTTAAAAATTATTATCAGACTCTGAGGATTCCTTCTGCTCTTATATTGTTTTGCCATAAAACACTGATAAAAACTTTCTAAATTTAATGGCATATAGATGATGATTAGATTCAAGAGTAAGAAATCTTTGAAATTGATACTAATATACATATGCATTTTTAATGAATAAAAATGAGTGTAAGATATCTAATTTTACCTTTTTTCACTGAGGTTTTCAGAGTAGGTGCTCTTAGATTTTCACATTTAAACTGAAAAGATTGATTAGACAAAGATTGATTAGTCCTTGAGTTATTCATGCGAGGCTAGGGAACTTATTGTAGGAAATTAGTTCTGAAATAAAGTTTGGACAAGAAATACCTTTGAGACATTTATAAGAAAATATCTTTGCAGTTTTCTTTGAGAAATGAGAATATCTATTATCAAGCAGTGAGCTTGTCAATGAAATAAATGAAATATAGTGCCTGATCAGACTATTAATTTTAATTGCTCATAGCATATTTACTTTGAGTGTACTCTCACATAAAGTTATTTTTCCCTTGGTAATGTTTTGATTTAAAAAGGAAATTTGCATCTTAAAATGTAAAAACAAAAGAAAACAAAAAACAAAACAAAACAAAAAGCACACACACTTTTGGGCTCCATCAATCAAAATATCAACACTTGTATTTTATTACATTTTTATAATAATAATTAAATTAAGCTGCATTTTTTTCATGTATTCTTTTACCATTCTTTAGTCACTAATATATTTTTCTGCATTTTGTGAAAAATATTGTTTGGGGTTATATATATATATATATATATATATATATATATATATATATATATACACACACACATACACATATGGAAGGTATACTATATGTAATATACCTTAAGGGAACTCAGTACCATTAGAGAGATGGTTATTTTCAATAGCCATCTATGTTAGCTAATGACTGTTATCTGTGTAGGAAAGAACAGAAAAAGAGAAAATAGAGACAGGGAATATAGACAAATCTTTTGAGGAGTTTTATTGTAACATTTATAAGCTAATGAGTAAAAATATAAAGTAGTAAATATACAAATAAATTTAAGCTAATTTACTGAATGACTTCATAATTGAAATTGGACAGGATGAAATCAAGTGTAGATTTAGACTTTCAATAAAGGATACTGAACAAAATTGGACATCCATATGCAAAAAAGTAAACCTCAACCTATACCACATACCATACTAAATATTACCATAAAATGAACCAACAATAGACCTATATGTAAAACTTTAAAACTATAAGCATTATAGAAGAAAAATCATATAAAATTTATTAGATACTACACTAAAAGTAAAAGCACGATCAATACTGAAAAAAAAAAGAAGAAAGAAAGAAAGAAAAAGAAAGAAATTAGTCCTCATCAGATGTAAAATAATCTAGTTTTATGGTTTCAGGTCTTATATTTGTCTTTAATCCATTTTGAGTTTAACCTGTTTATGGTATAATAAAGTGGTCTAGTTTCATTTTTCTGCATTTATCTATCTAATTTCCCATCAACATTTATTGGAGATACATACATTTATTATAAACATGTATTTACCACATTGTAGATTCTTGCCTACTTGTCATAGATTAATTGACAAAGGTGTGAGTTTATTTTGGGGCTCTAGTCTGTTTCATTGATCTATGTGTCTGTTTTTATGCAAGTATGATGCTGTTTTGATTACTATAGCTTTGTAGTATAGTTTGATATCAGGTAGCATAATACCTCCAACTTTGTTCTTCTTTCTCAATATTGCTTTGGCTATTTGAAGCCTTTTGTGGTTATATATAAATTTTAGGATTATTTGTTCTAGTTTTGTTAAAAATGCTCTTGGTATTTTAACAAAAAATGCACTGAATCTTGTAGATTGCTTTGGGTACTATGGATATTTTAACAATGTTAATTCTTCCTATTCATGAGACCAGTATATTCTGTTTATTTATGTCTTCTTCAATTTAGTTCGTCAGTGTCTTACAGTTTCCTGAATAGAGGTATTTCACTTCGTTAAATTTATTCCTAGGTATTTCATTCTTTTTGATGCAATTGCAAATGGGATTGTTTTCTTAATTTCTCTTTCTGATAGTTCATTATTGGTGTATAAAAATACAAAATTAATATTAAAAAATTATTGCATCAGAAAACATTGGCAGTAAACTGACATCACTCTTAGAAATGCATATATATTGCCTCTTCAAGCAGTGGAAACAAAAGAAAAAATAAACAAATGGGAATACATCGAACTAAAACATTTTTGCAAAGCAACAGAAATCATCAACAAAATGAAATGACAACCTATTGAATGGGAGAAGATATTTGACAATGATATGTCTGAGAATGGGTTAGTATCCAAAAAATATAAGGAACTCATAACACACACACACACACACACACACACACACACACACACACACACACACACCAAAAAAATTCAGTTAAAAAATGGGCAGACGACCTGAATAGACATTTCTCCAAAAAGGACATACACATGGCCAACAGACATAGGAAAAGATGCTCGACATTACTAATAACTGCAGAAATGCAAATTAAAACCACAATGAGACATTACCTCACATCTGTCGGAATGATTGTGATCAATAAATCAACAAAAACAAATGTTGTGAAGATATGGAGAAAAACAAACCCTCATACACTGTTGGTGGAACTACTGTGGAAAACAGTATGGACATTTCTCAAAAAATAATAATGAAACTACCAAATGACCTAGCAATTGCACTTTTGGATATTTATCCAAAGAAATCCAAAAAACTAATTAGAAAAGATATATACACCCCTATGTTCACTGCAGTGCTATTTATAATAGCCAAGAATTGGAAGCAACCTAGGTGTCCATTGATAAACAAACAGATAAAGGTGTGTTACATATATACAACGGAATATTACTCAGCCATATAAATAAGAAAATCTTGTCATTTGTGACAACATTTATGGGCCAAGATGGTATCATGCTAAGTGAAATAAGTCAGACAGAGAAAGGCAAATACCATATGATTTCACATATATATGAATTCCACTATATATGGGGGGGGGACAAACAAAACAGTAACAAACTCAGAAAAAAAGAAAAAAAATTGATGGTCCCCAGAAGTGAGAGGATTTGTGTGGATGGGTGAAAAAGGTATAGGGATTAATAAGCACAAATTGGTAGGGATGTAAAGTACAGCATAGGGAATAAAGTCAATAATATTGTAATAATTATGTATGTTGTCAGATGGGTACTGGATGTATTGGGATTATCACTTCATAAGGTATATAAATGTCTAATCATTATGTTGCCACCTGAGGCTAATGTAATATTGTATGTCAACTATAATTGAAAAATATTTTAAAAAATAAAGTAAAAATATCTACTCATCAAAAGATATTGTTAAAAAAATAAAAAGACAAGCTCCAGATTAGGAGATAATATTTTTACAAATCATGTCTGCTAAAGAACTTCTATGCAGAATATAGATAATGCTCAAACATAAATGAAAAAGGAACAAGCAAACAAACATAAAAATGAGCAAGATTTTGAATAGACATTTCACCAAAAATGACACAACAAGTGATTAATAAGCACAAGAAAAATGCTCAACACAGTTAGTCAGAGAAATGCAAATTAGAAACCCAATGAGATATTAGTACTTAGAAAGGATAAAATAAAAATGACAAGACACTGCTGGTGAAGAGACAGAGCAATTGGAACTCTCACACACTGTTGAAACTCTATAGTTTTTCAAAAGTAAATTACAAGAAAAAGGAAAAAAAATGGATGGAAGGGAAACTATAGACAAAAAAGAGATATAAAGGACATATGAACCAATTTCAATGAGTGAAACTTATTTGGATACGGAATCATATATACAAACTGTTTAAGAAACATATATGTTTGCGATCCAGTCAATGTAGTGGAGTAGGTAAACATGGTGCTTATCTTTTCTCACGACAATATCAAAATGACAGCTAAATTACATAATAACAATCATTGAGAATTACATGAAATTTAGTAGAAGCACAGCCTTATAACTAAGGACATATAGAAGAAGCCACCTCGAGACTGGTAGGAAGGGCAGAGACATGGAACAGTCTGGTCCCACACCCGCGTGTAACCACTGAAATTCAGGAGGGATATTTCGGCTGTGGAGGGCACCCTGGAGGAGAGAGTCATCCTAACCCCACATAAGGCTTCCCAGCCAAGGGTTTCAGTGCTTGGGAGAGAAGTCTCTACAACTTCTTGTGAAAACCAGCAGAGACTGTGGCTGAGTGAAATGAAGGTGTCTGCATTCTCAGGCACAACTCTTTAAGGGTCTCTTCATGGACTTACTTGCTGATGGACTCACTCACTCTGAGTTCTAGTGCTGGGGCAGCATCTTGAAAGGCAGCAGGTACATATGGTGGGGAACTGAGTTGTCTGGAGTGGGACGCAGGGGCTGATGGGGCAGCTTTCTCCTGGACAGAGGACCTGGGAGAAACCATTGTTTCCTTGTTGAGCCCTCCCCTCCCACTTTGCAGATGGAGGGGGCTACCATATCTGAGTCTCCATCAATCTGGCTAACACCATTTACTTGCCCTGGTTCCCTGATACCCAGCCCCATCCAATATTCAGGAATACCCAAGCTGCTTCCAGTGGCTTTTCCTTATAAACAGCTTGTCTTGGCTCACAGTGTGAACTTTTCTAAAATCTCTCAAAGGTTCACAAAACTCAACAAGCAGCATCTGGCTTCACAGTGTCCCATACCTCTGGATAAGCAGCCCTAGCCCAGCATTAGCGACAACGAACCTTGGTTAGTGGCTTGGCCTCTTGGGGCACTTTCAAGCCCAGCACAGGCAGTGACCATCTGCAGATTTCTTTGTGGCTCATGTCAGGTAGCCTTGTTCAGGGCAAAAGCTTGACTGAACTTGGTCTGGGGTGGGGTCCTTCCAAGGAGGACATAGGGCTAGAATGCATGGGGCCATTTTTGACCCAGCTGGAGCAATACCCGGCCACTTCCCAGGATAACACATCCAAAGGCTAACTGGGCAGGCCCCAGAGCCCTACTAAAGCGAATCCTGCTCTGTAGGGTCAGCCCTTGCACAAGCTCTCCTCCACTGTAGTCATGGCCAGTCATTACACTCAATCAGACCAAGGGTGAGTCCTTCCCAATGACGTGAAAAACAGCCATCAAGAATCAACTACAAGAGGAAGGCACACATAACCCACACAGTGGACACACCAGAGTGTGTGCCTCAAGAGACCAGGAAGACTGTGCCACTGAGCCCCACAGCACACCTACTATATAACACCACTCTACTAAGACTGGAAGACATAGCAGCCCTACCTAACACATGGAAACAAACACAGAGAGGCAGCCAAAATGGGGGAGACAAGGAAACATGTCTCAAATAAAAGACCAGAACAAAGCTCCAGAAAAAAACAAATAAAAATAATAATAAAATAAAATAAATAAAATTAAGAAAAGCAATGTACCAGATGCAGAATTTCAAATACTGGTTATGAAGATGCTCAGTGATCCCAGGGAGAACTTTAATGAAGAGATAGGGAAACATAAAAATGGATATAGAAAACACAAAAAAAGAGCCAGTCAGAAACAAAAAATATAGTAACTGAAATAAAGAATACATTAGAGAGAATCAATAGATTATATGAAATAGAGGACTGAATCTGCAATTTAGAATGTAGCAGAAAACAATCAGAACAGCAAAAAGAAAAAAGAATCCCCCCCCCCAAAAAAATGAGGATAGTTTAGGGGCTTCTGTGACAACATCAAGTATACCAACATTTACATCATAAGGGCACCAGAAGGAGAAGAGAGAGAGAACAAGTAAGTGAAAACATATTTGAAGAAATAATACACAAAACTTCCCTAATCTGGAGAAGAAAATAAACATACAGACCCAGGAAGCGCAGAGTCCCAAACAAGATGAACCCAAAGAGACCCACACCAATACACATCATAATTAAAATGCCAAAGTTTAAAGATAAAGAGAGAATATTAAAAGCAGCAAGAGAAAAGCAGTTAGTTACCTACAAGGGAGCTCCCAATAAGACCATCAGTTGATTTCTCAACAGAAACTTTGCAGGCCAGAAGGGACTGACACAAAATATTCAAAGTGATGAACAACAAGAACTACAACCTCTACACAGCAAGGCTGTCATTTAAAATCGAAGGACAGATAAAGAGCTTCCCAGACAAGAAAAACCTAAAGGAGTTCATCACCACCAAAACAGTATTACAAGGAATCTTAGATGGAGTTCTTCATGACACACACACACACAAAGGTAAAAAAACATGAATAATAAAATGGCAATAATTACATATCTGTCAACCATTACTTTCAATGTAAATGATTGAATGCTCCAATCAAAAGATAGGGTGCCTGAATGGATAAAAAAAAGACCCTTACATATGCTGCCTATAAGAGACCCACTGAAGAGACCCTACAAAAGACACACTGAATAAAAGCCAACAGATGGGAAAAAGATATTTCATAAAAATGGAAACAACAACAAAAAGCTAGAGTAGCAATACTTATACCAGACAAAATAGACTTTACAACAAAGGCTATAACAAGAGACAAAGAAGGACCCAGTAATCCCACTTCTGGGTATTTATTCAAAGAAACTCAAAACACTACTTCAAAGGGACATGTGTATCCATATGTTCATTGCAGCATTGTTTACAATGGCCAAATGTGGAGACAGCTTGGGTGTCCATTAGTGGATGAATGGATAAAGAGGAGGTGGTACACATATACAATGAAATATTGCTCAGTCAGGGAAGAGAATGAGTTCTTGCCATCTGCAGCGTCACGGATGGGCCTAGAGGGTACTGTGCTGAGTGGAGTATCAGACAGAGAAAGAGAGATGCAATGTGATCTTGTTTATATGTGGATATATATATATATATATATATATATATATATATATGTAATTTATTCTAAAGAATAAATTAAACAAAGAAATTATAAACAAACTCATAGATACAGAGAACATTTCCATGGTTGCCAGATGGGAGGTGGTTTGGTCGTGGGTGAAAAGGGGAAGGGATTAAGAAGTACAGATTGGTTGTTATAAAGTAGTCATAGAGATATAGGGTATAGCATAAGAAATATAGTCAATAATACTGTAATAACTATGTATGGTATCATATGAGTACTAGATTTATTAGGATGATGGATAGGTGGGGTTGGGGTTAGGGTGAAAAAAGTAAAGGTATGAAGAAGTACAAATTGGTAGTTACAAAATAGTCAAGGGGGTGTAAAGTAAAGCATAGGGAATATAGTCAATGATATGATAATAAACTATATACTGTGTTTCCCCTAAAATAGGACTGGGTCTTATATTAAGGTTTTCTCCAAAAGACATACTAGGGTTTATGTTCAGGGGATGTCATCCTGTAAAATCATGCTAGGACTTATTTTCTGGTTAGATCTTATTTTTGGGAAACACGGTATAGTGCCAGGGTCTACTAGACTAGTCTACTAGACTATCACTTCTTAAGTTATAAATGTCTAACCACTATGCTGTACCCTTGAAATTAATACAAATAATATTGAATGTCAACTGTAATTGAAAAATTTTTAAAAAGGGGGTAAAAAGGTGAAGGGGAATAAGAGGTTCAAATTTATATGTATAAAACAAATAAGTCTTGGGGATGTAATATACAGCATAGAAAATGCAGTCAATATTATTCTGATAGCATGGTATAGTGTCAGATGGTTGCTAGATTTAGCAACCATCTGACACTATACTATTATATTGGTTTCAGGTATACACCATAGTTATTCAACATTTATATACCTAAAAAAGTGATTGCTCAGATGGTGATCACTTCTTTAGGTATATAAATGTTGAATAACTATGGTGTATACCTGAAACCAATATAATATTGTATGTTAGCTACATGTTAAAAAAAACTTTAAAAAAATAAAATATAAATTAAAAATAATGTTTAAGAAACAGTGGGTAATTTGATCACTGACTAAATATTTCACGACAAGAAGATATTATGGTCAATTTTTTGAAAGTGATAAAGATATCATAGTTCTTCTGTTTTTTTCTTTTTTTTTTTTTTTTTGGTTTTTATCATTTGGAGATAAACACTAGATTACCTGAAAATGAAATGACGTGACTGGTGTTCTTGATTTGTCTCAAAACAATTCTGAAATGGGTTAACTGTGTTGAGGATGAAGTATTGACAGAAAAAAATGAGATTGGCTATGAGCTGATACCGTGTTTCCCCGAAAATAAGACTTGGCCTTATATTAAGGTTTGCCCCAAAAGTCACTTTAGGGCTTATGTTCAGGGGATATCATCCTGAAAAATCATGCTAGGGCTAATTTTCCATTAGTTCTTAGTTTTGGGGAAACATGGTTAAGTGTTGAAACTGAGAGATGATGGTAACAAGGGTTCCATTATATAATGATGTGTCCTTTTGTATGTGTTTAAGGATTTCCATAATAAAACTAAAAGAAAAGAGGAAAAAAAGAAAAAAAAAGGAAGAGAAGAAAGAAGGAGAGGATGGAAAAAGAGCATAAAAGTGCTGTTGCTGAAGCGACAATAGTATAGCACTTTATAGATTACAGATTGTCACATTCAGTATTTCAGGCCAAAAAGATGACCAAGATCTCAGCTTGTATCCTAATCACTTTTCTGCCAGGCACAGGATCCCTGAGTAGCTTGAGACCCAAGCCAGCATGATACACACAAAAGATATTCAATAAACATTAATCAAAAAGTGAGGGGAAAAAACGGTGTTAAGAGGAGATTACATTTAGGTAAATGTGAGAGCAGTCCTTTTTCTGAGACAGATAAAAAGTGAATGGACACACATAAAGTTAGGGAATTATTTCTGAGGCAGTTGTGAGGTTCATTCTGCACAATGTGGAAATGGCGGTTGTCTGTACATGGGTTGGAGGTTGGGGGGGCGTGGGGCTAGAATGGGGTGCTGAGAGGAGTTGGGATGTTTGCTATGGACAATGGACTGTGGATTCACTGGAAAGGTCCCAGGAGGAAAAAGAAATTTATCAGAGTCATGGCCCTTTAAAGTTATTATGTTTAATTATTCATAAATGGACTTACCTTCTGGAACAATTTTACCAATCTAATTTTTTTTTTTACATTTTATTTTACTTCATGTGACTATTAGGGAGTGGCATGTTCTCTTTTCACCCATACTGCATTCAGATATCAACAAACATTAAATTTTATTTTATTTTTTTAAAAACAAAATATTGGATGAGTCACTTGACAAAGATATAGTTGTTAAATCTCTACAAATACTGCTAAAAAGCTATGGAAAAAGACAGCAATGTACTCATTGTAGATGGCAAGAGATGGATGCAGGAACAGTTGTGCAGATTTTATTATTGGAGTTTAGCACCATGAGTAACAACGAATAATTTTTTTTTTTGAAAGTCAGATTAATTCACTTGGGAGAAAACAATTAAATAAGATAAAACAATAACAAACAAAAACCTAAGAAGCTATTAGAGATTGGCAATTTCTAATATTTCAGCCTGGGAAGGCACACAGGTTTTCCTAAAGGGACATAGGCTACTTGGTGGGAGTGGTTACAATGTATGAGTAGGCTTTGGAGTTGAGCAGACAGCTCCTACCTTTACACTTCCTAGCAGCATAACTTTGGGCAAGTCATTTAAATTATTTGAGGCCGGGTTTCTTCACCCAAATATGAAAGCTATTGTAGGTCAATGGAAGAAAATAAAAGATTTTAAAGCTGGGAAATAATCTGATTTGCTAAATACATGAAGACAAAACAGGCCTGTCACTTGTAAGGAAATGGGACTATTTATTTCACAACAGCAAAGCCAGCAGCAAAATGATACATGACTGAGAGATGAGTGTTAGTCTCAGGAAACTCATGGGGATGTCCAACAGGGAACTCATCCTGGAGCAGCAGGGACCAGGTTCTTGTCTTTGCATTTAAAAGAATTCAACACTGAGACAGAGGCAGGAAAGAACAGGAAGTTTATGGAAAGGAAAGTACACACTTGAGTAGAGAGAAGCCCAGGCAAACTCAGAGATTGAGTCTCAGTGAGGAAGTCCTGCCCAGGGTTATTCATGCTTCCAGGGGGAAAATTTTGGTAACATCCCATTGTAGTCACCACGATGCAAATGAGATTATAATGACATTATAATTAGTAAAGGTCAGGTCCTGGTCAAGGGGATTAGCCTAGCTGGATGAAACTGGTTCTTGTTCTTCTCTGACTGCAGGTACTGGATACAGTCACTTATTACTTCTGTAACCAAGGAGGCACCTTACATTGTATACTGGAGGGGGTTGTACATTTCCTAGGCTTTCTATTCTGCCTCAAAACAACCATGTAAATTTGGATTAAATGTGTCTTGAATACGCTTTCCATTTTTTAATGACAATAGTAGATACAGAATTTATGGATTAAGACCTTCCCTATAAATTTCCTTATCTATAAAACGGAAATTGCTGTGAGAATTAAATAATTAAAATAGCACTTATATAGTATATCATGAATGTATAGTATTTTAATCCTTAGTTGAAGTTTTTATAAATGTAACCATATGGCTGCCCTGCTGTATCCTTTGTCCAGATTAGTAGGTTCTTGTGCATCCAGATTACAAGGGCACCAAGCTGAACAGCTTTTTCCTGCTGAAGCTTCTCCATCATTTTCTTATGTACTCAGCTCCCTTTACATGAGACTAGGCCTTTCTGTCCAAAACTTAAGTGACTTTTTACATAAGTGCCTGATAATGAGAGCAAATTTTGATGAGGAAAGAGAAAGCACAAAATATGAGGATATTGTGCCCCTGGAGGAGTGGTAACTTTTCCTCCCAGCCCGACACACTCCCCTAAGGAGACAAGGTAAGGAAAGTGGAGACTGTTGCCTACTTATTGCCTACTCAGGACACTTAATTGCCTACTCGGTGGTGATGTCAATGCATTTTCAAAGATCTGGTGAAGAACCCTTAACTGGCTGGAATTATTTTAGCTGCTGTGTCAGCAGACTGAACCAGGAGCTAACCAGGTGCGTCCTGCCTTGTGTGCCCTTTCTGCAGTGTTGGCCCTCTGCCCTGCTTTGCTGAGGGAACAGAAAAGCATCAGAAAGCCATACTGGCAACCAGTTTTCAAAGGATGTCTTAAAACTTCCAGGTTGATATACAGAACTGACTAAAAGTAATAAAAGAAAGGAAAGCTTCTCTCCAGATTTGTCCAGACATTTAAACTCTCAAAGTTGTACTAACTCTGAAACAGATTTGAGCCCACACACAACCAAATGTCAATTAGAAAAAAATTCACCAACTTGTAGATTTGATTCTAAAACAGGCTAAAGCAGATTTGGCACCACACTTTTTGATCCCCATTTCATGAATATTGATTAGGTGCCTGCTTAAATTTCTTCCCCTCTAACAATTACACGTATAGTAAAAGTGATAATCACTGCGGGAAGATATAAAATTTCCTTTCCTCTTAAAAGAAAGGGCAGCATAATAAAAAAAATGGTGCTAATTAGTTGGGTATAATTACAAATTCATCAGAGTTAAAATGTTCTCTATGAACAGAAAATGCAATTTGCCATATGGTATTGAAAATATGCAAGAAAGGACTTTCCTGTGTTATTTTCTGCAGTTGAAATTTGGCCTTAGATTATTTGTGGGTTTCCAAGTATTTGAATTATGCAAGCTCGTTGACTGAGTGGCCTCAAGCATTCAGGAAATAAGCTTTTTCAGCTCATAATAAAAAATGCATTTCTTTGCAAATGTATATAGTAGAAATCTGCAGTTTGAATTTTCAGCAAATTTCGGGAATGTAAAAAACTTTTTCCAGTTAAATTTATATGCTCAGAGCAGCTTAACATGGAGACTGCCTGTGGCCAAAAAAACAAAAGAGGAAAAGAAAAAAATAAACA